>NW_027185797.1:40532417-40540955 GCF_028583685.1 Petaurus breviceps papuanus
GGGAGCTGGTTCTCCGGCTCCTTCCCGGAACCCGGAGGGTCCGGGCTCGAAAAATCCAGATCCTTGTCCGTATAGACGCGGCCTTCTGCGGTCCGCGGACCTGCTGGTCCAGGGTGAAAACACTGGGCTTAGGGCGACATCTTGCGGCTTTAGATGGCACTGTCGCCTCTGCCAGTCCCTGGCCCGAGTACTCACTCCGCCCTCAACTCAAGCCCACTTCCACTCGGTCCCTCTGCGGCTCAAAAACACTCTCCGTCTCCCTACGCTGTATTGCCGGCTCTGCTCCCCACTCTCTGTGACCTTGGATAACTCGTTTCCTTTCCCGAAGTCCCCGTTCATTTTCCTGTCTGTTGGAACACACCACCTTTTGGGTGGCCCTGATCCTTTCTGCTTGGTGGTCTGAGGAAACCTATGAATACCCTTTCTCAGAATTGTGCTGTAAATGAGGAGGATTAAAAGCGGCAACCAATCATATTGAAATAAAGACCTGACTTTTCCCCCATTCAGACTCATGGATCCTTGAAATATATCCACAGATCTCGGGGGTCTGCAGAAACAGGGGTGGGAAAGGACTAATCATTTCCTACAGAGCACGAAACAACCCTCCCCATAGACGATGTGATAATCTCCCTTTTACATCGGGGAAACTGAGCAAACAGGCACTACATACATAACTTATTCAGGGCCACAGCACATTTCGGAGGCCGGATTTCAACCCGGCTCTTCCTGACTAGAGGTCCAGCGGGCCTCTAACCCCTGAGCCCCCCAGCTGCCTAGGGGCGCGATCATGGCTAACTGTGTGCTTTCTCCTAGGGAGCAAGAGCCCTCCCCGGCCAGAAGCATCGGGCCTCGAGCAGACGGTTGGGGAGGGGGGGGTGCTGATCCAGTCACCACCTGATCCCAACCTCACAGAGCCCAGCATCTAGCAAGCTAAATACTTGTGGACCGACTAGTTTGGGCCTCAAAGGGATTCTAGAATGACAGCGCTTCAGAGCTGGAAGGCCTTTCAAAGTCAACCGGTCTGATCCCTTCATTGTAAAGGGGGAGGGGGAAGCTGGTCCCCCTAATGACTTGCCCAAGGTCACACAGCCAATCAGCAAACCAAGAATCCAGGCCTCCAAAGTGTTCTCCCGCCCCAGTGCTCTCTCCATGGTGCTGCCCACCCAGTACTGCCATTTCTCCAGGGCATGAGGGCATGCTTTTCTCCAAGCGACCCTTCGAGGCAGGGAATATCGTCAGTATTATTACCCCATTTTAGAGATTGGGAAACCGAAACCCAGAAAGGGGAGTGGCTTGAGGTCACACAGCTATTAAAACTTAGGGAGTCAAACTGAGGTCATAGGACCAGAGACCTACAGCTGGAAGGTACCCCTTCATCTTCTATGTGAGTCAAGTGAGGATCAGAGGACCGATGACTTAGCCAAGCACGATCTCCATGACTGAGGCTGTATCCTTTCTGCCCCATCCCATTGCCTCTCCTTTCCCAGAATTCTCTCCTTTAAAGCATCTCTCCAGGTCACTGACTCAGCAGGATGGTGGGAGGAGGGAGACTTTGACTGTTTGTTTGACTGCCCAAATGACTAGTCAAGTCCCTTGTTTTCCATAAGTTTTTATTAAAGTGTAAACCCAAGCTCAGTTCTTTCCTCAACCCCAAGAAATGCCCCAGGGGCGGGGACAGGGTGGTAGACAGGGAGATACCACCCCCCTACACACACCTCAACACCCCAGGGGGAATGGGGTGATAGGGAGTGACAGGAGGTGAGCTCCTGGCATGGGAGTGGCTGCCCTGTCTAGGATACTACAAGTCTCTGGACTTTCTAGGCACCCAGGGACCATCTGCAGACTCCCAGATGGGTAAGCATCATCCTGAAGGCCATGGGGGTGGGGGGGGTGGAGCAGGGATGAAAGGGAGTTAGGTATTTGAGCACAGAGAGGCCCTGGCTAGTTTCACCAGAGCTGGAAGGTGTGTGTATGCGTTATGTGTGTGTGCACGCCTGTGTGTATGATCCAGGACTGGGGAGGCTGGCAGGGAGGGGGGCAGGCAGGGAAGTTGAGAGAGGGCACCGGGGTGCTGTGGGTAGGCAGGTCCCGGGCCGGTCTGAAGAGGGGCTCATTCAGCTTTGGCTTTGGAACTTGAAGAGGCCCCTGTCCCTGGGATCTTTGAATAGATCCTGCAGAAACAGTGGAGAACACAGGAAGAAAGAGGAGATTTAATTAGAATACTGCTATATGTATACATACATATGCATATACATACACATACATATTGTAATTTAGGGCATCAGGGCTCATAAGTTCCTTAGAACATGGAATGTCAGAGCTGGGAGGGGCCTGAGAACAGGGCATGTCAGGGCTTGGAGGGGCCTGAGAACAGGGAGTGTCAGGGCTGGGAGGGGCCTGAGAACAGGGAGTGTCAGGGCTGGGAGGGCTCTTGGAACACAGACCCTCAAAGCTAACCAGAAGGGCCCATAAGACAGAAAACATCAGAGTTGGAGGAGGCCTTCAGACACAGAATGTCAGGGGTTAATGAGATTTCAGAGATAATTAACTCCAATCCTCTCATTTTAAAGATGAGAAGAGGGGACTCGCCTCAAGGTCACAAGGTGAGTCAGTGGCAGAACCGGCTAGCGTTCTGTTTCCCTGAGGTGGCTTGGACCAGGGTCCAGGCGCATTTCCATGCCTGCCATCCAGTGGCTGCAGTTGGAATAGCAGAGGGGAAGCGGGAGGTGGCCACTAGCTCCTTGGGAAGGGGATGAGTAAGGATGGGGTTGGAATTTGGGACCAAGAGAAGAGAGACAAAGTTTTTGGACCCATCCAAAAGGCCTCATTGACCTTCCCAGAGCCACAGACAAGCCAATACTCACTTAGCCTTGATGTAACTCAGCTGACTGTTCACCAGCCCAACATACTGGTCAATCTGGGCCTAAGGGAGGCAGAGAAGAGGTTATCTTGGGGGTGGGGAGAGAACCTCCTTTTTATCCCAGGGAATCTCACTACTCCACGCTCATGCCCACTCACTGAAGGCCCTCAGCAGTGAATCTTGTCAGGGGAGGAGCTGCTCATTTCCTTCTGACCCTAATTCCACAGTGCTCCCAAAGTTTAGGAATTACCCATCCTCCGAGCCACCAACTGTGCCCCCAAACCATGATTTCCTTCCTCCCTTTCAAAGAATTACCCACAGAATTCTAGAGCTGGGTTTGTTTTAGGGTATCACCATGGGGGAGCTGGGCCCCGGCTGTGTGTTTGTGGGATGGAGTGGGGGAAGGTGAGAGGGTAGGGGGTGAGTGGGGATAATCCTGGAAGTCAGTCGTCCTTGATGGGGGATGGGAAGGGAAGAATTGGCTGAATGATGGACACACGGTCAGCTTGGGTGTCAGTGGCTGGTGTGAAGGCCAGTCAGACCTTAGCTGTCTCATGGGGTGGTGGTGGAGAATTCAGGAAAGGATTCATCAGTCAGTAGGTGAGGCTGCTTCTAGTGGGCTCCTCACCTATTCTATCCTCTAAGGCCCATATCAGCTTTAATGTTCCAAGGTTTGGAAGATCTAACCCCGTAACTAGCCTGTCTCTACCTTGAATCTCCTCAATCCAGCGTTCACAGTAAACTCTAAGGCAGAGATCTGCCCATGTCACTCCATGGGGTTTAAAGCATTCATTGGCTCTTCCAGCAAATTCACACTTCTTTGCCAGGCCTTTGGGGCCTTCCCTCCACAGTCCCACACCCACCACCCTTTTCTTCATCTTTAGTTCCCATGATTTACCATCATACACTGAAGAGTGAGGGCTTTGGCATCAGAGGTTCTGGGCTCAAATTCTGACTTCGACACTGAACCAACTATGTAAGTCTGGGCATATCTTTTATCCTCTCTTGGCCTCAGTCTCCGCATCTGTTAAATGGGGGGTCAGACTAGGCAGCCCTTCTAGCTCTGGATCTTTGAGCCCTGTGGTCTCTGAGGTCCCCTTCAGATCCTGTGACCCATGATCCAAGCAGAATGACTGGACAAGGCCCACACTCCCATCCTGTCCTTTCCCATCTTCGGGTCTTTGCTTATGCTGCCTTCTTATGCCTGAAATGCCTTCAATCCCCACCTCTTGCTTCCTTCTAGGTCTAACCCAGGGCCCTCTCCTCCAGGACTTCACCCCTCTAAAAGTAACCTTTCTCCTCTAATCTCTCACCCCCACTCTACTGTTATTCAGTTGTGTCCAGATCTCAGTAACCCCATCTGTGGTCTCCTTAGCAGAGACACTGGAGCACCATTTCCTTCTCTAGATAATTTTACAGATGAGGAAAATGAGGCACACAGGGTGAAGTGACTTGTCCAAGGTCACGCAGCCAGCATCTGGGGCCAGATTTGAACTCAGGAAAATGAGTCTTCCTGCCTCCAGGCCCAGCACCTTTGCACCCAGGCCCTTTGGCGCCACCTAGTGGCCCTTTGTCTAGATTTTTCCCTTTGCCCTGATCTGCCTGTCATTTTTACAATGCTCATAATGTACAAGTCCTACCTGAAACCTTTCCTCCCTCAATTAGTAGCAAGCTCCTGGAGAGGAGGAACCTTGTCTTATTTCTTCTTTGTCTCCCTGGCACCCTGCATAGGTCCTCCACACACAGTGGAGCCTAACTAAAGATCTGTTGCATTAAGTTGGCCAGTGAAGAAAATCAGATGTGGAGGAAAGAACATTGGATTTGTAGTCATGAGGCCTGGGTTTGAATTCTGGGTGGAAGGGATTCCTCTAGTGGCTTTGAGAGGGCAGGCACTGTGCAGAGAACTTTACAAATGTTATCTTGTTCAGTCCTCAAGGTCACCCTGGAGGTAGGTGCTGTTATTAACCTCTTAACTTCACTTTACAGTTGAGGAAACTGAGTCAAACAGAGGGTGTGTGACTTGCTTAGGGTCACACAGCTAGTAAGCGACAGGTTGGATTTAAATTCAGATTTTCCAGACTCCAGGCCCTGAAGTATATCCACTCTTCTAACTGGGACCTTAGGGGACAAAGTTTGACCTCTTTTTAAATTATTTATTTATTTATCTTTCTATCTATCTATCTATCTATTTATTTATTTATTTAGCCTTTTGGAGGGCATTTGGGGTTAAGTAACTTTCCCAGGGTTACATGGTTAGTTTTGTGTGTGTGGGTGTTAAGTGTCTGAGGCTGGAACTGAACTCAGGTCCTCCTGACTCCAGGGCCAGCGCTTTACTCACTGCGCCACCTAGCCACCCCTTAAAGTTTGACCTCTTTAAGACTCATTTGCCCTTTCTGTCAAATGAAGGGAATGGATTAAAGGACAGCAGCCCTCATCTTTAGATTAGGATCATGGATTTATCTTCTTAAAGCTCCATTCTGACCAGCTACTCCCTCACTCAATCAATGTCAGTAGCCCCCTATTGTTTTCAGGATCAAATATAAAATACCCTGGCTGCCTTTCAATCCCTTCTCACCACTTCAGTCTTCTTACATTAGACCCCCACACACACACAGTCTGTGTTCCAGCAGCATTGGCTTCCTTATCGTTCCTCGAGCCCCGACATTCCATCTGCTGAAGCTGGGCAGTGCCCCTGGAAGTCCCCCATGTCTGGGATGCTTTTCCTCCTCACTCCTTCTTGTGGATTCCCTGGCTCTCTTCAGGTGTGCCCCCCCAATCACACTTCTGTAAGAAGGCATTCCCAGTCCTCCTTCATCTCACTGCCTTCTTCTGGTTATCAGCTCTCTTTTATCCTGTATATATTTTGCTTGTACAGAGCTATTTGGGGGCAGTTAGGTGGTGCAGTAGATAGAACACCAGAGTCAGGAAGATCTGAATTCAAAGCCAGCTTCAGATACTCACTAGCAGTGTGGCCCTGGGCAAGTCACTTAATCCTGTTTGCCTCAGTTTTCCCATTTTACAATGAGCTGGGGAAGGAAATGGCAAACCACTCCAGTATCTCTGCCAAGAAAACCCCTGGTGGGGTCATGGAGAGTCAGACAGGACTGAACAACAACATAGTTGTTTGCCATAATTGTCTACCCCATTAGACTGTGAATTCTTTTGGGGGCAGGAACTGTTCTTTGTCTTTCTTACTGTCCCCAGCCTTAGTGCAGAGCCTGGCACTTAGTAGGCATTCAATAAACATTGATGAACTGACTGACTGATGGGAGAAGAGAAGAGTCACTTATCTTCGTGCTCTGTGGGTAGAGACAAAGGGCATTTGATCTTATTTGGGTATGGGTATAGGACAGCAGCCTGGCTGAGCTCCCAGCTATGCTTGTATCTGTGTGTGTGTGTGTGTGTGTGTGTGTGTGTGTGTGTGGTGGGGGTGGGGGGAGAGAGAGTCACTGGGGAACAGATCCAGCTTAGCTGTGGGGAGGTTCACGGCACAGATCTAGCCTGTCAGAGTGTAGCAACAGGGGAGTTTGCGGTCCTGAATTTGGAGTGAAGGCACCAGGTTTTGGCTACTGGCTCTGTTACTTACTCCCTATGTGAGACAAGTCCCTTATCTTCTGTGGGCCTCAGTTCCCTCATCTGTGAAGTGAAGGGGGTGGCCTGCATGACCTCTAAATTCCTTTCCAGCCCTAAATCCTATGATCTCTCAGGTTCCCTCCAACTCTAAAGGCCTATGAGCCTATGAAAGAAGGAGCAAGGGGGGTGGGGGAGGCTGGCAGTTGTGTGATTTGGCCCAATTGATGTAACTCGGTTTAGCCGCAACATCAGCTGACTCGGGCATCTCTGGCTGGGATGTGTGTCCAGGACAAACAGGTGCTGGGGGGTGGGGAGGGAGGGTGGGTCAGAGCGTTTGTCCAAACTACCACCGTGTCAGCAACAAATACTGTTGCTTGGCCTTTAAAGTGTCATTGGGCTAAACCTGGGGGTTGACCAGTCCCAGTGTCTCTGGTTGACTGGGATGAGTATCAGTCGGTCGTCATGCTGTTCACCTGCCTGAATCTAGAGGGCATGGGGATCAGCCTGCTTTGTCTGCCTAGAAACCCTGGGGTATAGGGGTAGAGATGTGGGTGGTGGGCTGAGGACCCTTCTTACCTGGTGTTGCCGGTACAGCAAAGGGAAGGTAAATGCACTTATCACACCTGGAAAAACAGAGTCAGAAGTGACTAACTCCCGAGGAATGGCCTCGGTTTCCACCTGCCCATTGGCCCTCCCCACCAGCTCACCCAAGATGAGAAGAGTCAGCCCGTTGAAAACGGCTCCCACAAAGGTCAGGATGTAGAAGAGAAGGGCCAACTGTGGGAGACAGCCAAGGTTAGGAGGATCCTTGGGGGTGGGAGAAGAGGCTGTGAGATTCCCTAGTAGTGCAGGGGGGGCGTGTTAACTCTTCCCCCCCTCCACTATACAGTCTGAGCTCTCTATTTCCCAAATCCCTGGGGCCCTGAGTTGCGCCCAGTGCCCTGAGGACCATGTCCATCCCAAGGCTGTGAACTTCACCCAGCAGTGCCTCTAAAGTCTAAGGACTACTTCTCCACCCCTAACTTCCACACAAGCACAGGCAAGTTGTGGAGTCATGTTTTTTTCCAGAATGGTGAGAATGCCTTAGAAATGATCCCCAGATCTGTGACCAACCCCTTGCAGCTGGGCTGCCCTGTCCAGCCCAAGACTTTGAGTACCCTCTATCATTTCTCCAAATGTCTGTGTCCTCCCCATCCAATCACCAGCTGTAAAGTCTCCAGGGCTAATCACTCCCCCTGCCACCCAGCAATATGAAATCCATCCTTTTCCCTTTTAGAAAAGGCTGCTTCTGGTAACGGTGCCTATAGGCAGGAGCTCCCTGTGTGTTTCTGGTGGTGGTGGGAGGGCTGTTTGTGGAAGGGGTAGGGTTGTCAGAAGCACTGTTACCTTGAGGGAATCAACCAGGTCTTCCACCAGGAACAGGTGTCTGAGAAGTGTCACTCCAGAAACCACGTGAGCTGTGATCTGCTCGGTGTAGTGGGCTGTCTGCTCCCGGCTCAGGCTCAGATCCACGTCCAGGTAAGCCCTGAATGGGGGAGCAGGCATGGGGAGGGCAAACAAGAAGTTTGGACTGGAAAAGGTTGGGGGGATGCCCTGGCCCCCGGGTCCTCTGGTGGCCTGATGCGGAACCTGCAGGACAGGCCGCTCTCAGTAGGATCTGAGACCCACCAGGATTCCCTAGCAGCACCAGAAGACCCTGATGCCTGGGATGCTAGAAGACCAATGGGGCAACGCCACCTCGTGGTGCTGAGAGGAACCACAGAGTAGTGTACCCAGGAGAGGTCCCGATCTGACCACACCAAGGGGCCAATAGAAAATCCTTCCCACCCAGCCCACCCCCTTCACCAATCTAAGGGAGGGAGAGGTGGAAGGGGAGAGGGAAAGGAGGAAGGTAGGGGGCACGTAAGATATCAGAGCTGGGTGGGAGACTGTCAAGTCAGAACTCTTCATTTTAGAGATGGAGAGCCTCAGAATGAGAAAGGGACTTGCCCAAGTTCACACAAAGTTCAGAAATGTCAAAGCTGTTGCTTGACGCCAGAACTTATGTTTCCAGATCTGTCAGCTGCTCCCACGATATACTGATTGTTTCTCTTGCTTGGGGTTAC
>NW_027185797.1:40540965-40551779 GCF_028583685.1 Petaurus breviceps papuanus
GCAGCTGATTGGGGAGATGGGGACGGGGCAGAAATGAAGGAAGATGGGAAGGGACTAAGGCAAGGCTCGGATACTTTAGGGGGTCAGGGTTCAAGCACTGTCTAGGATTATCAATCAAGGATGCCTGGTTTAAGGTGGGTTTGTGTGTAGGGAGAGGCATGGGTTGGGATCAGGTTTAGGTTCAGGGTTGGAATGAAGGTCAGGGCTGAAGGGTATCTTACTGGAAAGGGTTGGCTCCATCACCCCGGTGCACAGCCTGCAGTGCCTTGTGGTAAACCCTGAGAGAGATGGTGATTGCCAGCACGGCCAGGGCTAGGTGGGAGGCCACAGACACAATGCTGAAGTGTAGAAGGCAGAGCAAGGAGACCATAATGCCTGTGAAGACCACACCTGACGTCCTCGTGTCCCGCCAATACAGCAGTTCTGCCACTGTGGAGACAGGAGGTGAGAGGGGGGCTCAGAAAGTACCTCCCAGTCCCCACCCCCTCCCAGATGTACCAAACACAGAGACCCGATTCATAGTGATACAGTATCAAAAAAACATCAGATCTGGAAGGACTCAGATATTATCTAGCCCAGCTCCCATTATTTCATGGTGGGTAAACTGAGGCCCAGGGAAGGGAATTGACCCACTTCAGGATCAGTCTTATAACAACTGATTAGAATGACTAAAAATAACTTATTTGGTGTCCTGAACAGGAGGGAAGTTATAGTAATAATAGCTAACATTTATATAGCATTTTAAAGTTTATGAAGTGCTTTAGATATAGGACCTCATTTAGTCCTCATGACAGCCCTGAGAGGTAGGAGCTATTATAGATCGTGGAATAACAGAACTAAGAGGAAGCCTAAGTGCCATATAGTTTACTCCTAAGGCTAAGATGAAGGTCACAAGGGAGCCACCTGGCCTGGAATTCAGTTCTCCCGACTCCCAGGCCAGGGCTCTTAACCTTCCCCACATCTTCTCCCTCTCTCTATACCATTCAATCTCAAGATCAGTCACTCAGATTTAGTATCCAAATGAGGATCAAATTCTGACTGGAGCACCCTTTCTCTCTCTCCTATTGACTCTGTCCAGGTCACAGATAGAGTATCCTCTAGTCCTGGCTCTACCCCATGGCCCTTGATAGCAGCCTGCCCAAGCCCCTGCCCCACCTGGGCATAAGCACACCAGTCCTTCCTCCCAGACTTAGATTACTTCCTCTCTTCCCTATTCTGAACTCCCTCCCTGAGACCCCACTTATTTCATTATGATAGGACTTCTCCCACAAACAAGGAGAGACAACTTTCATGGCTGTCTTCCAAGTGCTCCATCCACAATCTTGTTTTCCTTCCCAGACCCAGAATTCCCATAACAGAACCATAGAAGAGAGAATGATAGAACCTTAGAACACAGAACAGAAAGTATTGGAGCTGAAAAGGACCTTAGAACACAAGAGACTGAAAGGCAGGGTGGGGAGGAATATAGAATGTCAGAACTAGGAGAAAACTTGGAACAGACCATCAGAGTCGAAAGGGGTCAAAGAACACAGAATGTCAGAACTGAGAAGGACCTTCCAGACCATGCATGACCAACTTCACAAATTTTGCAGATGAGGAAACTGAGACCCAGGGAAGGGAAACTAAGGCAGGATCAGACATGGAATGGGGGGGGGGGTGCCATCAAAGTCTGTTAAATCCCATGGCTGGTGTGAGGGCTAGGACAGTGGGGGTGGGGTGGGGAGACAGGGGCTGCCAGAGGTGGAGACTAAGTTTAGGCTAGACTCGGGGGAGTGGTGGAGGGGAGCCGGTGTCTGATTCCCGCAGCTGTCAGGAACCAATCCTTCCTCCCTCCCTCCCCCACTGAGTGACAGCTCCATCTGTCACCCTGGCAGGGAATGGTGCCTCTCGGAGAGGGGAAAAGGGGCCCAGTGACCCCCTGATCCAATGGCCCTGGTGAGGGATTTGAGAAGAGGGCCCCCTTCTTCCATAGGGTCTCCCCCAGGGGCTCAGTGGACCCACCCTCCTCCGTATGGTCCATAGGACGAAGGGGCTAAGGGGCTGCAAGGGACCATAGAGCCCGCCCCCTCCCCTCCTTTGGGGAGGAGTGTCTCTATGGAGAAACTGAGGCCCAAAGAGGGGCAAGGGCCCATCCAAGCGCACACAGCAGACCATGCTCCCCTCCAGACCCCCACCCATCCCCACCTTTGCTGCCTCCCATCTCGGCGGCCGGGGGTCAGGGCGGAGCAGCAGCGGTCCTCGGGGTATGGAGCTCCAAGAAACAAGGGGGGAGGGGTCGGAGTGGAAAGGGAGGGAGCGAGGGAGGGGGCAAGGCAGGGGGCGGGGCGCTCTGAAATCGACCAATAGCTGAGCCCGGGGGCCCCCTAGCGGAGACGAGGAAAAGGCTCACGGTGAGACGGCCCGGGGGGCCGGGTCATAGGTGGGAGGAGAGAGGCAAGAGGAGCCCATAGAAGGTAAGGGGGAGAAGCTCCCGAGGGGGCGGGAACTTCTTTAAATCAGCCAGTGGTGGCCCTGCAAGTTCTCGGAGCGAGCCAATGAAATGCGAAGAGGGACCAAAAGTTGGAAGGCGGGACTATTTAGGAAATAAAGAGACCTGCCGGGGGAGGGACAGAGTGGGGCACTGCGGCAGCGGAGGAAGGCGCGGAGGGGGCGTGGCTTAGCAACCTCCGAAGCTGGACGGGGGAAGGGCTGACCGAAAGAGGAAGGTTTTAGGAGAAGTCTGAAGCAGCGCCTTAAGATGAAGTGAGAGGGTAGGAAGTCAAAGGATGCCAAAGGAAAAGGGCAGAATGGAGGGATATTAGTTCTATCCAGCCAGTGCACTGGAAGAAAAGGAGTCCAATGACGGGAGAGGCACGGGGTGGGCGTGGTCTGTATAGAATCAGCCAATAGGGACGCTTTGCATCACCCAATCAGAGGATGAGAAGAACAGGGGGAGGAAGGATTTGTCCTACCTAGCCAATGATGCGTGGCGCCCCCTGGCGGGGAAGGAAGGAAAGAGCAGGAGAGTTGAGGGGAAGGGAGAAGGGGAGAAGGGGACAAGTTCTATTTATAACTAGCTAACGGTGGCACTCCAGAAAAAAAGGAACGACAAAACAGGGAGATGGGGGGATGCAGAGGAGGGGGCAGGCTCTACCACTAACCAATGGCGACACTGAAGGGCTACGTAATGGAATCAAGTAAGGTGGGATAGGGAAGAATCATCCCATCCTTGCCTCTCTAGCGCCCTTGGCAGGAAGATGGCCAGTGAAGACGGGAGGAGACTAAAGGGAAGATGGATGGACTTGCCAATGGACCAAAGTTATGATAGCCTCGAAGAGGATGGAGATTATTTATAATTAGCCAGTAGAGGGGTCCCTGTGGGGGAGAATAGGCGAGAGGAAACAAATAGGGGACGAAAAGGGAAAAGAGGGGAGGAAATTACAAGCAACACCAGTGTTACCCTCGACTCTACTCTCATCCCACCATGTCCATTTTATTGTCACATCTTGCCATCTCTACCCTCCCAGAATCTTTCCTCTGTATCACCTGGACACTCACCCATCTGCCACCCAGGTGCAGGTCCTCATAATTTTATTAATTTTTTTTTTTTTTTTGGAGAGGGGAAAGCAAGGCAATTGGGGTTAAGTGACTTGCCTGAGTTCACAGAGTTAGTTGAGTGTCAAGTGTCTGGGGCCAGATTTGGACTCAGGTCCTCCTGACTCCAGGTCTGGTGCTCTATTCCCTCATTACTTTATACCTGGCCTATTGCAACAGCATGCTGGTTGGTCTCCCTTCCACAAGTCTCTCCCCACTCCAGTCCACCATCCTCCATTTGGCTGTCAAAGTGATTTGCCTAATGCAGAGGTCTTACCATATCTTCCCTCCCTATTCAATCAACTCCAGTGGCTCCCTCTTGCCTCCTTGATCAAATATAAATTCTTCTGTGCATCATTTTAAACCCTTCACGACCTGCCACCCTTCCTACCTTTCTGTTCTTCTTATACCTTTCCCCTTCAATATACCCTGGATGCTGTGACATTGACCTACTCGATCCATTTCTAGACTCCATGTCTTTGCAATGGCTTGCTCTCATGCCTGAAAGATTCTGCCCCATGACCTCCATGACCTTCACCTCTTCCCTGGCTTCCTTCAAGACTTATCTCAAGGACCAACTAGGTGTCACAGTGGATAGAGCACAAGTCCTGAAGTCAGGAGGACCTGAATTCAAATCCAAACTCAGATGCTTGCTAGCTGTGTGACTCCGAGTCAGTCACTCAACCCTGATTACCGCCCCCGCCCCCGCCCCCACTAGACTCCGCTCAAATCTCACTTTCTACAGGAGTCCTTTCCTTGTCTCTCTCCATCCTCTGAGATTACTTCCACCTGCTCTGTATGTATCTTGACTATAGACGGTTATAAAATGTTTTCTCTCTGTAGAATGTGAGTTCTTTGAGGTCACTTTTTCTTTTTTTGCCTTCCTGTGTATCCCAGCTCTTAGCCTAGTACCTGTGACATAGTAAAGGCTGAATTAATGCTGTTGACTGACTGACTGAATGGGAAGTGGGGGAATTGGAGGAGGAGAGCACAAGAAAGGGAGAGGGAGAGGACTGGGAAAGATAGAAGATAGTAGGAGGAGTGGAACAGGGGAAAAGGAGAAGGGAAATAGAATAGAAGTTGGGGCACAGGGGTAAAGGATGGAGAGGGCTGATGATTTACGGATAGGCCAATGAAAGCACATTCCTAGTATTTTTTCTTCTACCCTTAACCAAGATTGGATTTCTCCTCCCATATACTGCCTCTTCAGTCTCCTGGTCGTCTTGAGAGTGTTCCTTGAGTAATGCCACCCTTATCATGTCTACAGTATTCCCTGCCTCCCTAAAGAAGTACTGACATTTAGAGCACCCATCTAGCTTGGTCCAGGAGTATCCTGGGTACTATACCCTGTCACTCTTCGCCCTTAGGTTTCTTCCAGGAAGGCGAGGTCTCTATTTCCCGCCTCCCCAAGACAGTCCCAGGTCGCAAAGACAAATACTTACCTAGGACATGAATTTCTAGAGTGATCCCTGATTGGTCCGAGCTGTCCAAGCGCTGCCCGGTGATTGGCTCCCGCTCAACTGTTCCCCACTCCTCCCCCTCCTCTTCCGGATCTTCCTCCTCCCTCCAAGAGTTTGAGTCCCGAGATCCCAGTGAAAGAGGCGGGGAAGGGGTGTGGGTCTGGAGGGCTGAAATTCCTGGACGTGGGCTGATATGTGGCCTACAGACCTCAGGCGTCGAGGGGTCAGCTGGGAGACGTGGTGCTTCCAAGTCTTCCAGGCAAAAAAGGAGGGAAATGAGGCTATGAGCTTCTCCTTAGGGATGCACCTCCCGCCCCCACCAAGATTGGCTCGTGCTCAGAGCTCCTCCCCCATCTAAAAATCTACGCTGCTGCCCCCTCTCCCCTGCCTTGCCTCGAACCCACCTTCAGCTAAACCTTAAACCTCCTCCACCGTGCCCTTCTGGCATACCTTCCCCAGCCAGTCTGGGCTCCGGTCCGCCCTCTTCCTTCTCACCCTCGTCCTCCTCCTCCGAGGGGCTACTGGTAGACTCCTCCGAGGCCTCCAGCCCCGACTCCCAGGCCAGCTGGTCCAGGCGGAGCCGCAGTTCGGCCTGAGGAGGGCCTTCCTGGGCAGCCCGTCGTCCAGGCTCTGGAGACTGGCTCAGACTGGGGATACTCTCCAAGCTGTCTCCCAGGCCCGATGGGCCTGGTTCACGGGGCTCAGAGCGGCCCGAGGGGCGAGGCCGGCGATGGCCGGAGTCCCGGCGATTGCCCCCGGCTTCGAAGGCGATATAGGAGAAGGTCAGCTCTCGGGGTGTCCCCCAGTCCTGCGACGTCGTCTCCTCCTCCTCCTCCTCAGAGAACTCCCGAGCCGTGTGCAGCTCCCGGAAATCCGAATCGTCGTTGCCACCTGGAAGGACACCGGCTTTGAATGGCTGTCCCCTTAGGGCCAGTTACCCACCATCCCTAAACTCCAGATTCCCCTCAGAAGATCCCCCCCATGCTGGCCAGATTTTAGAGAAGGAATGAAATTTACAAATCACCTAATCCCACTTCATTTTTACAGGTGAGGCAACTGAGGCTGTTTCCTTCCCCAAGTTCAAAGCAGGTTACGACCAGAGTTGGAATTTCTTCTCAGCAGCTTCTGATCTGTCTTCTCCCCATCCATACTAAACGGCTATGATTTTATCCGCCCCCCTCCCCCAGTAGTTCCTCCTCATTTCTCCTTAGAAAGTAAGAGCATACCGTGAGTCACTGACTCCTCTTCAGAGTTCTTTCCACTCCCGCCCTCATTTAGCACCCCAGAAATGCCCCTGCCATAAAGGAAATGGAAGTCTACTCTACTCACCATCTGTGGAGTCAGGGGTGGAGGAGGCAGTGGATGGTGCTTCTTCTAAGAAAGAAACAGAATCTTAAACACAGCCCAGAAATCTTAGACACTTATAATCACAAAATTCAATCTTGGAAGCTTGGAATCTTGGAATTGTAGACTTAGAATTGTGGAATTATAAAAATTTAGACTTCGGGGATTTTAAACTTTGAGAACCTTAGGATCATAGCATCTTAGCCTTTAAGAGTCTTAGTGCCAGAAGTGAGCCTAGAAAGCAGAATGTCAGAACGAGTCGATACTGTCTGATCCTCTCCAGTTTTATAGATGGGGAACGGAAGCTTGTAGAAGAATATTTGCCCAAGATTACACTATAAGACAAGAGTGATCCCGGACTAGAACCCAGTTCGTGTGATGCCTCTGTGCCGGCAAAGGGGGTGGGGAGTAGAGGAGTGGGAAGCATCTGACACTCCCTTCTCCATACTAGAAAAATTAATTCCAAATCAATCAGGAAAAATGGGGGGGGGGTGGAGGGATTTTTGGAACGCGGTCCTAAAGCTGGAAGGAAAGTGTGGGTGGACGAGACTGCCCCTTAGAGGCGGTGGCCTGGGATTTGTCCCAGGGAGTCCTGGGAAAGGGAGAAGGGGGAGGGATGGGGCGGGGAATGGCAGTCTTCCCCTCCCCCATTCATCTTAGGCCTTTCCCTAGGATCAGCACCACGGCTCGGGGACAGCTCCGGGTCTCGCCTGGTCTCTCTCGGTCCCTTTCCGTTCTACTGGCTGGGCCTGGCTCTGGACTGCCCGTTCTGTTTAAAAGTGGAAGGCGCTTAGAGATCATCGAGTCTAACCCTTTCATTTGACAAAGAGGGGAAACTGAGGCCCACGGAGAGCTACATTAGTTGGTTCTGGAAGGGAATTCTTTCTTTGTCCTTACCCCATCAACCCCGGGAATCCCCTCCCTTCTAGAACTGGCACCCCTACCCCAGGGACTGGGGGGACTCACTGCAGTGGGCGAAGACAGGCAGCACCTGGCCCATGGCCCCGCCCGGGCCCGCTCCGGCCGCGCCGCCCAGGGCCCGGGGCCCCTCGTGCTCATCGCCCCGGCGCCGCCCCAGCCGCCGCCATCCGCAGACCGTCGCCACCTCCCTCCCTCCCTCCCTCCCTCTCCTCCGGGCCTGGGCGGGCGGGGCCCCGAGCTGGGACCGAGGGGAGTGAAGAGAAGGGGGTGGGGGGACTGCAGCACGAGCCCCGGGCCGGGGGCGGGGCTTGGGCTGGGGGGCGTGAGCAAGCGCGCCTGCGCGAACTTGGAGAAGGGAGAGGGGACTGGGGAAGACAAGGAGCCTGCGCGAGTCTGGAAGGGGTTGGGGGTGGGGGGGATAGGAGATGGGGAGGGGAGCGGGCTCTGCGGAAGAGGGGGTGGAGCAGGAGCCGTGGAGGGAGTGGGGCCTTCCTAGGGGCGTGCACTGGCGGGACCTGAGGTTCGAACCAGGGAGAAGACCGGGAAAAAAAAGACTAGGAAACTGTATGACGGCTGGACTAGGCCTGGAGGAGAGAAGGAGAGGCCCGGGGGGGGGGGGGGGGGGGGCGCGGGGGGAGCGGATCCTGGCAGAAAGGCGGAGAACCGAGAGGAGCTGTTGCCAGTTCCTAACCCTTCCGAAACTCGCCATGCTGGGTGTGGGAGGGACCGGGGAGCTCGGGGGGCGTGGCATCCGGCTGGCGAGCCTGGGAGGCCGAATGCGGTGTAGACCGGAGGGTGACAGCCGCCAGGGGGAGCTTGCACACTTTCATTCATCCGCTAAACTTTTATTTCGTGCCTAATAGGATGCCCGGGGAATTGCATTAGGCGCTGGCGAAAACACCAGGTTTAAATAAGATACAGGTCGCTGCCTTACGAGGGAGATCACTGTAATCTTCAACATTGTCTGATAAGTGCAGTAGAGAAGGGCAAAGTTCTGAGTGAGGCCCTCCACTAGGTGACTTTATTGTGAGGGAGTCAATAAGCCACAAAGCACTGAATTTGAAGTCACATGACCCATCTTCAAATCCTGCCCTTACACCATGTCACCTACACCATGTACAAATAATTTCACCCCTTAGATCTCAGTTTCCCCATCTGTAAAATAAGAGATTTGGACTAGACAGCCTAGAAGTCCTTTTTGCCTCTTGATCTTTGATTCAAGGAGGAAGGCTGTTTCTGAGCCTACAAGGCAGAATCTTATTCAATAGAATAATAGACTCTTTAAGTTATAGACCCTTAGAAGTGTAAGTCAAAATAAAATTTTAAGCCTTTATATTCACCTGAGACTTACCATGGCTCAGCTAAGGTAGTACCTCTTCCAAAAAGGCTTCCACAATCTCAGCTTTCCCCAGCTAAAAGTATTCTTGACTTCCTCATATCATCTTCCTAGAGCACTCTGTTTTCATATCTCCATTTATCTCACAACACACCCTATTCTTACTTCTGTCACACATTAGAATGTAAGTAAGCTCTTTGAGGGTAGGAAGTGGCTAATTTCATTTTTTTTAAATCATAGTACCATAGATTTAGGTTTGGAGCTGGAAGGAACCTTAGAAGTCATCCAGTCTAACCCATAGTCCAAAGACAGATCAAGTAGCTCCAAGGTCACAAGGCTAGTGGGGTTTGGAGGCCGGGTTTACACTCCAGAGTGCCTCTGACGGCCCATCATGTCATGCAGGTCCCCCCTGGGTTCTGGAAGGTTGTGTTAATGGCAGTTGGTATCTGAAATTCTCTACCAACCTGGAAAGGCTGAAGAGTGAATTGGTTGTATGTAGATTATGTATTGAAGCTCTGTTGTCTGAGCCAAATAATTAAGTCTCCTTTTCCCCCTTCATCAAGCCTAGTTCAGTTTAGAGAGCTTGAAAGTGATGAGGAGGACTCTACTCAAGTTATACAGAGGGGTTTCTGAGTTGTGTGCCTAGAGCAAGGACTCACAGCACTAAAATTACCTCCCTTGAAGTGTTTGAGCCCATGTAGTCGTTGTGACTCCCCCAGAGCTCCTTGACCTGGAATTTAGTGGGCACTTAGTTTTTGCTTAACATAATCTAATCTTAGGCTTTTAGGACCTTAGATTGATAGAACCATAAGATCTCTGAGGCATAGAATTTTAAGACAGTAGAAAGTTGACCAAGAAACTTTTACTGACCACTTCCTATGTGCAAAGCCTAAATGAGGAAGTGTTCACATTTGGACACTTTAGAGGTCCCTTTAACCTCCAATCTTCACTTTCCCACCCTCCCCCAAAGCCCCTTGGCCTGGAACAAAGCGGGCCTGGAAGGGAAGAGAAAGCCCTGAACTTCTTCATAACTAAGGTCAGCAGGCCTGAGGCAGAATTTTGCTTGGTGTTAGACTGTAAGGTCCTTGAGAAAAGTCCCTTTCTGTCTTCCCAGCACTTAGGTACTTAATAAATGTTTATGACTGACTGACTCCTCCCTGGGCTCTGTCACTGCTGAGGACTGGAGCAGAGGAAGAATTACTTAGACACCCCCCCCTACCCCACCCCCCACCCCCCCATGAAACTGACTAGCCTTGTGGAAATAAAAATGATTAAGACTAAGGAGGGGACTTCCCCTTTTTCAAGTTCCTCTGTAGTGAGGGCATTTGAAAGAAGGAGAAATGTGAACCTTTTAAAAAGGTACAGGGAAAGGAATCCTAAGATTCAGAACCAGGTGAAGAATTTTGTTCCCTTAGACCCCAGGGAGGGGAAGGGATTTCCTAAAGGTCACCCAGCAAGTTAGGGTTAGAATCCTGACTTCTCTGTTTGGATAGATCACTAGACCTGAAGTCTGGAAGACTTGAGTTCAAATCTGTCTTTGGATACTAACTAGCTACATGACTCTGGGCCAGTTACTTAACCCTTAACTTCAGTTTGTCTCAGTTTCCTCAACTGTAAAAAGGAGATAATAACACTACCCTCCTGACAGGGTTGTTGTGAGGATCAAATGAGATATTTGTAAAGCACAGTTCTAGGCATATAAATGTTTAAATCCCTTCCTACCCCACCCCCTTCCCCTTAGAGAGAAGATATGATTCAATATTGTCCAGATACCCACCAAGCAACCCACAGAATGACTAGCCAGCAGAATCTTGTGAACCAAAGAAGACAGATCTCTGGAGTTAAGAAGCATTAAGTGCCTCCTAAGCCTCAGGGAATTTGCTAAGTGCTGGGGTCCTCAAAGGGAAACTGGGTTCAGGACAGAGAGTTTCCCACCCTACAAAAAGTGGAAAAGGGAATGAAGACCTGCTGCCTGAGAACCAGGCTAGTTTGGAGAGAATCATGACCACCCTGGCCACAAGGTCAGGGAACCTCTCCTAAAGTTCTGTAGGGAGGTTTCTGAGCTGTGTGCCTGGAGTAAAGACCCACAGGGGTGAAATCATATCCCTTGAGGTACTGAAGCTTTGAAGGATATGTGTGTGTGTGTGTGTGTGTGTGTGTGTGTGTGTGTGTGTGTGTGT
>NW_027185797.1:40551789-40583314 GCF_028583685.1 Petaurus breviceps papuanus
TGTGTGTGTGTGTGTGTGTGTGTGTGTGTGTGTGTGTGTGTGTGTGTATCCTTGGGACCCAATACAAGGTCTTGGACATAGGGGGCACTCTAAGTTCCTAGGGAGAGTGCCGGGAGGTGAGGCTTCTGTGGAAGAAGGGTGTGTGGGGGGGGAGGGGTCCAGTGGCTCCATCAGTGAGATCATTCACGAGACTTCCAAGCTAGAAGTCCCCATTACTTTGGGGGTAGGTATACCCCCTTTTAAACTTTTTTTTTGGGAGGGAGAAGGCAGGGTAATTGGGGTTAAGTGACTTGCCCAAGGTCGAATAGCTGGTGTCATGTGTCTGAGGTCGAATTTGAACCCAGGTCCGCCAGACTCCATGGCCCGTGCTCTATTCACTGGGCCACTTAGTTGCCCCAGGTATACACCGTTTGAGGAAAAATTTCCTTCCTCGGGGTCTGAGGGTGGCCACTGCTCACTCTCCTGACTTCCCCCGCTCAGAGCTCGGGACAGAGCTGAAAGCACCCTTAAAATGCGGACTAGGTCCCCAGCTTAAGTGGCAGCCTCAGTGTCTGGCACTCAGTAAGGGCTATAAATGCTTGTGGCCTGGCTGATTTTACACACTAAGAGGATACGGAGAGGAGCAGGGAATGCCTTGGTCATCTAGGACAACGGCAGTAGAACCGAGCTTTCCGCCGCCCAATCCGAGGCTCTTCTCCCAGAGTCCTCTGCACTCAGCCTTTATGAAGACGGGGAACTCCGAACCCCCAGGGAACTCCCAGCAGGCCAGGGCAGGAGGAAATGAAGGCAAACTCGCTACTTCTCTTCCCTCTTCGAAATAGAAGTCTGTGCGTTTAGCCGGAATAGAGGGGGAAACCGAGGCACACAGAGGATGGAACCCAGGCGACCCGCCCTTCCCCGCCCTCGCTTGTCTCTTAGTCATCCCGGTCCACACCTACTTCCTCCTCACCTTCCCCAGAGGAGTGGGGGCGGGGCTGGCTCAGGTCAGGTGAAGGGAGGGGAATGGGGGATGGGGGAGTGGATCTATCTACCCTTGATTGATCCCCGGGGCCTTCTGGAGACCCTTACCCACGAAAAAGTGTGCGGAAAGGACAGTAACCGGTGTGGGAGGAGGGCCACAAAGGAAAAGGGCAAGGGGCAGCCGGCCGGGCTACTGGACGCCCGGAACCTTTAAGGCGCGAGGCATTGTGGGCGCCCCGAGTGTGCAGAGCGGGGAGGGGAGGGCGATGAAGACGAGGGTGCTTAGGGAAGCAGGTTGGAATCTTGGAACAAAATGTAAGCACAGAAGGAAAAGCGTAACGTTCTAGCAGCAGGCAGCTGCAGCGACGGCTGCGACGGCCAGGCAGGCGAATCTAACCCGCAGAGCCCAAGGAGGGGGCGGGGGCAGGGGGAGGGCCCGAGCACCCCCAACTAAGAAGGGGGCGGGACCCAGGTCGAGTCCCCGCCCCCTCCTATGCCCCCTCCTCCTCCCCCTAGAGGAGGAAGGTGCAGCCCTCCACGGGGCGGGTCCGGCCCCAGATCTGACCAGAGCTCCGGGCCCCCCTCCCCTGCCCCTTCCCCGGAGCCTCCGGGTGTACCCCGGAGCCCGGGTGCCCAGTGCGGCCCAGCCCGCCCCTCGAGAGCCCCGCCATGAGGTGAGAGACACTAGGGCGGGGTCTGGAAGCCGGGAGACTTTGGTGGGGAGGGTTCCTTGGGCCTGGGGACCCTGCCGGGATTCAGGGAGGCCGCTTCCTCAGCCCTCTGGCGGGTTACGGGGAGGGAGAAAGAGGGTTGTGGGAACCCAGGTCTCTGGGAGAGGAAGGGAAGGGGAGGCGAGGGGCGGACCCCCTTTCCCTTCGCTCCGGGAAGTATTTTTTGGGATCCCCCCCCCCTTAATCAACCCTCCTCAACTTTTGAAAGGACTCCCCCCTGAACCCTTTTAGTTCTCGAGACTGGGCGGGGGAGGGGAGAGGGGTGTGGTGTCCAGGGACTCCTTGTGAAAAGGATGAAGACCGGACCGTTGCCCCTTCCCGTTCCCATAGTCTTTCTCCTGAGGTTCCAATTGTTTCTTCCACTGTCCTGTTTCCAGGAGTTCCGAGATCCGTTAAGAACACAGTGCTTTTTGATTTGGTTTGGTTCGGTTTTTTGAGGAACAGCAAGTTTTGTCTTGAGACCCTTCAAAAGGAAGCTAACACCTTGTGCCTCCCCCCAAACTTAGGCGGTGAATGATGCTGTCTTTTGCCTCCCCCTCTAATTCTAGAGTCGACCCGGGTCAGTGTCTAATCACCCCCTCCCCCCATGTGAGAATTCCAAACCCTCACCTTTGCTTATAAGCCAGTGAGTGAGTGGAGGTGAGATGCCCTGGGGAAAGGGATCGAGGAGAGGTCCAACTACCCCTTTGGCCTTTAGAAACCAAACCCCATCACGCTTTAATGCCCTTCTCAGTTTTGCGGACCAGTCTGTGCCCGGGAAAGTCTCTGCCCTGCCCCCAGGGATCCTGAGCCCCAACTTTTCTGGGGCGCGATCCTTGAGTCCTGACATCAGGATTGTGGAAGATTTTGATCCTTGGCTGTCCCTACTGTTTAGTGAGCGCTTAGATACACCCTTAGAGCTGGGGTGAGCATTATCTGTCTCCACCCCTGTCTCCCCCCCCCCCCCCCCCCCCACCCACCCACCCACCCAACACACCTGAGTTTCCCAGAGGGAGGAGGTCTCTTGTTTACCTTCCCTTTCCGCTATATCTCCAGGGGAGGGGGCGTTAGGGAGGTTATCCTGAGGGGTAGCCAGCCTTGTCTCAGAGTCCCCACCCCTGACCCCTCCCCCAGTTCCCCCTGGGAATGAAACCCACAGCTGGAGAGATGGAGGAGGCGCAGGGGCGGCTTTTGTCTCCTGAGGCTCACCTGTCCAAGAGGGAGGGATTCTTAACCCATGTTCCTTGTTGGGGGTGGGGTGAAGGGGGAAGGGAGAGGGCTACTGGTGGAGAGGGAAGGGAGCTGCATACCGGCCTGGAAATCTAGATGCTAGGCGTTTTTATAGGTGTATCATGTGTCAGAGGGGAAATAAAGTGACAGGCCCCTCGCAAAAGAGACCTCTCTATTATTATCTCATAACTCTTGTTATGAGAGGACCACCCTCCTGGAGTCCGGAGAAGACAGATACCTGAGCTAGGGAGCAGGTCCTTTTCCAGTCCCCAGGGGGCTGCAGCTACTGGGTTATCGCTTTTCCTCCCTTCCCAGGGATTTCCGGACATTCCCCCCCCCCATCCCCTCCCTCCACCGGCACTGGGGTTCAAACCCTACAATTTAGCTCCAAGTGGCTTTAACCCCTGCCAGGCCACAGTTCCACACCAGCTCTGCTGCAATTTAATTCATTAAGCCCCTATTAATTTCCTGAGGCTGTGGGGTTAATCTGGAGACTGGGGAGGGATGGAAGGGAATTTCCTCCCTTCCATACCCCCTCCCCCCAACTGTGGCCGGAAGTATGTGTAGGGTAGTGGGACTGTTTGACTATGATACTAATTTCCTTCAGTTTCACCACTTTCCGGGGTAAGGAGGTTGAAGGGGGGGGGGCGGTCAGCTGAAGCGTGGGGAAATGGGGAGATCGGTGGCAGGAAAGGCTTGCTCGAACGTTCCAAGTGTTATAGCAGTCACGTTCTATCAACCTGATTTCCCGTTCGTTCTAATTGTTTCATGTTCTATGGTCCACAGGATCAAATTTGAATCATTCTAAAGGTCTAATCACTTTTCAACCCTTGCCCCAACTTCCAGATCCCAGGGGGGAGGGGAGGAGGAAGGAGAAGAGATAATACTGTGGGAAAGTTGGGCGTTAAGACCCTGGGGCAACAGTATGTAAGGGGATTCAGAATGCCCCCCTCGAGGCTATGGGCGAGAAGATTAGTGCCTTTCGCTGGCCAGGATTCGAGAGAACCAGGCTGGGCAGCTCCCCCTCCCTGCACCAGTAAGACAGAAACATTTCCCCTTCCTCCCCCTCCCCCTTTTAGAATTCGGTCCTGGCTCCTTATAAGTCTCCATTCAGCCTTCCTTCCTTCATTGGAGTCAGGGGAGGAGCTCGGGATCCCTCCCCTTTCCATTCCCCGCCCTACCTCCTGCCCCAGGTCCCTCCTCCTCCCCCCTTTTCCGGTCCCCGGTACAGGGGAGGTGGAGAGGGTTGGGGAGAAGGCGGATGTCCGAGTCCCCGCCCCCCGCCTCCCCCCCCCCCAGCTCCTGGAGACCGTAAAAGGCTAGGCTGAAACCCTGCTTCCCTGGTTTGACTTCTCCCTCCCCTGGCCTGAAAATGAAGGTATTGCCCAGAAGCCTGAGAGAGTAACAGAATGCTGACCTGTTCCCAATACCATTTTGCAGATGTGCAAACTGAGGCCCAGAGAGTATAAGGGACTTGCCCAAAGCCACTTAGGGAGCCAGAAGGAGAGATGAAGCTTTGAAACCAAGCTAATAATGATTAGGGAGAGGCCCCTTGGTGTCAAGCAGCCCAGGGCACAGAAACAGCCTATGACATCTGCCGCTTAAGCAAATCACTGTTTCTTGGTTCCTCTGCAAAGAACGGATTGGCTCAAATGACTTCTAAAGTTCCTTACAGCTTTGAAGGCTGTGATGCACGGATTCATTTCATCCATATTCTCCCTTCCTCCCTACCTGGAATCTTCCTTCTAACCTCTGTGGGAGGGGAGAGATAAGAGGGAAGAATACTCTGAAACTTGCTTTTGGTAGACCTTCCTTGGAATACCAGCTAAGGCAGTGCTGTGACCTTGGGCAAGTGTTTTAACCTCTGTGGGTCTCATTTTCCTCATCTGTAAAGCAAGGGTAATCAGTCCTCAGACCACCAGATTCATTGGGGTCTTGGTGAGGAAAGAACCCAGTAAAACAGCCCTGGGGGAATGGTAGCTGCTGTTACCTCAAGAACCTGGGCGTGGCCTAGGGCCTCCAACTTCCTGGGGGATATTTGAGGGGGAGGGTAACAGGATGGAAAGTCACAAGGTTTGGTTCTCAGTCCTGTGTGAGTGCCTACTGGCTGGCTTCCTCGAGGTCACAGAGACTGAAGTTTACAGGGCAGTTACCGGGCAGAGGGGCTTTCAGGCCTTGGGGAATTTCCTCTTCTTTGAGCCTCCCCAGGCACTGAATGTTGGAGCAGGACAGGATGTGGGGCCCATCTCGTTCAAACCTGTTCCTCATTTAGGAATTCTATCTCCAATGTAATCTGTCCAGGCAACAGCTACCTTCTGCTGGGACGCTTCCACCTCCTAATGGGAAGAAGACAAAACATTAGGAGCCAGAAGGGATCTCAGAGGCCAGCTAGTCTAACCCCTTGGTTTTTACTGAGACCCAGAGGAGTTCAATGACCTTACCCTAGGGTCACACTGGAATTATCAGAACCTAGCTTGGTCTTCTGACTCCAAAGCCAGTCATTGGACTACTGGGGGGGGGGGAGGTCGAACAGAAGCAAGTTTCAGAGTAGTCATCCCAAAAATGTCTGAAGGAACAGGGGGGTGGGAAGGAGGATAAGAGAGACAGAGGGGGGGAAGGAGGGAGGAAAAGAAAAAGGGAGAGGGTGAGAAAGGAGGGAAGAGAAGACAAACAGAAGAAAGGGGAGAGAGAGGAAGGAGAAGAAAGAGACAGAAGGGGGGGAGGAGAAGAAAAAGGGAGAAGGAGGGAGGAAAAGAAAGGCAGAGTGAGAAGAAAGGGGAGGGGGAGGGAGAGAAAGAGACAGAGAAGGAGAAAAAAAGAGGGGGAGGGAAAGAGAGAGGAAGGGAGAAAGAAGAAAGAGATGCAGAGGGACACAGAAGAAAGGGGGAGAGAAAAAGGGAAGGAGAAAAAAGAGGGGGAGAGAGGAGAAGAAAGAGAGACAGAAGGGGATGAAGAGAGAAGGAGAGGGGGAGAAATCAAGATTTGAGAGCCAGGACCATTGAATTCATTTGGTGCAACTCTGTCATTTTACAGCTAAAAAATTGGTGACTGAGGTTGTCTAGTTATCCTCAAATCCTAGGCTCTTTAAAGACCAGTAAGTCTCAGGGAGATAGTGTTGTACAGTAGAGTCAAAGGACTTGGGTTCAGATCTTCCACTTAATCACCTGTGTGACCCTGAACAAGTCATCTCTCTCTTTGGGTCTTTGTATTACCTGCAAAATGAAGGAGATGGAGTCTTCTAAATTGGATTCTAAACCTACCCCCTTGTACAGATGGAGACACTGAGGCCAGAGAGACTCACAGTGAGGCCTAGAGATCTAGGTTTGGAGCCCAGGTCCCCTAACACCCAGCTCTTTCATTCCACAAACATTTATTAGATGTCCCACATGTGTAACACCCCAGTACCTGGCTGGAGAAGACACACAGAATGCAGATGGTCCCCGCCCCTCCCTGCCCTGGTGGAGCTTATAGTGTGTTGGGTAATAGATAACTACACCAAACAATATGACATGGTAAATATATTGGAAAGGAAGAGCAGAGAGAGACAGAGAGGAAAGAGAGAGATAGAGAAGAGAGACAGAGGAAAGAGAGAGACAGAGAGAAAGGGGGGGGAGGGGGAGAGGGGAAGGGGGGGGGGGGGGGAGAGAGAGGGGGGGGGGATGCTATGTGAGGTTTGAGGGGGAAGATCATTAGCAACCGGGGGGATGAGGAAAACTGGAGGAAATACCATCAGAGTTGAGGCCTTCCTGGCATGGAAAACAGCCTGAGAGGGCAGCTCTAGGAGAGCATAGGGTGTGTTCCTGAGACAGGCTAGATCAATATGTCATTCTATGGAGTGCATAGAGGGAAGTAATCTGAGATGGAACTGGGAGCACAGGGGAGTGCCAGAGGGTGGAGAGCTTCCAGTGCCAGTCACTGGAGACTGGACTTGATTCCACAGAGGAAAGATTTTAAGGCACAGGAATGACAAGACCTGATTGATGCTTGAGAAGACTGTGTTCTGAGGAGGGATTCTAGGGGAGGGAGGGGAAGCAAGGAGACAGAGCAGGACCCTCTTGCATTAGTTTGGGGGGTTAGGGGAACAAGGGTACTAGCAGCAGCAAGAAAGGGAGGGATGGTTTGGAGGGATTGCTTGATGTGCTGCAGCCAATGGAAAGAGAATGATTTTGGAATTAGTTCAAGTACCTGATTTCTGCCTGACTGTATAGTATGACTTTGGCCAAGTCTCTTTGCTCTGGGGCTCAGCGCCCCTTCCTAAAGGAAGGGGTGGCCTGGATCCTTGGGGTACTACCAGCTCTGAAGATCTGATTCACCACCATGGCTGCTTTGAGAGGTGCTACAGCTCTGGGGATGTTTCCTCCCCTGTAAAATGGGGCTAATGAGACAGATGCTGCCTGCCCCACCTGGGATATTGTGAAGCTAGTACTTTGTAAACCTTGGAATGCTCAAGAGATACATGCTGTCATTAGTATTGAACACAGAATGTCAGAGCTGGGAGACACCTAAGCATGGAGAAGGTCAGGGTTAGGAGGGACCTCAGAGCATGGAAGGTCAGGATTAGAAGGGCCTTTAGAACACACTTTAGGATTGAAAGGGAGCTTAGAACACAGTGTCAGTGATGAGAGATGGAAGAACATGGAATAGGAGGGAGCTCGGAACTTGCAATCATACCAGGATTCCTGAGGCTGAAGCTGGAACAGGGTGGGACTTCACTGTGTACCCCTCCTCCCATTGAGGAAGAAGGGGCGAAGGGCAGAGAGCAGGGTGGTGCCTGTGTTGTGCTAGGACCTGCCTTTACCCCAGCAGGCAGTGGGCGTGGGCTCCAGGTGTAGGCAGCCTGCCAAGCCCTACCCTCAGCTCAGCCCTCCCTGAGCTGGCACTCACTGACAGCGGGGGTGGGGGCAAAGCCCTGGGCCACACCAAGGCTCCTGACTGCAAGCAGCAGGGCTTTCTTCCCCTCAGGCTTGACCTAGCATTCAAGTACAGATCTGGGGCCCTGGGGCCCTGCTCCTTCTGACATCTGTTTGCAGCCTCTAGGCACCCTCTTAGATCCAGGGACTCTGGGTGGGCTCAGCCCCTTTTGGAGACATCCACTCCTCTGGCTCTTGTAGAGCTGGAGAGGGGGCTGAGGCAGCTTCATGTGAGCACAGAGGGAATAGTCTGGCTGAATGCATGGTGGAGAGAGCGAACTTCTCATGGGGGAAGGCTTTAGACCCTGCTATTTTATCTATTGCTTAGTTCATCTTCCTGGGGCTCTCTTTCCCTCTCTGAGGTTCTTTATGACTGAATACTATTCCGGCCTGTGCCGCCCTGTCTGCCTTCCCCTTCTATACCACACAAAAGGGTAAGCCTCGGAGTTCTTCCTCACCCCCACCCCAGATCAGTATCGCTCTCCCTCCGGAACTCCTCTTGCCTCCCTACTTCCCCATATCATGGGGGATGGGGCAGATAGTGGGGTACTATCAGACACAGCAGTCCCTTTAAGGCAAGAGAAGATATCTCCCATGATACCCTACGGGAAAGGAGGGTTCCTTGGAATTCTGGGAATGGCAGTTTCTTTTGGTGACATGCAAGCTGGAGGGAGGGTCCTTTGCCATGATGGCTTTGGGGCTGGGAACAAAGACCTCCCTCCTACTCTGTGTACCTGAGTTTCCTCCTTTGTGGTCTGTTCGGAGCATGGGGCAGAGGATGTCTTCCAAATCATAGAACATCCAACCCTCCATCTTGTACAATATGGAGAAAATGAGACCCCCTCCAGTGTCTATGCCAAGAGAACCTCAAATGGGGTGAGGGAGAGTGGGCAGGACTCAGCGGCAAGGAACCAGACCAAAGAAATGAAGTGATCACTCAAGGCAGCCCAGCCCCCGGGGCTCTCTCTGCCAATCACCCTCTGGACTGGCCCCTGGGTGACCGAGGCATTTCAGGAGTGCTTAGAGATCTCTAGACAACGCCCTCATTTCCCTCCTGGAGTCAGCTGGAGCAGGCTCCCTGGCTCTCTCCTCCCAGATGTGGTTCCTAGCCCAGGGGTCCTGTGGGGGCATTGGTTTGGAGAGGGGGCTGGGATTGCTGTAAAGTAATTCAACCTCACAGGCCACTGAGTCTCTCCCTCTTCCCTCAGTGAGAACGTGCTCTGCTCCAGCAGGGCCACAGTGATGGTTTATGACGATATCAACAAAAAGTGGCTCCCAGCTGGGACGGGGCCCCAGGCCTTGAGCAGAGTCCAGATCTACCACAATCCAAGCACCAATGCCTTCCGAGTCGTGGGCCGGAAGATGCAACCAGATCAACAGGTGACTTCCTTGGGCCCTGGCCTCCCTGCACCCTGATTCCACTGGGGAGCTGGGCCTGGGGGAAGAATCTGGACTCCTCGAAGGGAGCAGCCGGGCTAGCAGGGAGCCTCCTTGGGCCTTGACTTCCACTGAGGAGCTGGGCCTGGGGGAAGAATTCTGGCTACCCTCAGGAAGCAGCCTGGTCTCCCTTAACGGAGTCCCTCCCCTACCAGGTTGTCATTAACTGTGCCATTGTCCGGGGCGTCAAGTACAACCGGGCCACTCCCAATTTCCACCAGTGGCGGGATGCCCGCCAGGTCTGGGGCCTCAACTTTGGCAGCAAAGAAGATGCCGCCCAGTTTGCAGCAGGGATGGCTGATGCCCTGGAGGCCTTAGAAGGAGGTAAGAGGAGGGCCTTGGAGTTCTGCAGCTGCACCGTTCTAGAATGTTAATGACATGTCTGGAAGTTTGCTATGGCCCTGCAAGGTCTGCCCCCCATCAGATGGGCCTGGGGATGAGGGAATCCCTCTGGAGGTGGGCCCTTAGAGGGGTTCAATTCGAAGGAGTCCGTGCAAGGTTTCAGAGGCAGGATGAGAATGATGCTCTCCTTGCTCACACACAGCACTATGCTGTATCCCCTGGACCATGGCACTCTGTTGTTGGCTCCCCAATCTGCACCTGTCCTATTCTCTGATCTTTCCCTGCTAGGCAGAGGGTAGCATTTGGACCTATGCTCAAAGGATTTAGAGTTATTAGGCTAGGTCTGGTATTGGGAGATGGAGGGATGGGGGGTCCTAGAAAGGCCTGGAAGACAGGTGGGCCTTTAGGGCCCAGAAGGAGGTCTTGGGGTTCTGGAGAGAGACATGGTTGGACAAGTTTTTGAAGAAGCAAAGGGCCAGGAGTCTGGAATCCACATGGCTCGGGGTGGGGCCACTTGTGATCTAAAGATCACAACCTAAGGTTGATGCCCCCTCCCCTAGGTGGGCCACCACCCCCTCCCCCTGCATCCTGGTCTGTCCAGAATGGACCCTCACCAGAAGAGGTGGAGCAGCAGAGAAGGTAAATGTGCCCCCACCCCATATTTTCCTTCTCCTTTCCTCCGACCTCATCCCTGTAGCCTTTGTACCCCCTCCCTCTAAGCCTTCTAGGCCCTGGTCGGGGGGATGGAATCAGGATCCACAGGGCCCCCTCCCATTTAATCCCCCTGATTTAACTGGAGGAATTAATGGGCTTCAGGACTGGGGAAGGCTCTCAATAGGTCTCTCTGTCATCCCACACCCCTTCTTTGACCTTGGAAAGGCCATGATGGAATTCAGGGGCACAGGGAGGAGGTGGAGCCCCCCACATACACTCCCTTGCTCTCCCTGCTTTCCTGCAGGCAACAGCTGGAACACCTGGAACAGGTGGAAAGAGAGCGCCGGGTCTCCAGTGCAGGTGAGTGCCCTCTGGGGAGGGACACCAAGGGACCCCAGCTCAGACTGCTCACCCTTGGTGCCTTCACCGCCCCCCCCCTCCCCAAGCCCCTGCTGGGTCGTCTCCATAGATGACCAGGTCTCCTTCAAGCTCTGCTCTTTTCTCACTGGCTCCCTGGTTCTGTCCCCTACTCTGCCTTGGTCTCAACTTCCCCTTCTGTGAAATGGGGTTGAACTCTAATATCCTGGGTTCCATGTTCTCAGTTTTCGAGGTTCCCCTTTCTGAGTCTTTGCTCCCTCCCTCAATCCCCAAATATCCTTTTGTTTCTGTGTTTCAGGAGCCCCAGCAGCTGCCCCAGCTGGGGGGCCCCCACCCCCTCCAGGGCCCCCTCCTCCCCCCGGCCCACCCCCACCCCCTGGGCTGCCCCCCTCAGGAACAGGGCCTACCGCCCTAGGTGGCGGGGGAGGCCCACCCCCAGCACCCCCACTGCCGTCTGCCCACGGCCCCAGTGGGGGAGGTGGGGGTGCCACAGGCCTGGCTGCAGCCCTCGCGGGAGCCAAACTCAGGAAAGTCGGCAAGGTGAGATTGTGTGGGTGCCTCTGGGGTAGCTGACACCACTTCCCTGTGAGACCTGGGCTATGAGAATCCCTGTCCCACAACCCTGGTCCCAACTGCTCTTTACTTCACAGTCGGGGGGTGGGGGGGGAGTGTGAGGAGCAAAGAAGCCGGGTTCACTCTCAATGAGTCCTCTGACCTTTCCCCTTGCAGGATGAGTCCTCGGGGCCACCTCCTGCCCCAAAGGCTGAGAGTACTCGCAGCACTGGGGGAGGGCTAATGGAAGAAATGAGCGCCATGCTGGCCCGGAGGTGAGCCCTGGCGAGGCACCCCCCTCACCCACCCAGAGCTCTAAGCCTTGGGGTCCCAGGACCCTGGTGGGAGAACCTGAGGCTACTGCTGCTAATATTTCTGCAGTACTTACTATGTGCTGGGGTATTGTTGGGTGGGTGGGCAAATGTGGCTCCTAGCTCCGCATTTAACCAAACCTCAGTCCCCAGAAGGGAAAGCTGAAAGGGGCCTCAAACCAGAAGAAATAAACCCTTCCAAGGAACCATAGAGACCATTGGTTCCAGTCCCATTTTTGTCTGGGGGTGGGGGGACTGCGACCCAGAAAAGGGAAGAGACTTACTTACTCAGGACCACACAGTGAGTTAGGGACGGATCAGGGGCCAGAAGTGAAGTGGAGAAAAGAGGAAAGAGAGGAGGCTGGAAGGGGAAGGTGCCTGGGAAACATGCCTTTGTGCAGATGGGGCGGGGTGCTAGGTCTCCTCAGGAGTGGGGCCCTACACTCACCCCCCATAATCCACTTCTGGCCACAGGAGGAAAGCGACGTTGATTGGGGAGAAGCCCCCAGCCAAGGACGAACCTACCAACGTGAGTGGAGCTGCCGAAAGGAAGGGGGGTGGCACCCTTCTTCCCTCCCCAGCCCCGATTCTTTGGGAGGTAGGGAGCCTTGGGATCAGTGCAAAGGGCCTGAGTCCCCTTTCTCCCTTCCCTTCCCCAGCAGGAAGAAGCTGAAACAAGAGCTCCCACGCAGAATGGTGAGTTCATGTGGGGGGAGGGATTCTCAGGCTGCTGTGAGCTGGCTGCCTCTGGGGCTGCAGGGATGGCCCTTCCTTCTAAGGCTCCTCCCAGCCCCCAACCTTCACGTCCCCCTTCTTTCCCCTCACCCTCCAGAGCCTATTCGGAGACCTTGGGAGAAGAATAGCACAACCCTACCTAGGTAAGTACAAATGACCTGGGGGCAGGGGAGATGGGAAGGAGGGGCTCTGGGCTGGCCTCACTTTGTAGTGTGCCTTGGCAGCTGGATGACCTTAGAATAGTTCTTTCCCCACTCAGGTTTCAGTGACAGGAGGGAGTGGGATGTGTTCCTCTCTATGGTTCTGCCTTACAGTAATGCCATCTACTTTCTAAGGTCCCTCCTGGAAGTTGTGACTTAATCCCTGGTGCTTTCTGGGTCTCAGTTTTCTTATCTGTAAAATGGAGGCATGGAGTAGAGCCTTCCCAAGTCCCGTCATGACTTTCACCCTAACTTCACTCCAGACAAGTGGGGCATGACCTAGCACTAGGGGGTCCCATGGTGGGAGGCAGGCAGCACGGGAGGACCTGGACACCAGATCCTGACCAGCTCACTGGCAGACACCAAGCATGGCCCTGTCACTCTGTCCTTGGTTCACCATGAGGTACAAGGAAGTAGGGGTGGATATAAGGGTCAGTGAGGCAGACTCCATGTCAGGAGAGATCTGGGTTCAAGTCTTGCCTCTCATCTTGCTTGGCCAGGAAGTCCGGTCCCCTTATTTTACAGGTGAGGACACTGAGTCTGAGGGAAGTTAAGTGACCTGCTCTAGGGGATACAGATGGGGCAGAGCCACAGTGGAAATCCATCCAAGGATCTAGCAGTCTTCCCACCAGGCCTGAGTCTCGGTTTGCCCATCTGCAAACACTGCCTGCAGATACCCTAGGGTCTAAAAATGCCCTTTGTAGAAACAGCAGCTGGATTCCCAGGCCCCTTCCTGCTCTGACCTATGAACTCTACTTCTATGGACAATACTTCCATCCCCACCACAAAACAGTTTAAATGGACCATGCTAATTTGGGAGAAGTGATGGTCTTTGGGAGGGGGGATAATGTGGGTCATCCCATCCTCCCAAACCCTCTTTTGGTTTCTGTACCCATCCTTCCAACGCTTTCAGGATGAAGTCTTCCACATCAGCAATGAGCTGTGAGACCCCTACCTCGACTCCCAGCACCCACGAGGAGTCTGACTTAGACAGAATCAAACAGGTAGGGAGGAGGGGCTCGGGGGAGAGTGAGCCAGGACCCCAGGGGCTGACCAGCTCTAACTATAGGAGTGAATGAGGGAGCCTCCCTAACTTCTGGAATCTTGGGGAGAGCCCCAAGGGCAGGGACTTTGGAGGGTGTGGCTAACTCCTTCCCCAGGGCAAAAGCCAGTCAATGAGGGTTGGGGCTCATAGTTTGGAGGGCCTTCTGATGCCCCCTTTTCCTGCCCCACAGGAACTGCTGGAGGAGGTGCGGAAGGAGCTCCAGAAAGTGAAAGAAGAGATAATAGAAGGTGAGTAGGGGTGCAGAGGAAGAGGTCAGGGTCCCAAGGGCCAGGGTCAGAGGTCATGAGGAGGTCCAGCCCCTTGCTGCATCATCACCTTCCCAGGAAAGCTGACGGCTCTGCTCGGCCAAGCCACCCCTCCCCAGCTGAAGGTGCTGTCCATTGTGGCGGCCTCTAGCTTCCCGACATAAACGCCTTTCTTTGTTCTCTCCTCCAGCTTTTGTCCAAGAGCTCCGGAAACGGAGCTCTCCGTGACCAGAAGAACTTGGGAACCGAGCCCTCCCCCAATTCCTCCTGCCTTGAACTTTGGGATAAGCCGGAGAAGCCTCCTCCACAGCCTGGCCTTTGGTCCCCTTGGAAGACCCCAAGGAGGTGGCAGCCCAGCCCTGCCACTCCCTCCTGGCATGCAGATTTGAGGCAGGGGGCTCCACCTGCCCCTTCTGTCCTTGGTCCATTCCTCCTTTCATCCCCTTGGGGCTCCTTCCTCTGCTTGGGACATATCAATCAGCTCCAAGAAGGAAAGAAGAAAGGGGAGATCATGTCTCCCCTTCCTGGAGCCCCTCGAGGGCCCAATGTTCACTTTAATCCTTAGAAGCCTTCAATTTTTTTAAGAAAAAAAAGTATATATATATATATTTGTTTGGGAGGGAAAGGGGGATTTTATTTGTTTTGATAAGGGTGGGGTCTTGGCAGTCTTAAATGCTGTAATTCTAGCTGTGCCCCTCTGGGGGTGTGGTTCTTCCAGGGGGTATAGGGAACCAGGACCTCTCCCCACTGCAGGGAACTCCCTTACCCCTTTTCTATAAGGAATTAAGATTCTATGATTCTATAAAATACTGTAACATTTTTTGGAAAAATTTTTTTTTAATTTAGGGTAGGCCTGGGTTTGGGAGCCATTCCCCTGGGTGGGAGAGTAAACGGAAGCAGAAAGCCCTCTTGGGGGCCGAGGGGAATGTTCTTGTCCCCTCCCCCATATTGAAATGGACTCGGTTGGAATAAATCTACCCATTTTTTTTTGCTATCACACAACACACCCTTCTGGACGTCCAGTGTTTAGCAAGCTCTTGGTCTTATGGCAAATGTGCTGCCCAGGGCCCTCGCCTGCTTTTCCCCCTGCCCCCAGCCCTGCTCTAGGATGTTGGCCTAGCCTAGGCCCTTCCCCTCCATCCCACAGACCCCAAGGTCTAGACCACATCTCCTGCTGGTAGGGTAGGGCGTGGGGAGAGGGGTCAAATCTCAGACCTGGCCCAGCTTCTCTGGTCAAGCGTTTATTCCCTCCCACATCCAAGTCTCAGCCCCCTCTTATCCAGTCTCTGAAATCATGATTAAGTCCCTCCCCTGCTCAGGCCTAAATTTACCACTCTGGCTGAAGGAGGGGTCTTGCATTACATCAGTCACCTGAAAGGTCCCATTCAGTAACAGTAAACATTCAAACCTCAAACCTCAGAAGAGGCCACACCCGCCTTTCCCCAAATCAAACAGACCATACATGTATTGAGTGATTTCTGAGGCCAAGGACCTCCCCTCCTTTAATTGTGAAGTATTTACAATCGTAAAAAATAGAATCAGACCTGGGACGCCCCTGCCCTCTGCCCCAATACCACCAGCAGATTCTTCCAGGTAAAGGTGGGAGGAGCCACCAGTCAAATCTCTCCCCTGCACAGTGCCACTGCCAGAAAGCATTGAAGGAGTGCCCCCTGCCCTGTAAGAAGGCAGGGAAGAGAAGCCTTGTATGACATTCCACTGGGAAAACAAGGTCTCTGTCTACCTGGGATAAGGGAAGGGGAACAGAACCTTTCATTTGGGATTTAGGGTGGGCATGGGTTACTTGCTGACAGCAACCTGGGAGAGTGAATGATGAGATTTGGAAACACTGCACATCCAATGTCATAGCAATGGGCTAGAAGGAGAATCTTGGGAAGGTGGAATCCATGAGAGCAGGTAGAGGGGGGAACAGGAGGCTGGGGAGGGAAGGGTTGCTACCAGTGGTGGGGAGGGTATGGATTCACAGACCCTATCCAGGAGAAAAGGACACATGACACCATCCCATTCCAAGAATCAAGATAACCCAAGAAGGCTGGTCTGGGATAAGAGATCTCCAGTGAGACACCCCCAAAAGACAGGAGTTCTCTATGGACCAAAGAAGGGAGAGAGCGAAATAGAAATGTCAAGCCAGACCATCACATGGTTGGCTTCAAGGGGCGGGGATATGGAAGGGGCAGGTCCAATGGGAATCTCCCACCTTGTTGTAGTGGATTCTTAATGTAATGCATGAGGGCAAGGGAAGGAAGGTGAGCAGAGGCCTGGTCTAAGGGACCGGGTCTGGGGAGCTGGGGGAGAAGATTCCAATGTGAGAAGGGCAGAGGGGGATGCCTTCAGCAGAGCAGCACACTGGCCAATTCTTTACTCCCGGGGGTGACCAATCCCATAAGAAGAAACAAGCAGACCAAGGGGGGTTGGGAGGGAATGGGGAATCTCACACCGGACCATTGAATGCCACCAGAAGGGCTATGCCCCACAGGGAGGGACCATGGCTGCTGGCCGGCCACCCTGCTCAGGGCCCAAAGGCACATGCCGCCAGCAGGGGGCAGTGTGCAGAGGGGAGCCGATGGCAGCCCGCAGGGACTGGCTGGGGAAGCCTCTATTTGGCCTTTCTGTCTAGTAGTTCCTTGAGCTCTTTGATCTGGGTCTGGAGCTCATCGATGGTCCCCAGGTGTCGGGAGACCTCTCGCTGCTGAGTCTGTAGGGTTTCCACAGTCAAGCTTAGGGTGGTCAGCTCAAGCTGAAGAGATTCCAAGACCTGCCGATGCTCTTCCTCCTTGCGTTTGGTTTGGCCAGATTGGCGGAAGTACTCAAGGACCAGGCAGGTGCCCCCAACCAGGAAGATGGTGGCCTCGCCCAGCAGCTCGGCCCCAAGTTCTGCTGCGGCCTCCTCGTTCAGGGGTTTAATCGTAGCTCCTCGAAAGCCCAGGATCCGCATCTTGGTCCGCATTTCCACCCAGTGGTACACTGCAGAGATGAGAGGGGGATTGGCTGAGGCCAGAGCTGGGGGCCAGGGCCAGAGAGGGCACTGACCACGTCCAAGAAAGTGGACAAATTCATTCCCCTCTCTGGGCCTCAGTTTCCCCATCTGTGAAACCGAATTAGCTTCTAAGGTCCCAGTTCTAAAATTCAGTCTACTGCATAACCCTGGCCAGGTCACTTCCCCTCTGAAGAGACCTCAATTTCCTCTGTGGTAAAGTGGACCAGACAGATAGTTCTAAAGAGGAAGGGGGTGGGGATGGGGTGTGGGGGATGGGGGGAGAAAAACATGCTCCTGGAGAGCCAGTGTGTTCTCAGACTGGGGTCCACTGACTGTCACTAACTGAGAACAACTTCAGGGGACTGGTGGGTGAGCTGGTGAAACTGGGAGAAATGTCTTTCAATGGAATTCGGGTCCCTTTGTAATCCTGCACACTCTATGGGTCCATAAGTTCACCAGCCTGACTTACAAAGGGACCAAGACATAACCAAGGTCAATATTCCCTGCCACAGATAGTGAATAAGATGCAGGAAGAAGAATGGTCCAGAGAGACGCCCAAGAACACCCAGGGCACAAAGATCCAAGGATGGAGCTGGTGAGAGAACTCTGCCTCAGAGGTCCCCCCGCGAGGGCCACACATCACGGCAGCCAAAGCAAAGACAGATGAGATGGGGACCAAAGGGAAGGAGTGAGGCTGCTGGGTGTGGCAGAGGGGGAACACTGGGTGTCAGGAAGCCACATTCACACAAGAACACCAATACAGTGGGGAAATGTGGTGGGAAACATCTGAGTGAAGATAAACCAAGCAGAAATGTATCATGGTCCTCCCAGGCAGACGGAGGAAAGAGATAAGGAGTTTGGGAAAGAAGGGGGTGGCTAGCGGCACACTGGAGGGAGCGCCAGGCCTGGAGTCTGAATCATCTTCCTGAGTTCAAATCCAGCCTCAGGCACGTCCTAGCCGTGTGACCCTGGGCAAGTCACTTGATTCTGTTTATCTCAGTTTCCTCATGTGTAAAATAACATGGAGAAGGAAATGGCCAACCATTACAGTATTTTCCCAGAAAACTCCAATTGCGGTCACAGAGTCAGATGTGACTGAAAAATGACTTAACAACAACAAAATGCTCATTTCAGCCTTCCCTAATTGAAGAAACCAGGGACAGGATCTGCTAATCTGAACCCAATTGTCATCAGCAAACAGGGAATGGTTGCTTTAGTGAAAGAAGAAGAATCTTGCAAGAAAAATGACTGTTCTAACGCTGAATGTGAGGATAGCACGGAGGCAAGTTGGGGATCATCAGACAGAGTTCCAGCTTTGAAAAGATTCACCCTCCCCAGCTACAATGTCCCATCAGGGAAGCCAGCCCAAGCTAAGTTCTGGAGACAGAGTCAGTCCCTGGGAGTGAATGGTATGACAGGGCCTCCCAGAGCACCCAACTACAACCTTAGCTGGCATTCAGGGAGCCCAGGGGGCCAGACCCTGCCATGAGGAGGGGGGAGACACTGAAAAGCCAGACTGTGTCCCAGTGAAGACAGCCCTCGGATCATCCTCTCTGTGGTCTGGTGGAAGGAAGTGGAGAATGGTTAGCTTAAAAGAGAAGATTCATGGAGGCACAAGATAGACCTTGAAGAGCTGTCCCTAGGAAGGGGGTTCCATCTCTGAGCAGGGCAGAGCTGGGCACAGTGGGCACGGCCTGCCAAGAAGACATCTCAGGAAGCTGCTACTTACATCAGACCTGACAGCTGGGCCATCATGGGTGGATTCCCCATTGTGGGGCGTCTAGAAGCCTCAGTGTGTTAAAGGGGAAGAAAACCCTTCAGATTGGGGTGGAACTGGAGGCCTCTTCCAGCTTCTTGGGCTCAGTGTGTCCATGAAACAATCCCAAAGAGGAGAAGAAAGGGGTGTCTAAAGGGCCATATAGGAATGTATTAAAAAGACATGTCAGAAGATGGAGACAAGGTCAGGCAGAATCCCACAGAGGCAGTCCCGGGAGCAGAAACTCTCAGAATAATACAAAGCTTACATGGAGAGTGGGGACAGCAAAAAGGCTTTAGAAATCTATATTGGGGGAAAGAGGAGGCTAAAAGGGGAAAGAACATTGCCTGGGGGCAGCCAGAATGCTGATAGGCCCAAAGAGAAGAGCTGACCAGCCTAAGTGTGCTTAGATTTGTCCTGCCAGAGACATTGATCTTTGTACTGGAAGGGTCAGGACAAACGGCTGATGTGGAGAGGAGAGCCCAGGTAAATGAGTGGCCAGCAAGAGGACAACAGAGGCCCCGCCAAACTGCTTTTGGGAAGATTCCAGAACTGAAAGTGCAGGACGGGATGCCTGAGTGGTCTATGGAAGGCTGTGGAGGAAGGAGGGCCACCAATTCGGGAACAGGGATGGGCAAATGTTCTGCAAAGTAGAGCCCCCTCAGCCAGGCTGAGAAAGAACTGGCAGAGTCATTCATGGTCTCATGACCATTCCAAGGGTCTGCAGCAGTGTGGCCCCGAGATCTGTTATTCCATCCGCAATCGGTGTAGTCAGAAATCCTTCTCCACTGTGGGGGGGTGGCTAACCCCTGGCAGTGGTGCCGGGCTTGGGGGAGCTGGGGAAAGGGGGCCGACTGAGGAGCTGTCCATCCACAGCTCTGTGGGTCACTTAAGACAGGTTTACTGACAGGCAGCCCTCAAGAATAGGGCCAGAACCGAACACAGAGCGCCAGGGCTGGGATCCGGCTGGGCAGACGGACCCTATGAGACCAGGGAGAAGGGCTTTTTTCCAGAGAATGCCGGGCTCCTCTCTCTTCCACGGGGGTCCCGGGGCTCTGCCCTAACAGTAGGAGGCTCGTCCGGACCCTCTCCCTGGGCTGGGCTGGGGTGAGCAGATAATCTGAAACTACTCCTTTGGAAGGTAACAGAAGGCTGGGCTCTGGGACTCGGTAAGACCTGAGTTCAAATCTAACATCAGACGCTTACTAGCCAGGTGACCCTGAGTCAATCTCAGCCTCAGTTTTCTCGTCCGTAAAATAGGGGTGAGGGCACCCCCTCCCTCCCGGGTGCTGTGATGAGGTGGTGTGTGCAAGCCCTGCAAACTCTGGAGCTCCCTACAAGCACCGGGAGCTCGCTGCTGTCCATAAAGACCTAATGTTACACTTTCCCCACTGGCTCACGGCTACACCTAGGTGCGCTTTAGAAATGAGGGCGGTGGGCATCAGAGAGGGTCGGCCACTTCCCCAGGGCCACACAGCCCCTGAGGAGCGGAGGTGGGGCTGGAACTCAGGGCCACTCCCCCTGCACCCCAGGAAAAGCCGTGAAACTGACACACGGAATGCTTGGGGATCTCCCCCGCTAAATCCTCCCCTCCCCACCCCGAGGTCCCACTAACCCCGAAGCCCCGCCCGGCTTCTGTCATTCCTCCGGCTCAAAGTCAAACTTGCCCGCCCTTCTAGCCTCTCCGTTGGTTTGTGTCACCGTCTGTCCCAGCATTACGACTCCCTCATTGGCCAGCCGTGCCTCCACGAGGACGTAGGAGAGAAGAAGGGAGAGCCGGGGCGCGGAGGCCTCCAGCCATTGGCTAGCGCAGAGAGCACGCGGCACTCCCATTGGATTAGCTGGCCGTCCTGAGAGGAGGGGGAGATAACGGGAACAGACCCGCCTCTCCGGGGCGCGACAACCTCTCCTGATTGGCCAGAGCGGGTCGCGCGCCGCTTCGCGATTGGCCATTTAGGTCGGAGGGGGAGGAGGGCAGAGGGCGGGGCTCGAGGTCCGGAAAGGACCATCGTGGGGAACGGGAGGGGGATTCTAGGGGTCCGGCTTACGCTGGGCAGGTGGCAGGCAGATGTAGGTCCGAAAGAAATGGCTCCGGCGCGCCCCCTCCTTAATCCTTTGGGCCAGCGGTTTGCTCAACTGCCGCACGCCCAGGTACAGCAGCTTCGCCATGGGGAACGCGCCCACCACCATCTTGGCGGCCGCACGTGCGTCACGGCCAGGCCCGGGGACAGAGGGGCGTGAGCCCTCGGCGCACGCGCGCGTCACCGGCGTAGCCTGTTAGCCGTGGGCGGGGTGGGAGCCTGTGCGCACGCGTCGTTCGTCAGTGAGGGCGCGGTGGCGTCATCATGCCACGCCTGACGCTGCGGTCCTTTGCCCTCATCAATATGTAAATGAGCCTTATTCGGGTGGAGGCGGAGGCGGGGAAAGTTCGCTGGGAAGTCAGATCGGCCACTGTGATGTCACGAATATTGACTGTGACGTCACGCCCTATGAGGCGACTAATTAGTGATGATTATCAGCGAGTTTGGTGTTCAGAGGCTGAATCTCCCATTGACCCCAGGAGCCTGGAAGGGAAGTGTTGCCCATCACCCACCCCCACGGTCCTGGGGACAAACCCCCCCCCCCCCCCCCCTCCTCCTTCCCCCTCCCCCCCCCCCCTTCCCCCTCCCCCTTCTTTCCTCTCTCCTCCATCCTTTTCCCTGCCCCCTCTTCCCCCTCCTATCCCTCTTCTTCCTTCCCTTCCCCTCTCCCTCCCTTTTCCCCCCTCTTTTCAGCTCCTTCCCTTATCCCTTCCCTTCTCCTTTCCCCTCTCCCCACTATGAGAGGGCTCCTTCCCCTTCCCCATACCTCCTTGTTCTTTCCTTCTCCCCTGTTTTTACCTTGTTCTTATCCTTTTCCTTCCCTCTCTCCCTTTTCCCCAACCTTTTACAAACCCTCTCCCTTTTCTCTCCTCCCTTTCCTGCCCCTCTTCTCCAGAGGTGGTGGGAAATTCTTTGCCCCCCCCCCCCAACACCTGTGAGAGATCTTTACCCTCACGTACATGGGATCTTGGGAAACTTGTCCCCATCTCCAGAGTTTTGGAAGATCCTTCTGCTTTCCCCTGAGAGGGGGTCAACCTTTTTAGACCACCCAGTTCCTGCCTGGGTTCTGTCATTAACTCCTCCCTATAGCCTAGGAAGATCCCTTCTCTCTGCATGAGAGGGCTGTGGAAAACTTCTTTTTAACTCACCTGTGCTGTGAGAAAGGCCTCCTTTCCCCTGTGGGTGAACTGTGGGAGATCTTACCCCTGTGCCATTAAGGGCTATGGGAACAGACTTTCATGGAGTACCCTTTCTTCTTCCACTAAGGACTTTAAGAAACTCTCTCCCTTCCCAACAGTGGACCCAAAACTGTCCCTCAAGGGAGAAATGTGGGAGATGATTGCTTTTTGAACAAGGGCTGTGAGAAATTCTTACCATTGTCCACTGGAGGCAGTGGGGAAGTGCCCAAGAGTCTTCACCCCTTTGTTCTGAAATCCCACTTTGTGGGTGAGATGTCAGTACTATTAGCTTGCCTAGGAGTTAACATTGGCCACCTCCTCAGTCTGTTCTTTGAAAGGGGTATCGGAGTGTTGGGACTAGAAGATGTTTAAAGATTGTTTCATTTCTCACATGGCTAGGAGAATTGAAGTAGGAGAAGCAGCTTAAGTATACAGGGTCACAGTGGAGACTGGAACCATTTCCTCCTGACAATTAGAACTCTACAAAAATGCTGAAAGTTATCCAAGCAAATGATGGATGATTCAGGTCAGGGAGTCCTACACTAGGCAGGAAGTTAGGCTCTTTGCTCCCTGAGGTCCCTTCCAGCAATGAGATTTTCTGGATTCAATAATCCTTTCCTGAGGGGGCTGGGTCCCAGTGTTCCTCCCGGAGGGAGCTGCCAGCCTAGCTGAAGGATGAGAGATAGCCATCACATCCTTGAGAAGATGCTGACAAGCTAGGTCATGTCTAAAGCAGAGAGATCAGGGAAGGGGGAAAGGGAGGAACTAGAAACCAGGCCATAAAAGGTCAGCTGAAGGATCTTGGGAGTTTTAGCCTAGAGAAGAGGAGACTGGCAGGAAACAAATAGTTGACATTTTTTATAGTCTGGAAAGTGCTTTACACATGTGATGTCCTCTGGTCCTCACAACAACCCTGTGAGGTAGGCGCTATGGGTATGACCATGTATTTCAGATGAGGAAACTGAGATTCTGAGAGGTTAGCTGACTCACCCAGGGTTACACAACTAGCAAGTGTTAAAGATAAGATTCAAACCCAGGTCTCTCCTGAATGCAAGTACGGTGTTCCCACTATAAACCACTCACAGGACCAAAGGATTTAGAATTGGAATCTTAGAGGCCACATCAAGAAAGAAACAGTGACCAGAAAGGAGCAGGGACTTTCTCCCAAATCTCACAACTGGTAATTGGCCCCATAGGGATTTCCAACCAGTCCTGCTAGCTGTGGATCCATTGGTCTTCGCCCAATGTCTCACATACTTCAGGAAGTTACTGTATTCAAGTGTGAAAAGGACTGTCAGGCAGAAAAGGAGTCAGACAAGATTTGTTTGGCTGGAGGAGGATGGGGACAGATATTTCAAAAGTGGGAAAGTGGGGAAAGTTCAAAGAAACAGATTTCAGCTGAGATGCATGGAAGAAATTTTTAACAATTGGGTTAAACCTTTCTATTCCCCAGCAATTTATTTGAGAGTTGTTTGGCCTGGCTTCTTGTCCATGCCCTGATACTGACTCCCTCTGTAACCTCAGAGAAGTCACCATACCTTGCAGGGCCTCAGTTTCCTTAATTGCATAGTGGCAGGGAGATGGTTTGGACAAGGTGGTGTCCAGTCCCCTTCCAGGCCTGACATTCTGGAATAACTGGACACACAGGCTCTTTTTTGAAAACAAACAGTCTTGTTGACTGAGGACCTTATCTTACCAAGAGGCAAGAGGAATCCTAAGGACAAATCACAGACTGTCCAACCTTCCCCAGTGGGGAAGTCTCCTCAAAGTAGCAGGGGTCAGGATGAACTGGGGTAAATTCCTGAGGGGGTGAGGCCTAGGGACATATTTAGAGCAGTCTGGTAGAGGGGAAAGGGCCAGAAGGGGCTCTGAAAGACATTAGAAGATACAAACCCCCTCACCATCCACTCCACAGCCCCATTCTGGGGGGATACAAAGACCCAAAAGGGGAAAATGATTTGCCTGAGATCTTGCAGCTTGTCAGTTGGTCTAAAACTCAAGTGTTCTGATTCACAGTCTTAAGCTTTTTCCAGTCTGTGGTACTTTGGGGATAACTACATGCAGACATGTTTGAGTCAAAATGTACTTCCTTTCCAAGGGAAAGGAAGAGACATGCTCACAGGCACCCCTTCTGTTCCTTCCTGTTAGAATTTATAGTATGTCAGAGCCCGGAGGGTCCTTAGAATATTTAATGTCAGAGCTGGGAGGGGCCGTAGGACAGAGAATGTTAGCTGGAAAGAACTTTGGAACATAAAGTGTCAAGTTGGGAGGAACCTTAGAACATAGGAAGTCAGAGTTGTGTGACACCTTAGAACATAGAATGTCAGAGTTGGGAGGGACCTTAGAACACAATGTCAACATGTTAATGGACAAAGAATACCAGAGCTAGGAGGGACCTCAAGACACAGGATGTCAGTGCTATAAAGGGCTTAAGAGCATGTTCCATAGAAAGTTAAAACTGGGAGAGACGTTAGGACGCAAAGTTAGAATGTTTGAGCTTGAAAGTACTTTAGAACACAGAAAATTAGAGCTCAGAAGGACCTCAGGGTCAATAAATGTGAGCTGGAGGGAACTTTCAAACAGAATGTCCTGACTAATGTGGAAATAGCTTTATCATAATTGTACGTGTACAACTTCTATCCAAAAGCTTGCTGCCTTGGAGGGGGGAGAAAATTTGGAACTTGAAATCTTATAAAGATGAATGTTGAAAACTATCTTTACATGTAATTGGAAAAAAATAAAATGCTATTTATAGAAGGAAAAAAAGAACAGAATGTCCAAGCTGAGAGGTACCTTAGGACAGAGAATGTTAGAAAACACTTAGAACAGAGAGTCAGAACTAGCAGGAACCCTAGAATTTAGACTATCAAAGCAAAAAGAGCCCTTGGAAACTGCAGAGTCAGACCACCCCCTTCCCACTAGACCCCTCGTTATAGACTGAAAGGGCCTGAGGGTCCGAGAAGGGAAACAGTGTGCCTGAGGTCACACAGGCAGAAACTACAAGCCACAATTTGAACTCTGGCTTCCTGGCTCCTAGCCCGAGGCACTCTCCACCCCAACCATTGCTGTCTCTACAAGAAACGGATGAGTGATGATAATATAATATTCTGGCTCCTTCCTCAGCTCCCAATCTTAGTCCGTCGCAAACACTTCCTGTGTCTCACTCTCCACACCCTCTCCCATCCCCCCTCCTTGAATCACTTTCCTCATTTAGAGAATTTTTCCCATTCTTCTCCCCCCCCTCCCCGTGCCCCCAGCATTTCCCAGTATGGGTTTCCAGGAATCTCTCTGGGGGTACAGTGAAGTACTGACCCCTGACGTGGATCATCTCCCCATCTCCAGCCCAGCCTGTTCATTCCTGGTGGGACAATGGTGGAAGCATCCAAAAGGGTTAATGTTTAAACAATGTTTTGAGATCATCAGTTCATGTTACCCCTTTCTCCTTATTTAGAAAGGTGGGGGGGGGGGGGCGACAAGGAAAATAGAGGGAAGACTCCTCCTAGTAGCCTGGATAGGTGGGAGGGAGAGAGAGGAGGCTGATACTGGATGGCAGCTGGAGAAATCTCCCCAACCCTCCCTCCCTCCTACCCCCCCCCACTCCAGGGGCGTGTGAACTGAAGCAAGGGGCAGGAAAGAGAGCCTGGGGGGACCCTGCAGCTGCTCACAGGATCATAGATTTTAGAAATGGAAAGGGCCTTAGTCCCACACTGTCCAGGGACCTATACCGCCTTGACAAACATTTCTCTCGCCCTGCACACCAGCCCAGCTTGTTTGTACTCTCTGTGTCCCTCTCCGTCTCTCCCTCTCTCATTTTCTCCCTCTCCTCTCCTCTCCTCTCCTCTCCTCTCTTCTCTTCTCCTCTCCCCTCCTCTCCTCTCTGCTCTTCTCTCTTCTCCTCTCCTCTTTCTCTCCTCTCCTCTCCTCTCTTCTGTTCTCCTCTCCTCCTCTCCTCTTCCTCTTCCTCTCTCTCCCTCAGTAGGGAGCTGAACAACATCTTCCTGAAGCCTGTGACTTGCAAGGGACAAGGCAGAGATGTAGAAGGAAAGATCCCTTCCCAGTAGAACCTTAGAGCCATCCAACAGATAGGGAAATCAAAGCAAAAGGATTTACTCAAGGTCACCCAGCCTTGGGTGATGGTCTTGGGTCACTGATCTTGGGAGCTAGCATCTGCCTCGGGGAGCAACTTGGGCTCACAGATCTTTCCATAGCACCCTCACTTTCTCCCCTGTTCCCTGAGGGGAGCGCTCCCTCTCCTCCTTCCTTCCTCCTCTCTCTCCATCTTTCTCCAGTCCTTGCCTTTTCCACAGTTTAGGCTGTGACCCTATCCTCCCCACTGGAGAACAAAATGAATGCCCCCTCTCCGGCTTGGCTCATGCCCTCTTTATGGATATTCACACAAGATTCATTTGCATCTGGTTTGCACATAAGAGACAGGGGGTGGGACAATACGGGGCAGACTCCACCCGAGGCTGGGGTCCAGCGGGGTGGGCTGGTGGAGGAGGCTCACTGAGAGGGCGGCAGCATCTTGAGCTGCACGTCATCCCCTTTCGAGTGGGAGTGGGAGGCCAGGACCCCTCCCCAGCTGCAGCGGCCCACACTGTGCCTCTTGGACGCCAGCGGGGTCTCCAGAGTCAGGGAGGCGTTGGCCATCTCCTGGGGCTTGTCGCTGGCCAGGAATCGCAGGAGGCTGTGCAGGGCCTTGGCCACGTCGCCGCGGGCGCCCTCGTTGACGAAGCAGTAGAGGATGGGGTCGGCCACGCAGTTGAGGCTGGTGAAGGCCAGCGAGCTGTGGTACGCGGCGAAGACCTTCTCCTCGAAGCCGCAGTCCAAGGGGCGGCCCAGGTAGACGGCGCTGCGCGACAGCAGGAGCACGTGGTAGGGTGCGAAGCAGACCAGCACGATGGCGATGAGGCTCAAAGCCAGCCGCTTGATCTTGGCCTTCTCCTGGCGCTCGGTGGACACGCTTCCGCGCACGGCGCGCAAGATGCCCCAGTAGGAGAAGAGCATGAGCGCCCAGGGGAAGAGGAAGCCCATGAAGATGCGGTAGAGATTCATCCAGGCCACCCAGCCCTCCATGGGGAACTTCTCGAAGCAAAACGTGTGGTTGTAGCGGTCCCGGAAGAGCTCGTCGTGGAAGAGCGGGGCCGAGTTGGCGCCCAGCTCCGTGGCCCACACCACGGAGCTCACGGCCACGGCCGTCTTGACGCGCCGCAGGCGGGCGAAGCGCAGCGGGTGGGCCACGGCCAGGTAGCGGTCCAGCGAGATGCAGCAGAGGAAGGCGATGCTGATGTAGATGTTGGTGTAGAAGACGAAGCCGAAGAGCTTGCACGAGCCGCGCCCGTGAATCCAGTTATCGTGGTGCAGAAAGTAGTCGACCCACAGCGGGAGCGTGGCGATGTACAGCAGGTCAGCGATGCTCAGGTTCATCAAGTAGACGCCTAGCTCGTTGTGCTGGCGGACCTGGCGGTAGGCAGCCCACAGGGCTAGGCAGTTGGTGGGCAGCCCGATGCCCATGACGATGATGTAGAGGGAAGGAGGGAATAGGTGGTCCACCCTCGAGTCCACGTGACAGCCCTCCAGCGTGGTATTGCCCATCGTGGGTGAGGAGGGCGACGGAGGGGTAGGGGTGCACCCCCTGACCCAGGTGGGCAGTGGGGCCTCCAGAGGCTGGAAGGCAGGAGGCCATTGGGGCCCCCCTATCCCCTCCAGGGGACTCAGGGACACATGATCAAGGGGAGTACAGGGAGCTGAAGGGATGGGAGACAGAGGGCTTGGAAGGCTGCAGGAAAGCAAGGAAAGGAGGGTTGGGGAGCAGAGAAGCGGTAATTAATGGGAGAGGCGAGAGAAATAAGAATAGGTAAGGTCGGGACGAGGGATCCCTCCGCCTGCCCCCTTCTCCTTCCCCTTTTTCTCAGAGAGTCTGGGCACAGTTAAGTGGAAGAGGGCTATGAAATCCTAGAAAGATGAGAGAGCAAGAAAGGCAGTCTCAAGGACACTTGGGAGAGTAAGGGAGGAACTGGTGGGGTGGGCTGTAAGAATGGGGATGGTGAGTGTTGAGCTCCTTAGTCTTCTTTCTCCGAAAATGAGTCGAATTGCAAGAGTGGGGGAGGGGGAGAGGGGAGCAGTCTGGGAAATAGAGAAGACGTGAAATTAGGGAATGGGGGTCAGTGTGGACGGGGATAGAAGGTTTCGGGGAGATGAAGGGGGTAGTTTCAGGTTAGGTGTCCCTGGGATTCTTGGGGTATTTCTGGTTGGAGATTTGGCTGAATTATGCCCCTCTACCTCCAACAAACTGGCTTGAGAGTCTGAAATTCCTCCTGTGTTAAAAGAGAGAAGGAAGCAGGAGTGTAAGGGTTATAGGAGAGTGAATGGTCAACCCCTCCCATACTGCCACCAGTTTCAGTTTAGTCCCATGAATACTTATGAATAGAATGGGGGAAGGGTCAGCATGGGCGGGTGAAGAGAAAGCCGGCTAGGGTTTAGAAGACCTGAAGTTCACACTCACATACCCTGGGACCTTGGGCAAGTCTTTCGGGCTGCAGAGGATTGATCGCTCTCTAAAATAGGGGCACTAGATGGCATCTCAAATTTCCCAATATGTGAGTCCATGGGTCTCTGCTGGCCCTTCCTGCCTAACCCATCATCATATTCTGTGGCTGCAAAAGGATGGAACTGTCAGTTTGGAGTCACCAAGGAGAAGTAGGTCCCTTCATTTGAAAACAAAACACCCACCCTAAGAAGCAGAATGAATCCTGGGGGGAAAGAAGGACCCAGGCATTCTGAGCAACAGTCGGATTCTCCCCTGAGGAAGCTGGAAAATACCTAGCAGACAGTTGATTAAAAAGCATTTCTTGAGTACCCACTATATTCCAGGCACCTGCAAAGCCCTGGGAATACAGAAAACAAACAGCAGAAGACAGCCCTACCCTCAAGGAGTCCATAATCTAGTCAGGGGTGGGGAGGGGGTGGAGACAGCCTAGATACAAATAGAGACAAAGAGCTCTAAACAGGCTACATTGGAGCTAATAACAGAGGGAAGGGATTGGAGCCTAATATAACAGCAGGCTGTGAAATGGACCTAACAGTCAAATGAGAGACAAGTAAGCTCCAGCATGCAGGAACTCCCATGCACAACAGCAAACACGCAGTTACATTCAAGGCACTCTTCCCATGCACCGCACAGGATAACAGCTGTCAGCTCATGCTTTAAGGTTTGCCATGCTCTTTCCTCACAGCAAGAATCCTGAGAGAGGGAAATCCCATTTTACCGAGACTGAAGCTGAAATGTAGGGAGGGAATGCAATTTATCTATGCTTGCCCATCGAGGACAGAGGAGATGGGACTCAGGCAGGGTCACAGGTCTAGAGCTGGGAGTGGCTTCAGAGATTATCTAGTCCAACTCCCTTATTTTGCAGATTAGGATACTGAGGCCCAGAGAGATGAAAGACTTGCCTCTCAGAGGTCACATACATAGTAAGAAGCAGAGCTAGGATTCCAACCCAGGGCTCCTGACTCCCAGCCCAGGGCTCTAACACTGCCCCTCCTACTGTATCTAGCAAATCTGATCCTCTATCCTTGCATGGGTAAGGTAACCTGGAGTTATCCGAAGGTGTGTGACTTCTGCTCCATGAGTGTACACACGTGTAAGAGACATGCATATGTGTGTAGGGGGTCTTGCATGTGTGCTTCCTTGGGCTCAGCCTGCCCTTCTAGCCTGGCAGTATTCCCCTGGCACCGAAGCATGAGAGCAGCCTCTTAATCCACCAAGAGAAAGGTCAAGTCTGCTTGGCAACCCTGGCCCCTTGCCTGGCCCCAAACAATTCCCATACCCTAATGTCCATCCTATCCTTCCCATTGGGAGCTACCTGACTCTGTCCCTCAGCCTCCTCCCCCCTCGTCCCCTTTGTTCTTAAATCTTCCCTCTGGGACCCTCAGTTTACCCTCCAATCCTTAAGTATTCCCCACTCCTCATCCCTAATTTACCTCCTTTCAGTCCCTTAGTCTCTCCCACCAGCTTCTCTATGTCCCTTCTTTCTGTGCTCATCGAGCTCCCCTCTCTTTTTCAGTCTTCCTCTCTGCTTTCCACACCTTTTCCCTTCATTTCTTCTGATCTGTCTGCCCCCTCGATCACTTATCCTGCCTTTCTCCCCATCTTTATCACTCCGTGGCTCCCCTCTGTGTCCTTCAGTTTCTTGCTCTGTCTTCTCCTCAATGATCCCTCTTTCTGTCCCATCTCTTCAGTTTCTCAGTTTCTCCCACCCCTCACCCTCAGCATCTCCTCCCTCTATTCTTCAATCTTCCCTCTCTGTATTCTTCAACCTGATTTTCAGTGCTCACTCCTTCCCATCTTTTCCTCTCAACATGTCCCTGTTCTGAGTCTCTCCCATTTTCACTTCTTCAGTATCCTTTTTTCCCATAACTGCTCCCACCTCTACTCTTCAGTGCCCCTCTCTCTTTTAATCTCCCTCTCTCCAACCCATTATCTTTCCCTCAATGTTCCCTCCCTCTGTCAATCTTCCCTCCTTCTCCCTCCTTCTCTTTTCTTCCATTCCTCAGTCTCCCTTCTCCTCAACTCTTTGTCCCTCAGTCTCCCCTGTCTGTGTATTCTATCAAGTCTTTCCCATTTGTCCCAGTTCATCCCTCTCTCCTTTCCACTTGGTCTCCCTCTACCCTGCTTTTCAGTCTTCTCCCTCTCTCTGTTCCTCAGTCATCCCCTTTCTTTCCCTCAGTTTCTTCTTCTCTGATAGATTCAATAAATGTCTTTATTTCCCTTACCTGGTACCCCTTGGGTGCAGAAGAGAAAGCCAACCACCCTGTTTCCTGATATCAAGGAAATTCACCTCCCACCCAATCATTTCCTCCTAGGGTGAAAGGAAGTGGGAGGGAGGTGTGCTATTGCCCTCCCTCATCCAGAGGAAGGGGACACTTTAGGGCAGTGGCTGGGGATTGATCTCACCGCTATGTCTTATCTGCTGATTCCAAGTAGTCCCCCCAAGAGACCCCCTTTCAGAAAGTCCTAGTCTTGCATTAATAGGTTCTTGGAGCTTCTGAATGATATTCTTATAACGCAGAATGTTAGAACATGCATAGACCAGGAGAACAAGGAAGGACCTTGGAATATAAGAACCATAATGACAAACCATTAGAATTGAAAAACGTCATGGAATACAAATGCCAAAGTTGGGAAGGATCATAAAACATAGAACGTCAGAGCTGAAAGTCCCATCTGCCAGTCTGACAAATAAGGAATTGAATTTGCCCAACATTACAGAGTCCATGGGACTAGAACCCATGTGTCTGAATGCTCAGGGTTTCTTATGCTACCTACATTGTCCCCATACTTCATCATACTTTGACTGCATTCCCTCTTCTGCTGCCTGTTGACCCCTCTGGACCATCCTTCCTCCATATTTGCATCTTAGGGTTGTTGCCCTCCTTTCTTCCCAGAAACTTCTGGAGCTCTGGAGAATGGGCCTCCGAACCCAACCCCCAAACTCTAGTCTTTGCCACTGACCCCCTCACCTCTTTGTCCTACTCTCACCTGCATATAAGGAGGTCTAGGAACAAGGGCGTTCTGAGAAGGAGAGGTAGGAAGGGAGAAGGGGGAAAGGGACTGCAGAACCCTTCAGTTTATCTTGATCTTCCTCTGTCTCTGTGTCTGTCTCTCTCCTCACCCATCTCTCATATGTTTCTGTCTTTCTCTGTATGTCTGTCTCTGATTTTAACTCTCCCTCCGCATCTCTTTCCATTCCTCTCCACTATGTCACCCTCATTCCAGCCCCCAT
>NW_027185797.1:40583324-40600589 GCF_028583685.1 Petaurus breviceps papuanus
GGGGGGGGCAGAGACACACAAACAGAGAGTTAAAGGGGTAATGAGGAGCGGTGGGTCAAATCAGAGACAGAAGCAAGGCGAGACAGAGATAGAACAAGAGGAGGGAGAACGAAGGGATGAGGGGCTCGAGCAAACATGGGGCTCCCCTCCCTCTCGGACCCCCCCCCCGCTTGCTCACCAGCTCCGCCGTCCCCCCGCGCGCGGCCGCCTGCTTCTCCGTCGGTCTCTGTGTCCCCCTCACATCCGCCCCCACCCCCGCCCCTCAGCCCCTCTAACCCGGTTCCCCCAGGGACCGCCTGCCGACTCCTGCTCCCGCAGGCTGCCCATTAGAGGCTGAAATGTGATCACGCCGGCCCGGCCTCGCTCCCCACCTGGTGTCCAGGACGGCCAGAAACCTGACCCTCCTCCCCCCAGTCCTCCAGCCTTCGACGGCGCCGGCTGACGGCTGGACTCGCTCGAAGCCTCGGAGCCCCCACCACAAATGGAGAGAGAAAGAAGGAAAGAGAGGTAGAAAGAGAGAATGAGATTGTCAGAAAAGGGGGCCGAGACAGAGAAAGAGACAGAGAGACAGTCAGAAATCACTGGGTTATAGTGATGAAGAGACAAGTCCAGTGGGAGGAAAAGGGAAATCAGCTTACAGCCATGGAAAGTGGTTTCTTCTCCCCAGCCCCTTGTCGGGTCTTCCCAGGTGGGAGCGACCTGGGAGCAACCCCCAGCCTCCCCAGACACCAACACCTTCTCTCCTCCTCCTCCCCCATCTCCATTCCCTGCTTCTGTCACACCAGCCAAGTTATTAGCTGTCTAGACACAGACCAAATTATAGCCCCCAGCAGGGAAGAAAAGGGGCAGGCATCAAGCTGGGGGTTAACCCCTTGCCCCCCATTTTCCACCCCCTCATCCAGGTTCTCTTCTTCCCAATCCAGCTTCCCTCCCCATCCCTTGTTTTGGTGAGGGTCTTTTCAATTTCTGGCCATAGAACCTAGAGCAGGAACTTTTTACCTTTTGGGGATCAGGGACCTTAGGCAATCAGTTTGGAAAAGTCTATGAACCCCTTCTCAGAATCATGTTGTTAAATGCATAAAGTTAAATACAAAGGATTAAAAAGGAACCAAAGTATATGAAATACAATTGCCAAAATAAATTTTTTTGGGAAAAAAATTCCACAGATCCTAGGTTAAGAAACTCTGGTCTCCAGTTTGCAACTTTTAAGGTTCTAGAATTCCTACAATTGAAAGTACTAAGGTTCTCTGACATTACAGATCTAGACTCTTCAGGTTCTAGAATTCCATAATTCTAAGGTTCTATGATGCTGTTATCCCAAGATCACCAAATTTGGCAACCTAAGATTAAAATGTTATGGTTATTTCTCAGAAGTCCTGCTCTCATATCTTCAGGGACTCTCTAAGACAATAGGACCCTCTTAGAAGTGGGAAAACCTTCTCCCCATCAGCCTCCATATACAAAGCCAGACTCAGCCATACAGATAGTGGTTGGAAGAGGGAGTGGGGGTAGCCTAATTCCTAATCTCTGGGTGGTATCTGAGCCTGAAGAAGGAAGTGCAGCTGCCCAGGCCAAAGCGTCTATGATCAGGTTGGGGGAGTATCAGGAAGGGGTTAAAGTTGGAAAGTTCAAACCCTGTAAGGAAAGGAGGTGGGGGTGGGGAGGAAGAGACTCCCCCTCCTTCTAGACCCGGAATTCCTGAAGCCTTCCTGTCCTGGAGATGGGAGGGGGGGAGACAGGAGAGGAAGTCAGGGTGGGAGGGGGGGATCAGAGGAAAGGTGGTGCCCGATCTGTCTCCTGCCTCCAAGGGCTTTATCTTCTCTTCCTGAACAGCTTCTTGAGGGAAATTACCCATCCCACCCCTCCATGAGAAGGTCTGAGGGCCTTAGAGACAGATCAAGAAATAGACAAGGATGGGAGAATAAGGTGCTGTAATTCTTGGGCGAGCAAAGGAAGATTTTTAACGGGCAGGCGGAGGGAATGCTGGGGTAAGGGTAACAGAAAGGGGTGAAGGATAAAGGAAGGGAGAAGGAAAGAGAATGAGATGCTTGATTTCTCAACCATGCATCTGAGGGCTTCCTCTACCAGGCACAGATGCCAGCTGGGTATGGGGAAATGGGTTAAGGTCAGCTTTCATGAAGCCCTTTCAGAACAAGGTCACTCTGGAACCAGCCCATCGAAGAGGTGGGGAAGGGAGAGAGGAAGACTGAAAGACAGAGACAGAAACAGGGGTGTAGTGGAGAGGGGTGGTTCTGGAGAGGCAGAGACAGACACAGAGACAGACAGGAAGGTATAGAGAGACAGTGAAAGAATGCAACAGAAAGACAGACACAAAGAGATAAAAAGACAGATACACAGAGAAAGTGAGAGATCAGAGAGGGCTTTCTGGAAGGGGCTGGGACAGGGCAGCACCAGCCTGGCCAAGAATGGTGAGGATGGCTGAGAGGGATAGAAAGATAGAATGGGACTGGGATGGGGGCAGCTGCAGTGGACAGAGCACCAGCCCCAGAGTCAGGAGAACTCAAGTTCAAATTCAGCCTCAGACATTTACTAGCTGTGTGACCCTGGGCAAGTCAACTTAACCCCCCCCACCCCAACACCACCCACAAAAAAAAAAAAATGGGTCTAGGGACTAGGACTCCAAAGGATTTGGGTTTGTGTGACCTTGAGAAAATACTTGCTTTCTAGGTCCTAGTTTTCTGCTCTCCACCATGGGGGAGTTGGACAGGTGATCTCTCAGAATGTCATAGGCTTAAGACCCAGGAAGCCTTACTCTGCCAACTTGCTATGTGATTCAGGACAAGCCACATGCCCCCCTGGCTTCCTTTTCATCATTTACATAAGGGGAATGATTAACCTCTGCCCCCTCCCACAATCCCAGGATGGTTATTGCTTGTGAAGAAAATGACTTGTAAAACCTGAAAGAAGGAGAAACTGGAATCATTCCATGACCCTAAATAGTTACCCAGGGTGCCAAAGCAAGCAGGAAGGGTGCTTGGGAAGGTGAGGCAGCACTGAGCCAGCCACAGTAGGACTGGGAGGGGTAGAAGTAAGGAGAACAGGGAAGAACTGAGGAGCAAGAGGGCCAGAGTCTGGTCATGAGCTAAAGGACCTGAGATTGCCCTGCATATCTACCAGAGACCCTGGGAATACAGGCTGGGACAGATGGTGATCTGAGGGTACTGGAGGCTCCTGCTCATCCTGTAATTCCACACCCTAGAAAGAAAAAGGCTCCTTGAACTGGAGGCAAATCCCTTCCCCTCCTTCTCTGCCTTAGTTTCCTCCATGGCAATGGAGGAATGTCAATGGGGAGTTTCATAGACTGTTGCAGCTGCATTGAGGCTTACAAAGCTCCCAGCTGGATGAGAGTGGCCAGCTCAGTCCAGGATTCACTAGATCTGGGTCCTGATCTAGCACTTTAACCTGGGGAGGCTCATCTCCCTGGGCCTGTCACATTGTAAGCTCCTTGAGGCAAGGACCGTCTTTTGCTTCTTTTTTTGTTTCTTTGGCATTCAACACGGTGCCTGGCACCTTTGTTTGTGGTTTTCATTTCATTCTCACTCTTTGTAACCTCATTTGGGGCTTTTCATGGCAAAGACACTGGAGTGGTTTGTCATTTCCTTCTATTATTTTGCAGGTGAGGAAACTGAGGCAAACCAGGTTAAGTGACTTGCCCAAGGTCACACAGCTACTAAGTGTCTAAGGTCAAATTTGAATTTAGGTCTTCCTTACTCCAGGGCTGGTGCTTTATCCACTACAGTGCCACCTAGCTGTAATAGACACTTAATAAATGTTAATTGAATTTAATGAATTTGAATTCTTTCTAGCTCTGCCATTTTATGCTCTAGCCCTAAAGATGCTCTTATTCCAATTCCCTCAATTTACAGATGAGGGAACTAAGGTCCGGGGTTGGGAAGTGTCTTGGCCAACGTTACACAGCCAGTCACCTGCAGGGCTGCGATTGGAACCCGGGTTGACTGATTCCCAGACCTTTCTTCTCTTTCTAAACAAAACCCAGGACACTAAATTCCCAGAATGATCCCTTACAAAGGGACCCAAATCTTAGGCTGCTGAGATAAGGGGCCAGAACTTTAAGTAGCTACATCAGGACCAGAGGGAGGGTTAACTGGGGTGGGGGGAGAATGGGAAACAGCAGCCCAAGATGAAAACTAGCCCCTTCCTACAAGGAGCAGCAAGGCTTTAGGGAGGCCAGGGCCATAGGCAGCTAGAAGAACAGATACTACACCAGAGATCTAGTTTCACACTCAGTATCACACCCAAGTGCACAATGATGCTCACAACCCCTCCCCCATGTCATACACACACTCATGAGGCAGACATGCATGATCATACAAGCCCTCAGTGTCACAAGAATGCCCAGAAAGAAACCCAGACACAGTCTTACTCTCTCAGTGCATGGATCTTTATTTCTGGATGATACAAAAGAACGAACTTAAAAAAACCCCTAAACTAATGTTCTCCTCCTCCCTGCAGTTGTGAAACCCCTCCCCCCCAACCCCCTTCCCAACCTGGAGAAATATAGAGACCTTTGTCTGCTTGACTGGCTGTCCCCCCTCACCCACTTATAACTCTCTCTCATATATATATATATATTTGTTATATATATAAATCTCTCTCTACATATAGATTCTCGTTTATATATTATATTTCTTTCCTACATAGTCAAAGCCCATGCCTATTCAGGGGCTCTCTTTTGCTAACGTGCCCCCAAACCACAGGGGCTCAGACTACCCGCCACTGTAAGACACTTGTGTCCTTGCCGCCAGCTGAAAGAGCAGTTGAATCATCCCACAAGAAGGCCACATTAGTCACGTGGCTGCTGTGGCCGCTGTATTTGTGGCTCGGAGCCTGAGGGGGGAGAAGGTGAGGTGAGAAGTAGAATGGATCCTCTCTGTCTCCCCTTGGTCTCTCCCTCTGACCCCCACTGCTCTTCCCTTTTCCCCTCCCTCCAGTCCCCGGCACTCACTCTGGGATGAGAGCAGGGATAGGCGAACAGGTGCACTTTGCCAAAATCATCCGCTGAAGCCAACAGCGACCCGTCGTGGGAACGGGCCACAGCATTGATGTCAGTACCATCGACTCCCTCAGACCAGATCCCTTCAGGGCAGGGACAAGCAGAAGGTCATAGGGATGAGCTCTAGAAGGCACCTTGCAGGTTATGGAGCCCAGAGAACACTCACACCCAAAGGGAGTAAATAGTGGAGGGGGAAATCTGAACCCAGACTCCTATAGCTCAGGAGGGTCCCTGTCCTTTCTCACTCCACCCCCCCATAGAGTGCAGGCCAGTTAGAGGCAGAGGCTAGCAGAAGAGGAGGTTTTCACCCATTGCCCAATCACTCAGAGGGAGGGTGGGAAATGGGGAAGGGGAGATTTCCAATGTGCATTCTGCCCCTCCCCCCATTCTCACCAAACACGCCAAATCCCAGGACGCAGGTGGCTGTTGCCCACTCCACATTCCGTACCATATCTGCATTAGTGATTTGCTTACAAGTGGCTGGATCCCCTGAAGACCAGAGGGAAGGAATTAACCACAGTTTCCCCCCAGAAAACTGGGCTCAAGGGCTATAATGCCCTCGGAAGGTCTCCTTCCTCCACTGGAATGAAGAACCCAAGGGTTAAGACCCCAGCTGATAAGCCAAGTCAAGCCAAAGAGCACTGGTGCTGGATGTAATAAGACAAGGGAGCTGAGGAGGAGGGGCTGCCCAGACCCAGGACGGTTAAAGCTGTTAAAGGAAGAGGCCAGGCTGTGGCAGAGGAGGCTTGCAAATGAGAGTGCTGACCAGCCCGAGGGGCACCGGGACCAATGAACTGGAAATGTGGCTGGCTAGAGCACTGGGTCCTCTTGCCCCACCCCCCACTTCCTGAGAAACCTGGGCCCTTTCACTCACAATACAGGATCTCATAGTCCCCTGAGTTGGTGACAAAGCAGGAGCTGTCCACTGCCCAGTCCAAATGCGTTATAAAGCTGGAGTGACCCTGGGAGTGATGAATGAGGGAAGATGGAGGGCGGAGGGAAAAATGATAACAACCAACAGTTAGAAAATGCTTTACAGTCTTCCAAGTGCTCTCTCTACATCTCAATCCATCAATGATCATTTCTTAAGGACCTGCGTTTTGCCAGGCACCAGGGCTTACAAAGAGAAAGGTGCCAGTCTCTGTCCTCTAGTGAGAAGCCAGCATGCCCAGGTCCGGATAGATGCTAAACCAATTCATGTACAAGGTAACTCAGTGGGGAGGGGGCATTAGGAATGGCCCCTGGAGAAAGGGACACTTAGGCTGAGCCTGGAAGGAAACCAGGGGGAGAAGGGAAGGAACACCTTTTATGTTTTATGGTTGATCTCTATGAGATAAGACATATTATTCCATCCTATAGATGACTGTCTCCATGTAGGGAAACAGAGCTGACTCAGAGCCAGGGAGAGCTGGGTTCTAGTCCTACCCCTGACACATACCGGCTGTATGACCTCAGGGAAGTCACCAAATCTCTCAATAACGAAGAGCCTGAACAAGTATCCAGGGCACCTAGGTGGCACCATTGTGGATAGAGCACCTGGCCTGGAGTCAGGAAGATTCATCTTCTTAAGTTCAAATCTGGACTCAGACACTTAAAAGCTGTGTGCACCTGGGCTAGTCACTTCACCCTGTTTGCCTCAGTTTCCTCATCTGTAAAATGAGCTGGAGGAGGAAATGGCAAACCCCTCCAGCATCTTTGCCTAGGAAAACCCAAATGGGGTCACAGAGAGTTGGATGTGACAGAAATGACAAAGAACTGGTGTCTTTCAGTCCTGATGGAGGGATCTTTCCCACTGGGAGCATTCTATGCCCATGTAATCACAGTTCCAGAAAGAAAAAATAAGGAAACTGAGGCTCAGAAGAGTTCAGTCACATGCACAGGGAATTCTAGCTAATATGTGTCTGAGGCAGGATTTGAATTCGGGTCTTGACTCCCAAGTGTGGTCCTGTAGTCACCATGCCAGGTTGCTTCCTCAGTTAAATGTTAGCAAAGGGGATAAGGAAAATAGCTAATAATAATCCAGGAGGGGGAAAACATAGTCAAGATGGGTGACCATCACCTTCATAATAGCTGATAATTAGCTAATGTTGTTTAAGCCTTACAAGGTCACCCTTGGAAGTCTGGGCACTGATGGAGAAAAGGTCATGGAGATGGGTTTGGTCTTGTGCACTCACCGAGCATTTCCCTAGTCGGTTGACTTTCCGGCCCCCCTCGCTCACACTGTACACATATACTAGGTTGTCATGGGAGCCAACTGCCAGGAACATCCCATCTGTTGGGGACATGAGGAGATGGGCCCTTAAGACCATGCCCTCCCTAGCCCCCAACCCAGCTTCTCTCCCCAGGGTTCCCTTCTGCCCAGAACTGGCCACTCTCTACCTGGGGAAAAGCTGACCACGGAGATCTGCTCATTCCCATCTGTATGAATGGCCACAAGGTCATGGGTCTCAGTATCCAGGAGCAGCCACCTGGAGGGGAGGGTCAAAGGCAGACTGAGCATTTCCCTGGCAGGAAAGCCCCCCCTACCCCCTTCTCAGGAGGGAGAAAAGGCCAGCAGAATGGCTGAGGACTCAGCCTCAGTTTTCTTAGCTATAAAGGAGGTTCATAACTGCCTCAGAATGGCTAAAAGGAAAAGGCTTTGGAAACCATGCAACCCCAGAGAAAGGGAAGATATTATTTTAATGAAGCTCAAGTCCAGAGAGGTTACCAATTCGGTTAATATAACACAGACAGAGTGTCAGAGCTGAGTCAAACAAAGGTGCTACTGTAAGGTCTGATGAGGCTGTTTGAGAGTGGGGACTGAAGGCCCTGGCAAAAGAAGGCTCTTACCCAATGGTGCATCCATGGGTGCCTTCCCTCCCTTCCACCTTCCCCAGGTGGTGGCCCTCAGGTCCCTACCTTCCAGTGACTGTACCCACAGCCAGGACAGAACCATTGGGGTGGAAGCCAGCTGAACGGGCAGGATCCTGGAGGCCAGGAAAGGAATCAGAGGGACCTTTCTAAGTTCTAATTTCCTGCCACCTTCCCTTGCCCCACAGGCTCTTCTCCTCTTCCTCCATGCCCTAAGATTTTCTCTGGCTCCTTGTAACCCCCAGACCCCCATCTGTGTCTTTCAGACTAGTATAGGGGTGAGGTTCCCCACCCTTGGTCAAGTATTTGAGGCCTCCCTCTCTAGTTTCTTGTCTTTCCAAAAGCCACCTCATCTCTCCACATTGGGATCCTCCTCACCCCTCAGGGGCCAGATGGAGCTTCTCTTCTCCTTGACCAGAAAACCCTCCTGGATCTTCCTATCAACCACTATTTAATAAGCCTCTATATTTCACTGCTCTGTAGGTTTAGGGCCCAGTGAGAAGAATTATACTGGCTGGTGGTAATGCAGAGGATGGGGACAGAGAAAATTTTGGGGGCTGGGCCAATCAAGGGGGATTCCTAGAGACAAAAGGGCCCAGAACTGGGTCCTGAAGAGCTGGTAGCTGCTTAGAAGGGAGTCCAAGAAGTCTGGGAAGGCTTCCTGGAGGAGGTAGGATCAGCAGGATGGAGAGCTCACTGTGACACTCACAGCTTGGGCAGGCAAATCAGGGGGACTTCCTGGAGTCAGGCATGGGGAGGGAGAGCCCTGCTCTGAGGAAAGCCTCAGGAGCAAATCACATTAAGAGTCAGCAACGGGAATGTGGGAGATGGGATGGGATGGCATCTTCCTCTGACTCACCTCTATGGTCTTGCTCCATATGGGCTGGTGGGAATCTGTACTCCACAAGTGTACTTGCTTGTCCTGGCCACATGTGATGAATTGGCCTAGGCTGGGGTGGGCAGCCAGACCCCACAGCTCCTCAGTGTGGCCCTAGGCGAGGGGTGGGGGATGGGAGGGGAGAAGAACAATCACAGAACAGAGAATATCAGAGAGGGAAGGGCTCTCTTGGCTGACTATCTGGTCCAATGTTCTTATCTCACCATGAAAGAACTACCCAGCTCTGACATTCTTTGTTCTAGAAGCCCTCCCAGCTCTGACATCCCCTGTTCTCAGGGCCTTCCCAGCCCTAACGTTCCATCTTCTTCCCCAGTTCTGTTTCCTCACAACTCTAAAACTCTATGGTCTAAGACCACTTTCAGCTCTGATATTCTATGTCTGATTTCTGGTATGATACCCTCCTGAAATCCTTAAGCTTCTGTCGGAGACAGCCAGGGAGAGACTGGGTTTCTATGGGTCAATACCGCCATCTCGTGGCCACTTTCAGTGCTAGAAGAATAGAGGCTTAGACCATGCAGATAGCCTGTCCTGCCCCAAGGGTCCTCAAAGGCCTTTTCAAAGAGAAAATTGCAGGCCAGAAAAGGAAAGTGACTTTTCCTAGCTCCCAGGGTAGTACTCCTCTGAGGCGGCATTTGACCCCAGGCCCTCTGAGTCCGGAGTCAGTGCTCATTCAAAGCAAGCTTAACTGGCACTCTTACTTAGCATTGCTCTGAGGTAGGGGGCAGAATGTGAAGTAAACTGTCTCAGTGCCCTGACTGAAAATATCAGAGCCTGCCTCGAAGAGGGCAATGGTGCTGAGCTGGGGGTGTGTGTGTGGGGGAAGGGCATGCAGGGAGGCAGGAGGTAGGGAGCTCACCTGGACCAGGGCTGAGAAGCCCGTGTGGACGGAGCCCTGGAGGATGGAATTGCGGGTCGTGCCCACAAACAGCTCATCTCCCCGGCCTTCTGCCACCGTGCGCACTGGCCCAAGGGCCTCAGGGACCTGGGGAGGCAGCAGGGGAGGGGAGTGGACTGACCAGCAGGGACACACAGGCACACACATGGGGGACCAAGGAGGGGGGACAGGGGCAGCGTTAGGGCTGGGCTTCCCAGACCTCCCCCTGGCCTTAGCCAGGACACTGGATCTCCCAAGCCTTCTCTCCAGGCAGGGGAGCCAGGAGAGGGAAGGGCCAAGGGAAGTAGTCCAACAGGGGGATCAGGACTGAGAGACTACCTTGAAGGCCACTGAATCCAACCCTCTCATTGTACATCTGGGGAAACTGAGGTCCGAAGAGAGCAAATAACTTGGCCAAGGTCACAAGGTAGCAAGTGACAGAGCCCAGATTTGAAGCCAGAGACTGACTACAAATCCAGTGTTCTTTTCACAGAAGGAACAGGAGGTGGAACTCAAGGAAATATCTGGTATTATATACTCTCATTTTCCGAGTGCGTCAGCGTTTCCAAAGTGTTTTCAATGCCACTGTGGTCCTTTGCTGTGCAAACATCATGGTACCCACTTTACTGATGAGCAAATTGAGGCTCAGGAAAAGGGTGTGTGTGTGGAGTTTCGGAGGAGGCAAAGAAACTGACGTGGTGACTCCTGGACAAAGAGGAGGAAGGGGCAAGGGCTGGGTTCGGACAGCTGCTGGCCAGTAACTGCTGCAGTCGAACCAGAGAATTACACGTGAAAGCTGATCAGTGTAGGAGGTGCGAGGTGCCAGAAGCGGGCGGGGCTAGAGGTGTGACGTTTGCCCAAAGGGGCGGGGCCAGACCTAGGGAAAGCAGGGGATTGCTCTCCCTGCTCGTTAAAAAAAAAAAAATACAATCAATTTGATATTCAAGTCAAAGATCTAAGGATCTTGGATCAAAAGAGACCAGGCAAGACTTGGGATCTGGGAGGTCCGGCTAACATTTCTGTGTATACAAAGCGCTACAAAGCTCATGGCCTCCCTGGGCTGTGATCCAGAATATCACCAAGACAAGCGAGTCCCTTCTTTCTCTTCAGGGGACTCAAGAGCTGGAAAGAGATCTAGACATCATCTAACAGAGCTGGAAACTGAGGCCCCGAGAGTTCCAGCTCCCACAGCTCCAAGTATGAGACTGGAAGGCACAGAGCCCAAGGCTCCGAATAGGCAGGGCCTGAGGCTGGAGCAGAGGGCAGGGCCAAACCTAGCTCCCAGCCTCCTGCCCCTTACCTCAACCTCTTGCAGCTGGCTGTAGTCCCGTCCCCAGAGCACCACGCGCCGGTCTCGGCCGCCCCCGGACACCAGCGTCCCGTCCCGCAGGACGCACAGGCCGAAGACACCGCCCTCGTGGGCCCCTTGCACCGCGTGGCTGATTCGAGTCCCTCCTGCAAGGGAGGCAGAAGGCGCGTGCGACTCTGCTCTCTCCCACAATTCTCAATCCTTTTCTCCCTAGCTGGCGTCTCCAGCCCTTCTCCTCCAGAAACCGCCCCCCTGACCACCCCTCACCTCATTGGCAGCTTCTTAGAAAATCAGAGCTGAAAGGTCCCATCCTCCCCTCCATTGTCCAGACAGAGAAACTGAGGTCAAGGGGAAGAGACTCACCCCGGATCACAAATTAAGTCAATGGGGGTAGAATGCAAGGGTTCTTTTCCACTCTGCCTCAGTTTCCTTTTTGTGTCTTTTGCCTGAAGCTAAATGGAGGGGGCTTTCTTGTTGAGGGAGAGAAGAGGGGGACCCTCAAGAGAAATGTCTCTAACCTTTTCCCCAGATATAGATGTTTCCACTGGAATCTCCAGTGACCACGTCTCCACCTTCTGTGAAAGCCACACTCAGCACATACTTGGGCTTCTCACGTTTCTGGGGGAAAGGAGTGGGAAAGAGGAAGGTACCTGGAACAGTCTGCCTCACAACACACTGCTAAGCCACCTGTCTGTAAGTTGGGTGTGCCTCATCTCCAATTCTCGCCTCCCTCTTTCTTTTCCATCTCCCTCTTCTACTTAAGCCCTGTTGCCATCTCTGATTGGCTCCTGTCTCTCTTTGCCTCTCTCTGGGCTTCTGCTGGGCTGTGCCTTGGTGTTTCCTCCAATTAGCTGCCTCTGTTTACTGATGAGGACTATGGAGAGCCAATGAGACCCCAAAGCCCTTCCCCAAGTTTCCCCCCTTCCCCCATCTGTCTCTTTCGAACTCAGGTCTCCAGTTTCTGCTTCCCATCTTCCCATCTTGGTCTTTTTTTCTGTCTTGCCTCTAAAGTCATCTGTGTGTCTGTAACTCTCTCTGTGTATCACACACACCCTTGCACTTGTTGATTCCTTCCTTTCCCATTTAAGGATCTGTCATCCTCGGTCTCTGTTGGGGCTCCCTGTTTGAGTTTGTGGGTTTCACCCTTTCTCCTTGTGGCTAGGTGTCTTTCTGGCTGTACTCTGTCTTGGCATTTCTCTTCCCTCCTTCCCAGTACCCATGCCCCCTAAAAGCCCAGAACAGGAAGGGACCTCAGGGATCATCCTTACCTCAAAGATCCCTTGCCTCTTGCTCAGGCTTCCCCCTTCAAGGTTCCAGAAATAGATGTGGGACTTCCCACAAGTGATGATGAGGTTGGGCTCCGTGGGATGGAAAGTGGCGACCAGGACAGCCTCATTGGAACACTGTGGGGAGGAAAGGGAACAAGACAGATGCACATGTAGGTCAGATGAGCCACAAGTACCCTTAGAGGTCACTGAGTGCCACCTGCTCATTTTACAGGTGGAGAAACTGAGACCCAGAGAGGTTAATGTCTTTGCCAACATCACAGGTGAAAACATCCTAGACTGGGAGTTGGAAGACATCAGTTTGAACTGTCAGTTACGTGACTTGAGGAAAGTGGCTTCTCCTCTCTAGGCCTCAGTTTCCCCACCTGAAAAAGCAAACAGGTTGGACCAGATGGTCTCTTAACAATTTGAGCTGGGGGTCCTTTTTTCTAGTCTGCTAGAGGGAGCCCTTGGGTCAATGTTGGGGGGAGGGAGAGCAATCCCATAACATCTCCAATGAAGAAAGACCCATTGGCTGGGAGGGAAGAAGTCTGAATCTGAGTTTCACTGATTTGCTGTGTGAGCTATGACTAGTCCTTCTTCTTCTCTGGGGCCTGGTTTTACTTTTTGTAAAATGAAAACCAGAAAGGGATGTTGGACTCCCAGGTCAGTCTGTGCTCCTAGGGGGCTGGGGATGCTCAGGGAGTGCTTGAGGCTCCTCTGGTGTGGGGGAAGTTGGACAAAGGGGATTCTCCTCACCTTGACCTCAGTTACTTTTTGTTCCTTGGCCCAGTCCCACACAGACAGCACGTGGTCATTGGATTCATCCACAGCACACAGTAGGTTCCCTCCATTCTGGGTGGAAGAAGAACCAGTCAACAGAGGCTGCTCCTTCTAAATCAGAATTCCTGACATAGCCGGAGCCAGGGGGCATTCAGCTGAGGCCAGCAGCAGAAATCATGGGCAGAAAACTGGGGCCAGGCAGCAAGGGAAACATAAAGGAAGGGAGAAGTGGGTAGAAAGGGGATTCCACGGCAGGCCTATGGAAGGACAAAGGGATCATTGGAAGAAAATGGAACTTACTGACTTGGAGAAGCCCACACAACAGACCCCTCGGTCAAAAGCACCCAGGCCGAGCACATGCAGAGTAGAGAGGGAGACTGAGTCCCAGACCCTCACATGGGGAGGCAGTGGCTACACAGAAAGACACGGAGAGACATGTACTTGAAGTCTGAGTCCTGTCCACCCATCTTCTTTTCCACCCACATTCCAGGGTTCCTCCCAGACCCCAGTCTCTCTTTCAGACATTCCTAGAGGCTCTGTGCTCTCCAGCTTCCCTTTTCTGGGACCTGCATCCCAGGTGTCTCTAGGCTTTTTACCTTGCCCTCTCTGGTGGTCCCAGCCACTTGTCCTGTGGCGATAGTGACCATGTCAGGGTGAACTGCCAGGCTGGAAAAGGGAGGAAGGGAGACCCAAGTCACAGGGATCCCTTGATCTGTGGACTTTTACATTCTACCTCCCTCTGTCTCTCTTCTTCCACCTGCCAAAGGCTGGACCTGAACCTTTCTGAAGGCTTGAACAGCCCCAGCCTTCTCCCCATTTTATAGAAGAAGCGAAACTGAAGCGCAGAAAGGGAAAAATACATTTCATTTTTCCAAGATTGCCCAGGGAGTGAGAGGCAGAATCAGGATTCCTTTAGGTCTCCCAGGCGGCATTCCTGGCCCCCTCCCCCTCGTTGGGGCGGGTCTTCCGTCCTGGTGACGTCACCACGTCCGGGGCGCAGAACGAGAGGAGAGGAGGGGGAGTGAATGCGCTTCTGGGGGCGGGGTGGGGGCGGTGTCTCCTGGGACAAGGAGGACTCCGAGCGTTCATTCTCACCACTTGATGTCGTCGGTGTGGCCCAGGTAGTGGCGTTGCCTTTGTTCCTCCACACTGTAAAGGACGCCCACAGAGGCTACGAAGTACACGATCTCTCCCGTGGGCAGCAGGTAGAGGTTGGCCCGGCAGTCCCTACCCCGGTACCCGTAGCTGGGCCCACTGAGTCAAGTACTCTTCTCCAGTGTAACTGGGAACAATCCCTCACGTCCAAGAAAGCCCAGTGGAACTGGCCTCCTGCAGAAGCCTTCTCACATTGCCTCAAGACAAAAGGCTCTTTGTGCACCCCCTCCTCACTCCAGAGTCCAAAGCTTCCTACGTTATCCAAGGCTTAGCTGAGTCACCTCTGCCTCGGAAGTCCAAACCCTCCTGCCCTCTGCATGTCTAAATCTTCCCCATTCCCTTTTAGAAGACCCAGCTCAAAGCCATCTCTGAAAAATCCGGATTTCTGAGCCTATACAATATCTTTTGCCTGCTCCCCTATGCCCACCCCATCTTCACACCGTTCAAGGCTGAGGCTCGTTCTGCCTTCTCCCAGGAGCCCTCCCAGACAGTCCTCAGGGCTCTCTTCTGATACTTGCTACCCCTCCCTGTGCTTAAGGACTCTGGTAAATGTCACCAATCTCAAGTACCCAATATTAAAGCTCTAAGATCCTTAGAGCCCATGTGGTCCAACCTTATTTGAGAAACAGAGTTCCAGCAAGTGGAGGTGGGAGCACTGAGGTCAAACCTAGATCTGACTCTCCAGCCTTTCTTCTTGGGAGACTTTAGTGCAGTGGAGTCACTATCAGATTCAGAGACAGAAAATCTGGCTTTGAATCTTTGCTCTGACTCATGTGAGCTGTATCACACTGGGCAAGACACATGATTAGAGGCAGAGGCACTGAGGTGCAGTAGAAAGAGTCTAGACTCAGAATCAGGAAAGAACTGAATTAGAACTCTGCCCCTGCTACTTAATGGCTCTGTAAGTGACTCAAGCTCCATTAACTCATCTATAAAGCAGGAATACTGCTACCTTAGCATATCTGTTCTAGGATGGCTGTGAAGCCCCAATGAAATCTATGGTAAGGGAGGGATCGGGGAAGCCAATCCCCCTCACTTAGCGAACGCCTTTCTGTTCTCTGTAAGCCCTCTTGCAGGAGCCTATGGAAAGGATACACCCAGTCCAACTTGAATCGTCTGGCAGGTAGCTCTGGGTGGGCATCCAGGCTGTAAGCGGGTGCCAGGGAGTCAGGGATCAGCATGGACACTGGACGGCCCCGAAGAAACATCTTCACGGATCCCTCCTCTGCAGGAGCAGCCAGGTCTAGTCAAGGCGCTGAGGCCCAGGTCTCTTTCTTCCCAGCTTGACATCATCCCCTCCCCCAACCTCTACCTCCCACCTCCCCAAATTCCCACTCACCCAGGCTGAAGATAACTTCTTTGGTCTTGCTGTTGGGGAAGGGAAAAGGAAGTCATTAGAGGATAAAATGGGGGAGGGGGTAGCTTCCCTTCTGAGGCCTTCTGCTGGTCCGTATCCCACTTTCCCGCCTCCCAAAAGGTTAATGGTTTCTTGGCATCATAGACCCTTAGAATATTACACGAAATCAGAGCCTTAGATATCCTTAATTTTGTATTCAAAGAGTATCTTGATGGCTTGGAATATGGAATGGCAGGGCTGAAAAGGCCCTTAAGAGCCCTGGCACCCTGAGACTACCTGCGAGGGCCAGGTATGAGAGCATGACCATGGCATGTCAGCTGGCTAGGAGGGCCTTCAGATCCAGTACAGTGCAAACTATCATTTTACACTGGGGGACACTGAGGCTGAGAGGGAGGGAGGGTGGGAAAGGAAGCCCAAAGAGAGTTAATTAATTAAGAGGCAAGTTAGGTAGTGAAGCTCCTCCTCTCCAAAGTTTAGCCTGGAGAGTTTGTTTTGCAAGGGGGCGTGGTGCGCAAGAGTGGAAAATTCTAGGGAACGCGGGTAGTTGGGAACTGTAGCGGCCACTGTACCCCTCTCCTCCCCACCCGACGCAACAGCTTGGGACCCTTAGCCTCGAGATCGAGAAGGGCTAGGGGGACCGGCGCGTTCCCCTTCCACCGTCTGAACGTGCAGGGAAGAGTTACTAAGGCCGGGCAAGAGCATCCGGAGGAAGGGAGAGCCTAAGAGAGCCCTCTCCAAGCAAGGAACACTGGGTGACCCCAGGGACTGGGGAGGGGAAGGGTCTCACCCAGGCCCGAAGCTGCTCATGGCGGCGGCGGTGGTAGAGGCTGCAGGGGTAAGGGTGGCGGCGGCGGGAGTAGCTCTCCGAGAGGGGGGCGGAGGGGGGGGGGGGGGGGGGGGGGGGGGGGGGGCAGGGCGGAGCCAGGAACCCGAGCCGCAGCTTCCTGCCCCTGGAGGTCCGGGCTCCACCCCTCCCTAGCCGCTGCCCTCTCTGGGCCGCCTCAAACACCCCGCCCCTATCCGGGCTTGCACTCAGAGAGGACTCCATGGCATTCTCAGGAGTCTCAAAATCGGCAAGCTTGGAGGGCTACGAACTTATATCTCAGGACCTGGGTTCAAATTACCTTTCGGTTGCCAATTACCTGTGTGACCTTGTGGGCCTCAGGTTCCTGACCTCTAAGAAGGAGGGCAGGTGGTTAGCGCAGTGGATAGCGTGCCGGGCCTGGGGTCAGCAAGACCTATCTTCCTGAGTTTAAATCCGGCCTCAGACACTTACTAGTTGTGTGACTCTGGGCAAGTCACTTCACCCTGTTAGCCTCAGTTTTCTCATCTGTAAAACAAGCTGGAGAAGGAAATTCCAGTATCTTTGCCAAGAGAACCCCACGAGGGGTCATGAAGATTCGGACATGACTGAACAAAAGTTCCAGTTATAAATCTACCATCCGATTAAGTGCCTACTATGTGCTGGGCTCTTTGCCAGATGTGCTAGGCATTGGGGATACAGAGGTAAAAAGTGCCCCAATCTTCGGCGAATTGTGTCGGAGGAAATCACGTGTTCACATCTAAGTAATTACGAAGTACTTACAGCTACAGTGACGATGGGGAAAGACTTCACATCCTCCTAGGATACAGTCCCTGCTCTGTCCTCAAGGACTTGTATATTCTAGTAGTGATAGGACAGAGCGGGGATGGAGCCGGAGTTTGGACCCGTGATTTCCTTAGCGTTCCGGTCCTCCCCG
>NW_027185797.1:40600599-40630073 GCF_028583685.1 Petaurus breviceps papuanus
AGCCGGAGTTTGGACCCGTGATTTCCTTAGCGTTCCGGTCCTCCCCGAATGGAAACTCCCTCCACTGATGTGGGTCACTAGTCATTAATTGATTCCCAGAGCCTTAATGCTAAGTGACTCGCCCAAGGTCACACATCCAGTAGGTGACAGCCAGGTAAAGCTCCAAGTCCACTACTCCAGGACGTGACACAGACCTATGATATAGTACTATATACAACAATACAGTGTGATGGGAGCTGGGAGGGGGCGGGGCCTTGTAAGGAGAAGACAGCGAAAGACCAGGATGGCCTAGGGAGAGGCAGACATTCCTCTAGGGTTTGGAGATCCTAGGCGGTCCACTTCGCTTCGAGGAGGCTGCCTTTCTCATTGGCCTCCCCAACCTCGCTTTTCCTCTTGGCCCCGCCTCCTCAGCGTTGGACCCGCCCCCAGACGAGGCCCCGCCTCCTACCCATCCTTCTTGGCGCTACAGTTGCTGCTGGAGGATGTGGTGCGGCTGCGCTCGTCCCGGCGGACAGAGGAGAGGCGTTCCGGGGATGGGCAGCGCCGCCCGCTGTGGCTGGGCACGGAGAGAGCGGGGCTGGCTGCTGGAGCCTTGCCTCCTCCCCTTCTCCCCGCCTCTTTCCACCTCGTCCTCCTCCTTCTCCCCATGCTCCTGTGCCTGCCTCACCCTTCCCGGCCCCTCGCCTCCCCTCCATAGGCTCCCAGATCTGGAGCCCGAAGGCCTACCCAACCCCGTTAATTTTAGAGATGAGGAAATCGAGGCCTGGGAAAGTGTAGTGACTTGAACAAGGTCTTACAGATAGTAAGTGCCAGGGCTGGGATCCCTTGTAATTCCCCCTCCTTTTTCTCCTCCCTCTGTGAACACTCTCGGAACCCTAGAGTCAGCATCTCCCAGTCTTACCTTCTCCCCGAGGTCGCTTCCTTCTTGGGAGAGGAGGGGGAGGTGGCATAGCCTCCAGGGCGTCTAGGGGTCGTCACGCCATTCACCGAGAGTCGGGAGGGAAAGCCCTTCAGGAGCTGGCACACTGGGGGAGAGGAGGAAAAGGAGTTCATTGGAGCAGAGCGTGTCAGAGCTGGACGGCACCTTTAGAACTAGCTTCCTTGGGTCAACTCTCGTTTTACAGATGGGGAGCCTGAGGCCCTCGAATCTACCTGGCATGTCCGCACTGACGGAGCTATTAGATGGTAACTGAATCCAAGTTTTCTCATTCCAAATCCTCCTTTCCCCTTCCTGCTGTGCCTAGATGTCTCCCCAGTTAAGCCTGGCCCACCTCATTAACGTTTCTTCCACTGCGGCAGCACTGTCCCCATCCCCACCCCACCAGTTCTATCCTTTTGATTTTGGTCTTAACATTTCAAGATGCTACAAGAGTTAGATTTTTAAAAGGGTAAGATCTTTGCATAGTTCTTCTAAAAGAAAACTCTAAATGAGGAGAGAAATCAGGTGTAATGAGACTTTGGAGTTCAGGAAACCTGGACTCAAACACTTAACAAGCCAAGATATACCAAAGCGATCTCATCACTTCCCCGAGCCTCAGTTTTCCCTTCTATTAAATGCAATAATAATATTTACATTTCCTATCTTGCATAGGTTTGTTTAGGAAAGTGCTTTAGATCGAAATTATTAATAAGATTAGGTGACTAAGAATAAATCTGAGGTATTCAAAGAAACATGAGAAGATTTGTATGAACTGATGCAAATTTCCTAAGTAGAATCAGGGAAATAATGTGCACAGTGACAACAATGTAAAGAGAAAGGACAATTTTAAAAACTGAATTCTCTTTGACAGTTTCCATACCTTTCAACCAGCTGTGCTCCACACCCCAAATGTTCTCCCTTTTCCCCTTTAACTCTTGGAATTCATGGTTTCCTTCTGGGCATAAACACCACTTATGCCAAAAACCTTTCCTGGTGTTTCTCTCCTTCTCCTCTCCCAAAACTGCAAAGGGGAGAGGGGTGCCTGCCCTGCTAAGGTTACTGTGCATTTACTTTGTATGTATCTTGGAAATACCCATATACATACACAACTTCTTGATAGAATATAAGCTTCTCCAGGACATCTGTCTTTGTATTTTTTGCTTCTAGCACAGAGGAGGCATTTTAAAATGCTGATTGATTCTAATATCCTAAGCTTGATCCCAGAGAAAAATTGAGAAAGTGTACCTCCCTCCCTTCCTTGCAGAGATGGAGAGACTATATGGGGGTGGGGGTGGGAATGCTGAAGTTGTCATCCTGATTCAAAATCCATCTTAAACACTCCCTGACTGTGTGACCCTGGCCAAATCTCTTAACCTCTCTGATCCATCATCTGCAAAATGGCACCGCGTTGTAAGGACCAGATAAGAATCAGTTATGTACAGTGTTTTGTAAACCCTAGAGAAAGAGTCCTTTATAAGTGTGAACTATTTTGATATAATATTGCAATATGTCAGGGCCTCAGAATCAGGAAGAGCTGGGTTCAAGTTCTGCCTTGACAAATATAGGCTGTGTGACCCTGGCCAAGTCATTTAACCTCTCCATTCTCCCAGCCTTAGTGCTAGTCCATATTAGGTCCTTTAAAAATGCTTATTGACTGACTTATTGCCAACTTAAGCCATAAATTGCAGAGCAGATGCAATTTTTCAGGGGATTTCCTCAATGGGAAATCTAGACCAGTGAAATAACTGGTCCCTAGACCAACGAAATAATAGATCAGGTCCTAAAGGGGGGTGAATATGCCCTCAGACTGGATTCATGCATTGACTTTGCTGAACCGTTTTTAAAAATCCTGGCGACAAGGAAAAGCTGAATGAGGGTGTGGGGGTGAGGGTGTATTCACAATCGCAGGTGATGTAGGGCTGAGCACACTGCCTGGCACTCACTAATTTCTCTTGGACTCGATCTGACACGTCAAGACAAAAGGGATCGCTGAAAATGCCTGTTAACGATTGTGACTAAGAAAGTCGGGGCTTTCTCTAGTTCCTCCAAGTCTCCGGTGGTCAGTGTCTAAGGTTCTAGAGTTCTAAGGAGCTCAGCTCCCAGCCCTGTGGTGCCTGCGCATCTTAACGTCGGAGGATTCGGGCCCCGGTACCTGTGGCTGCGGGGCCCAAGCGCAGCGGGGCCCGCCCTTTGGGGGTACCGCGGGCGCGGACCGCAGTCCCCTGCTCCTCGCACACGCGGAGCCGGCGCAGGGCGTCCGCCAGCGCCGCCTTCAGCACGGCCAGCTCGTCCTCCTGCAGCTGCAGCCGCTGCTCCAGCGCCGACACGCGGTCGTCCACCTCCATGCCGCTCCCGGACAGACTGTCATCTAATGGACGGAAGGCAAGGTGGAGAAGGGGGCACCCCAGGCCAAACGGAGAGCAATCTCCCAGCCCGGCCCCCTCGGCCTCCTCCATGGTTGGGGGGAGTGCTCTGGGGGCTTCATGGGACCTGACCTTGTCGCTGGAAGGGACCTCAACAGTCACCTGATCCAAACCCATCCCTTCACAGAATGGGAAACTGAGACCCAGGACAGCTAGGTGCCTTGTTCCAGGTAATACAGATAGTAAATTGCAGAAGCTGAATCTGAACCCAGGTGCTCTGACTTCAGACTGCAGTCTGAAGAGATAGGGCCACGAAGGAAATGGGATTGGAGAAGGGGGTGGAGAAGAGACTCGGAATTCTCTCATTCCTGCAGCCTGGCGTCCGTTTCGAGGACACTTGGGCAAGTCGAGTCCCTCTCGGCCTAGGGTTCCCCTTTTGGGAAACATAAGTCTGTTTGAAGCAGGTTGTATCTAAAGGACCTCCCAGCACTTCCATTCTAAGCTTTAAGATCTAGAGCCCCCATTCTATGTTCTTTCGACCCCTCCCTCCAATACATACATATGCTCCACCCCAGAGCTAATTGCGAGGACTGAATTAAGGTAGTGTAGCGGTGACCCCTGGCGGCAAACTCAGGGAGTGCGGGCAGAGAGGCAGCAACCGGGAACCCTTAAAGCGAGGTGCCGGTCATTTCCTTGACAACCCACTCCCCAGTTCTCGGAGTCACTTTCCCCTCCCCCCAGGCTACATCTTGTTCACCCGGTCCCATCCTGAACCCCACCCATCTCATCAGCCACTCCTCCCAGGCCTTCCCGGGGTGGGAGAGGCTGAGGACCCTCTCCCCTTTCCCCTATCTCCCAGGTATCAGGAGTTCCCTGCTCCCACTTCTCTGGTTTGGTGGGGGGAATAAGGGGGGGCACCTGCCATCCTGAGGTTCGCTAGCTCCTCCCGCTAGGTCCGGGCTCCGCAGTGCCTCCAGCCCCGCCCCCTCCCGCTGCCCGCTGCCCAATCCCCTGCCCGAACTTCCCTGCCACCCCGCCCCCACCCCCCTCCCTTGGTCCGAAGCCAGCAGTCTGCAGCGGCTAGACGAGATCGGGGCAGGAGAGCTTCCTTTAGGAGACTGCGAGGAGGGTCCCCTTAGGTGGAGGTGGAGAGGAAGAAGGGGGCGGACCCATACAGGGTCAGCCATCCTATTATTTCTAAGCTTCCCAGGTTCCATCTTCCCAAGATTCTGGTTCTATGGGAAGGGGAAGGCAGGGAAGGGGCGTGGGGTCTGCATCGCCCGCACCTCGCCCCACCAGGAGGAGAGAGTCAGGCACCCCGGCCCTCCAGCTCTGCTCCTTGCAGTCCATCATCAGGCCCGCCCCGCAGACGTTTCAAGCCATCGCCCCCTCAGCCTCTCAGGGGGAGTACCTGGCATGCGTGGGTTCTCACGGCTACTCTGAGGATTCCCTGAGTGCTAGGGAGGGGAGGGGAGGTGTAATTTGGGGAGGAGAAACCCCACAACTGGAGATCTTTCCCTCCCCTCCTTTCTCTCGTTTCTCTTGTTCCCAAAGAGGGCCCCACCCCAGAAATAGTTGCATCTGGAGGCATGGAGAGAGGATGTTGTATGCCACCCGTGGTCCAGCGCCTGGTAAGGGTGGGGGAGCACCCTCTCCTCCAGTTTGAACGCTCTCTTTACAGGAATCTGGCAGCCCCCCAACACACAGTTTTCTTCCAGGTACCTCTCATCCATCTAGCCCCAGGCATCCCCAGCTAAAGTCCTTTCCTCACCTCCCTGATGCTGGCTTTCTTCCCCTCGCCTTTATCTGGCTGCCTCCCTCCATCCTGGTTACACTCATCCTTCCTAATTTTTCTCAGGCCTCCTCTATCTCTGCCCCCTCCTCTCTTTGTCCCTCAGTGTTCTCAACACACCAAGCCTCCTTCACTTCCCTTTGGCACTTTGTCCCTTTCCCTCTCTCTCCTGCCCAGAGGACCCACATTACCTTGCTTGCCTCAGTTTCCCTTAGGTCCTCTCTAGCCCCCAATTTCCCAGAGTCCTGTTCTCCTGCCCTCCCTAGGTTTCTCACCCCACTGCTCCAGCACCAAACCCTGGCCCTCAGCCTCCTCCTATCCTTCCTGTAACTGATCTCTCATTTGTACCTCAGCTGGCTGCTCCAGAACCCCTAGATCCCACCTGGGGTTCTCCCCTCAGTCTCCATCCTGCAGGTTTTTGTCTCCCTCAGTCTGCAGTCCCTCAACCCCAGGTCACCCCCCACCACCTCACCCTCCTCCTTCTCTCTCCTCCACCCACTCCCTCATCCCTCCTGTCCCCAGTTTTCCATTCCCCTCCAATCAGCTCTCAGGTTCCTCAGCCGTCCTCCCCAGTTCTTCCTTTCACCTGCTCTTTCCCCTTCTTCTATGACCCTCAGTCCCGCCACTCCCTCACCATCCAGTCTCCTCCCCATAGCTCTCAGTCCTCACCTTGTTTCCTGACTCCCACCCTCCTCTAGGACCATGTTTCCTCAGGCAGGGAAGGAGTGGAGCTCAAGCCTCATCCCGGTTCCTCATGCCCCTGGCCCTCTGCCCCATTCTCCTCTTGTTACCCATTACTTCTATTCCCCAGTTCCCAACCCCATAACCTCCAGTCCATCCTTTGCCCCACTCTTCCCAGGTCTCTGGTCTCCCCTTACTCTCCAACCCCTCTCTTGCCTCAGTTTCCCTAGTCCCACACTCTCATCCTTCCAGTGCCCCCTATCTTTGCCTCCTACTGTTCCCTGCAGCCCCTTCCTTCCTCCTCAGCTTCCTCTCCCTCTGGACTCTCTCAGCTCTCAGACCTTTCTCCTCCTCCACTCCCCCCCCCACCCCCCAGGGCTTGGACTCTATCCTGCCTTCCCCAGATTTCTCCCTTTTTGGCCTCAGTTCGTCCTCAAGCTCTCACCACTACCACCTTTTGTGTCCTTGCCTGTGGGGAAGGGTGGGAGGAAAGAGGGGATGTATCAACTAGGGCCCTGCCCCTCCCCCATCGTCCTCAGCCCCTCAACCTCCAGCAACCCTCTTTGTTGCCTCAGTTTATCCCCGGGTTCCCCACCACGACTGTGCCTGCCAGCCCGTGGCATGGAGTGGTAGGGAAGGAAGGGAGGATGAGGCGGAGCTTTGCTCCGTCTTTCATCTCTATCAGCTCCTTCTTGAACACACACACCCTCTTTATTGCCTCAGTTTCCCCCCCGGATTCACTTCCCCCCGTCCTTTGAGCTGGAGCGTGGCAACGAGGGGGCAAAGAAGGGATGGAGTTGGGACCCCAAACCGGGGACTGACCGTGACAGAAGCGAAGCAGAGAGGAGGTGTCGTACAGGCCGGGGGGGCAGGCCGGGCCCGGCTCCCGCTCTCGCTCAGACATCGCTGCGATCCCAGCCCGGGCCCGGCCTCCCGTCGCCATGGCAACCAGATACCCCCCCCCCCCCCCGTCCCTCCCCCCCCCCCCCCCCAACTACGGGCGATGACGGGCGGCGGAGACCGGATCGGCGCCCCACACTACCTCAGACCCCGGGCTCTCCCCACCTCAGCCTCCTGATTGGCTGCCCTCCGGCCAATGGGGCTACAGCAGAGCCAAGGATGCTAAGCGCCCGGGGCTGCCCGGATCCCCAACACCTTCCCCCTCCCCCACCTCGGGGAACCCCGCCCCCGCAGCTCTCAATGCTCGTCACACTCAGCTCCAATCCAAATATCTGAGCCCTCCGCAGGACACACCCCGTGTTCTAGGCTCCTGCCCCATCCCCACAGCTGCCTCCACCGAGCATCTTTCCATTCGGCTCTTCTAGCTCCAGCCCCCTCCCAGCCCCTCAGCCCCGACTCAGAACTCTCCTCCTGTCCATGCTCCTTGGTCCGCAGTCCGATCTCCCTCGCCCTGCTGCTCCCCTGCCACGCCATAGGTCTTTCCCAACATTCCACGAGGCAGCTGAGGCTTAGGAAAGCTAAGTGACTTCTAACAAAGCCAGTAATTGTCCCAAGCTGAAAGCCACGCGTCTAATTCCACTACCTAAATCTTGTTAGTTATCACAGACTGCCTCTCAGAATCTCAGAACCTTCCGATTACAAGACCTTGAAACCTTGGAATCTATTATCTCCGCGCCTCAAGATCTTAGAACCTCAGAACTGGAAAGAACAGAGAACTGTAGAGTCTCAAAACTACAGAAACCCAGAGCCCCCCAACTCTGGAATCTCTTGGCTTAAAACTTTATAACCAAACAATCTCAGACCTTTACTTAGCACACTTTTCCCTAATTTGAACTTTCACTCATAGTCGTCCTCACAGGTCTTCAGAAGACTTCTCCTATCCCAGTTTCTAAGGTACCCTTGTGGGCCTGCACTCCTAAAACTCTAACTCTGAAGTCTCCAACGATGAACTCTCCCTAAAGTCAAAGCAGACAAAATGACGTCATAGCAAAGAAATCTACTCAGAGGAATAGTAAGATGCAGGAAATACACATTCGCTCCAATCTGTACTTTCCTAAATTCGAATAAGCCAGAACTAATCATCCCTCGAGTCCACAGGCAGCTCTCTTCTCTGCTGCCAGGGCTTTTGCTCCTCACAATCCTTTTCTTTTTCTTTCTTCTTTTGCAACCTTTCTTGCCCCTCGAGTTATTGCCTCTCTGAGTCTGATTCTGTCTGGAGATTCCGTTTCTTTGTCCCTTGCAGATTATCTCCTATCAGAGAAGTAGCTTCAATACTAACAGAGGCTTCACATACTGTCCCCACCCCTCCCAAGAGGAGGCATTCCTTTCCCCCAGCAGAGTTCTTTCTCATCTGTTGGCTGCCACTAGGGCGAGTGTTTAGAGGTCTTGAGGGGTGTGGCCAAGCTCTACCCGATGAAGGGGTGGGCTTCCTTCTCATTTCACAAAGGAATGAAAGACCATATATGAATCTTAGAACCTCAGCTCTTTGGAAGCTCTCCAAACTTCAACATCTTAGACTTTTAGAACTTTACAATGTCAGAATCTGAACATGATGCAGCAGAAAGTGGACTGACTTGGGAGTCAGAGGACCTGGGTTCAAATCTGTTGTTCAGCTGTTTTTCAGTCGTGTCCGACTGTCCATGACCCCACTTGGAGTTTTATTGGCAGAGATACTGGAGTGGTTTGCCATCTCTTCCCCTAGTTCATTTTCTAGATGAGGAAACTGGGGCAAAGGGAGTGAAGTGACTTACTCAAGGCTACACAGCTAGTAAATATCTGAGGTCAAATTTGAACTCAGGTCTTCCTGACTCTGGATCTGGCACTCTATCACAACTGTCACAACTCAGAAGCATGAAAACTTCAAAATCTTAAACTTAAAACCATTTGATCCCTAGAATCTCAAAACCTCAAAATTCTGAGAACGAAGTCCAGCCTCAGAGGATAAGAACCTTAGGACCTTTCAACCATAGTATTTTGAACAATATCCAAGAATGTGCAAAGAGTTGGTGTTGGAGGTTGTGGTGCCCCAGGGGACATCTCAGAACTTCTCCTAGAATCTTAGAACCTCTGAGGAACTGGAAGTGTGGAGCTAGAAAAGATCTTGGGCCACTAGTCCAAGGGAAAAGCAGAGCTTGGAGAAAGTCACACAATCACTGAAACAGAGAGACCTTAGATCTCATTTCCATTTGGAGGGTCCTTCTGGTCCTGAGAGCTAAAACCTGAGCTTTGGGGTATGCCCTTGGGAGGGGGAAGAAGAATCAGCCTGCTTACACACACACACACACACACACACACACACACACACACACACACACACACACACACACACACGGGAAAGAACCCAGGAAGTTAACTCCATCCCTCCCTCTACTTGGTCCAATATAAGAACATTATCCTCTCCCCTAATCTCCACCTTGGGATCTCAGGGAGATAGAGAACTGGGATGGAGAGGATGGAGGGGGTGTCCACAGGGAACTGACCCAGATCTTTCCTCATCTCTCCCTCTCTCCAGAGGCTCAGTGCTGAGAAAAAAGGGTTGACTCCGGAACCAACAATATTTGCTCCCTGGCTTCAAGGAAGTCACTATGACAACGAAAGGATTTGGACTCCAGACTGTGGAGGGAGATAGGCAGAGATAGAGAAGGGGGGAAATATATGTGTGTGTGTGTGTGTTTATGGTCATTCACATATAGAATATATACAAATATAGCATATATTCATTATAGTATATACACATATTAATATATATGCAAAGACATATAGAGACAGAAATATATGTGTATATATGTAGAGATAGACAGATACACACACACAGAGGAGTCAGAAAGGCAGAGAGAGATAAAGCTAGAGACAGAGAACACAGAAAGAGAGAGTCAGACAGGCCAAGACAGAGAACCCAGGGTCAGACCCCCAAGGCTCCCTCAACAGGCCCAGCCTTCCAGGTCTTCAGGTTTCTACCTGAGGGAGGAGAGTTAGCATTAGCTGGAGTAGTTTCTCTCCCATCTCTGTAGGTGATAGTATGAGCCTGGCTGGGGGGTAGGGTCTACAGGGAGCTGGGCATTGAAAGGCCAATGGGGAGTGTGGTTGCCCTGTCTCAGTCTGGTTTTATGTCTGATCTCAAGCTCTCCTGCCATTGGGTCAGTGTCTCTTCATTTTCTTCTCTCTTTATGTGTGTCTCAGTCATGCCTCTGTCTCCCACCCCCCCTCCCCCAATCCCACCCCTTCAGCAGTGCCCTCTCTCTCCCCAGGAAACCTCATTTCCTTGCCTCATCAACCTTGCCATCTGCCCAGGCCCCAGGTCCCTGCCTCTTCCCCCAGGATCTGTTTCCTGTCCCTGCTGTCTTCTCAGCCCCAGGCCACAGCCCCCTGACTAGCCTGGCAATCCTTGGTGGGGGGGAAGGGTGTCATTTAAGAGAGGCCCTCAAACCCCAAACCAGGAGAAAGAAAGAAAGTGAGATACTGAGTCTAGGATAGAGAAAGAAACGTAGCAGAAAACAAAGTATACCCACAGAAACTGTCAGAGAAATCTGGGGTGGAGACAGAGATCGAGGAGAAGAAACCGAGAAAGGAGGAGAGAGATGTCCTGGGTGTCCTCTCCTGTCCCTGTTGGATCCTAAAAGGAGGATGGAGTAGGAAAAGGAGAGCCTGGGGGAGGGGCTCAAACACCGGGGATCAACTGACCCCAGCCCCACTCTCCTGAGGCTTTAGTGCTTTGAAATCTCAGAGAAGAGTTGGGGCGAGGTTCAGAAGGAGCTCACACCAATCAGTCTTCCCCTTCCTGCTCTACCCCAACACCTAGCCAAGGAATGCCAAGGACAGGCATTATATTTTCCACAATGTCTTCTCTGTCTTTCAGTTTTCTCACTTACCCTTTCTGGGGCTCAGTTTCCTTTTCTGTGGAACAGGAAAATGGGTTTCTGATGAGTGGGTGTGGGTGTTTATGAATATTTAAGACATTGGTGAATATGTATGAGGTCATTTGCAAATGAAGGAAGGTTTTTGTTCTGCTCTCCAAGTTTTATAACCACACATGGGACACACAGAAACAGGTCAATGTAATCTAAGAGAGACAGGTGGAGACAGATAAAATACAGGCTGTCCCAAAGTCAGTTCAATTTTAAGTTTTGGAGGTCTTGGGGGGGACACCCTGTATTCATATTTGTTGATGCTTGTGAAATTTTCCATCAAATTTTTTTAAAAGAGAGATCCATGGGACCTTGGAAGAGCCATGACGTAGTGGCTAGATTGCTGTACTTGGAGTCTAGAAGATTTGGGGTTGGATCTGGCTGTGTGACCCTGGGTAAGTCACTTAAGTTTTCTGGGCCTTTTGTTGGACTTGATGACCTTTAAGATTCTTTTCAGCTCTAAACAGATGATACAATGATCTCTCCTGTCACAGCAAAGCAAAGAAAAACAAGGGGAGAAATTGAGACTCAGAGGAACAGGAGAAGAGACAGAGACTCAGAGACAGAAAGGGGAAGGGCCAGAGAAGAGAGGAAGAAGCCCCTGTGTGTTTGTTCTGCTTAGTTTTCCCTTCATTTGTGGGAGACACAGGATGACTGAGAGACTGAAAGAGGCAAAAAGAGAAGGGCTAGTTGGAGGTTAAGGTCCCTTCCAGATAACAAATCCTAAGATTCTAAGAGACAGAAATAAAAGGTAATGCACACACACACACACACACACACACACACAGGAGCGAGACAGAGAGCCTTGGATAGGTATAGGAGGGCTGAGCCTGTGACGGACTCCATGTGTGACAATAAGTGTTTGCACCCACCCCGGGGCGGAGCTCAGAACCCAGAGCCTGGAGGACAGAGCCAGAGGAAGAAGGGCAAGGCAGCAGCCACAGGTGAGAGAACCAGGAAAGGAAAAACCCGAACCTTTTGCTCTCTCTCCTCTCTGTCTCTGTCTCTCTGTCTTTCTCTCTCTCTCTGTTTCTCTCCTCTATATCTCTGCCTCTCTCTCTTTCTCTGTTTCTCTTTTCTCTGTCTCTTTGTCACTGTCTCTCTCTTTCTCCCTATTTCTCTCTCTTCTTTCTCTGTCTGTGTGTCTCTCTCCCTCTGTCTCTGTCTCTCATATAACCTTGGGGATGACCTCATATCTTTTCTCTCCCCCTACCAACATTTCTTTCATTCTCTTCCTCTGTCTCTCCCCTCTCTGTTTCTTTCTCTCTCTGTCTCTCTGTGTCTCTCTCTCTCATAGAACCTTGGTGATGACCTCCTATCTTTTCTCTTTCCCTAAGAACATTTTTTCTATTTCTTCCTCAGTCTGTTTCTCAGTGTCCCAAGACACTGATGATGTGGATTTGGAGGTAGGTGGGAAGATGTAGATGGGGTGGAAACAGAGGAGAACTATCTGGACAAAGAAAATGGATCCACCTTTTCTCCCTCATGCAGATGCCTCAGACACTTGGGTTCCTCCCTCCCCGACCCAATCCCTCTCTAACCCCCAAAGTTCTGAGGTCTGAGGTGTTGTCAAGAAGGAAAGCAGTGGAAGGAACCCCTGAGGAAAGTGGGGAATAGAAAGTACATTGAGACATGGGGCAAAATAGAGCCTCGGCAGACAGGTTTTGGAGAGAGTGGGAGGTGGCACAGAGTCCATTCTCAGTCTCAGTCTGGTATAGAGAAGCACTGGAGGTAGTTTAGAAATTTTTTAGTTGTTCAGTCATTGAAGTCCTGTCTGACTCCCCCTGGTCTCATTTAGGGTTTTTCTTGGCAAAGATACTGGAGTGATTTGCCATTTCCTTCTCCAGCTCATTTTTCAGGTGAGGAAACTGAGGCAAAGTTTAGTGACTTGCCCAGGGTCACCCAGCTGGAAAGCATCTGAGGCCGGATTTTAACTCAGGAAGAGGGGTCTTCCAGACTTCAGGCCTGGCACTCTATCTGGCTGCTTTATGGTTTAGAAGTTAGGAGAGTTTAGAAGCCATCAACCAAATCCTCAATTTCTGCCATGGATCTCAATGTCCCTTCTGGAAAACCCAGAAACAGCTTGATCAAGTGGGTTGGAATCCCGTTTCTTTTACTTCATCTTTTCTGTACAATGGGCATTGTAATAACACCCATCTCACAGCGCAGTTAGGCATAGGGACTGGACCCATGATTTTCATTGGTATAGAGAGCTATGGGTGAGGAAATTCCCTCTACTAATACATGTTAGCTCCTCTCTTCAATTTAATAGTCATCAGATTGTGTAGACCAGGGTACCAGGACACCCTAAAATGAGTGACTTGTTCAGGGTGACAGAGCCAAGATGTGGCAGAGAGCTTCTTGGCTCCAAGGTCATCTATCCCTTATGCTACCCTGACCCCCCCCCCCAGATTGTTAAGAGAGGAGCTCCGAGGCAGCCCTGGAATCGTGGACTGAAGGCCAGATCCCCTCCTGTGATGTTGACACCTCTACCTGTCCTCATTCTATTATTGTCCTATCCAGTCCTGTGGAAAGCAGAAGTAAGGAGGCCATAAGGGCATAGAAATCCTCCTGGGGTGGAGCGGGGTGAGAGGGAAGAAGCAGCTTCAAGACCCTTCCTCCCAGGAGTGCCAATGGTGGGTTTACAGATTCTCTCTTCATTCCCAAGTAACCAAGTCACACAACCAAGCTTTCAAGGTTTTAAGACACCCCTCAGACTGGATAGTTGCTCAAGACCTCCTTTGCTTTTCTCACACCAGCCTGCAAATCCTGCCCCCTTCCTGATAGTTTAAACTCTAGGGTGAGGGATAAGGGCAAGATTGGCTAAAGGAGAAGGGTGGGGCACATTTCAGGACTAGAAGGTGGACAGATGGAAGGGTTCTGATGGCTTTCCAAGAGGGTTTTAAGTCTCACAACCAACTGTAGTAAAACTTCCAAGATCCTTTCCTCTTCCCCCGTGTACCTGGGGGTCTGGGAAGGAGGGTTCTTTCTCCACAGGCCGGCTCTCTGAGAAGCACAGCCAATGAGGCCTACCATCGGTGGGTACAGTACCAGACTCAGTGCCAGGAGGCTCTGGCTGCCGCCGAGCCATTGGCAGGTGAGTTAGAGCTCCTGAGGGATGGGGCAGGTGGGCTGTCTTGAATCTCAGGGAGAATGGGGGGGGGAGAATCAAACCTATACCAGGTGGAGATGCCTTTACAAGACCCAAAGTGGCTCAACTGTGGGTGCTGTGGTTGGGTGTGGATGTTTGCAGGCAGAGAGTGAAATGTGCATGTTGGAGAGGGAGGGTAGAAAGGGATTGGTGGAATGGCCAGTCTGTCTAGACCTGGGGGAAAGCAACAAGGGTGGACCTTCCATGGGGCAGACATTTCACAGATTTGATGGATAGTGATTGAGCTGATGAAGGGAGGGAGGAGGCTGTTAGGGCAGCCATTAGGTTCTATGGGTGGGATAGGGGAAGAATCCACCTCCTTCACACATCCAGATTTTCTTCCTCTCTCCTCCCCACCCTGATCCCCCCTTGGGGGAGCCTGGGAGAAGAAACTAGGAATGAACATTTTTGCCCCCTTTGCTTCTTCCCACCCTAGGCCTTGCCTGCAATGGGACCTTCGACATGTATGCCTGCTGGCCCCACTCACCCCCTAACACCACAGCCAGTGCCCCCTGCCCCTGGTACCTGCCCTGGCACCAGGAAGGTGAGGACCCCCTCCCTGGGAGAATAGCCAAGAAGCCCATCTCTAGAGGCTTTCTTTGAGTCTGAGGCTGCCTCAGTTTCCCTTTCTCTACCTGTTTTGGGGTTTCGGTGTCTTAAGTGTGGGTAAGGGTCTGATCTCCTTGATTCCTCTCATCTCCTCCCTGTTCTCTCTGGGCTTTTCTGTGCCTCTCCTTTCTCCTCTCTGGGGTTCTGACTTGCTGTCGATCTCCATCTCTCTGTTTCTCTGGTTCCTTGGTTCTTTGAATCTCTCTGTGTTGTTTATGTCTCTCTGGTTTTCCAGGTTCAAGTCCTCGTCTCTCTGTGAGGCCTTGGGAAAGTCCCCCTTCATGGGCTTCAGCTTTCCCTTCGCCCCATGTAAAAAGAGGGATTGGGTTAGATGTCCTCCATTGTCCCTTCTATTCCCTCTTGTAATGCCTTGTATGCTAAGGGATTTGTAGGTCTGACACACTTATATTGATCTCTTTCTCTGGGAGTGTCTCTGTGTTTCTGTCTAGAATGGTACAAGAGACAAGGACGTGGGCTTGGAGTCAGGAAGGCCTCAAACTATGTGACCCTGGCCAAGTCATTGAACCTTTTTAGGCCTCAGTTTCCTCATCTGTAAAATGAAGAGGTGGCACATGATGGCCTCTGAGGACACTTTCAGCTTGAAATCTGTGGTCCTTTGAGCACTCTTAGTCTGCATGAGTGCCTCTCCAGGTCTCTGCCTCCTCACCTTCCACCCTGACATCACACCCCTCCTTTAGCCTGGTCTCTGTCTTCCATGTGCTCTTCAGTGACCATGGGCTCTGTGCTGCGTCTCTGTGGGGCTGACGGACAGTGGGGATCCTGGAGGGACCATTCCCAATGTGTGTCTCCAGAGAGGGAGCAGGTCTTCCAGGTGAGATCATTGTGTGTAAGAAGAAACAGCCTTTTCCTCAGGAAGAGTCTGGAAACATGTTGCTGTCTCATGGAGAAAGCACATCATTGTCAGGGCTGTGTACTGAGCTTTGAGGGTCTTCCTTCCTCCAGAATCAGAGGCTCATCCTGGAGAAGCTGCAGCTGGTGTATACGGTGGGGTACTCACTCTCCATGGTTGCCTTGTTGCTGGCTCTGCTGATACTCAGCTCCTTTAGGTAACTGGTCCTGGAGGAGAGACAAGACCCTGTCCTCAGGGGCCCCCAGTCTAAAGAGTGAGCCGCAGCTTTGCTCTATAGGAAACTGGGTGGGGGTGGAGGGCAGATGTGTCTTCAAGCATCAAAAGGGCCTTTAGGTGGCTGATAGAGTAGATTAATTGTGTTTGGCTCCAGAAGGGAGGACTTTTAGGCTCTTATGTCAGGAAGAACTGTCCAAAAGTGGAATGAGCTGTCTTGGGAGGTGGTAGATTCCCCTCTCAATAGACATTTTCCAGCAAAGACAGGATGGTTGGGCAAGGGTGGAAGGTCAGTCCAGGGTAGGCTTCCTTAGAGTAAACTAGAAAGGAAGTATATGGAGGGGGGGAGGGGGAGAGGAGGGGAGGGCTGGTGGCTATGGGGCAAGGTCAATAGATTCTGTCATGACCCTCTCTCTCTAGGAAGCTTCGATGCACCCGAAACTATATCCACATGAATCTGTTCATCTCCTTCGTCTTCCGAGCAGCTGCCATCCTCACTAGGGACAAACTGCTGCCCACCTTGGGCCTTCACATTGGAGACCCATCTCAGGTGCTCCCTGATCAGGTCATCTTTGGATTCTCCCTTCCTTTCTCCTGTCAGTGTGAGCATAGAGACTGCAGTTCTAATATGCTGACATTCTATGTTCTCCATTCTAAGTGGCTTCCCAAGCTGTGACAGTCTGTTTTATGTTCTATGATCATTGGGCTCCATCCCCTTCCTCCCGTCCCCCTTGGCTCACACCCACTACCTGACTGCCCACCCTCTCACCTATTTTCCTTCCTCCCCCCATCCCCCTCCCCCGCCACAATCAGGTCTAGGAGATCTTTATCTGGGGAGAGCATCTGGTTGATGGGATGGGGAGAAATGGTTGGCTGTTGACAGAGAGAGGTTTACCTCTCTGCTTCCGATCTCATCACCCACCCCTAGGCCCTAGCCACTTGCCGAGTGGCCCAGACTATGACTCAGTACTGTGTGAGTGCCAACCACACGTGGCTTCTGGTGGAAGGTGTTTACCTGTACAGCTTGCTGGCACTGATGGCCTTTCCTGAGGACAGTCACTTCAAATGCTACCTGCTTTTCGGCTGGGGTGAGTTTCACGCTGTCCAGTCCTCAGTGCTCCCCATCTGACAATACCACTGAGTCTTGTTAGTGAGAAAATGAGGGGTGGACTGGATTAACCTCCTAGCTCTGAGATGAGATCCTTCCAACTCTGAGACCAGTCAGTCAATAAGCATCTTTAATTTGGAGGGGAGGGAGGGTAATTGGGGTTAAGTGACTTGATCAAGGTCACAGGGCTAGTAAATGTTAAGTGTCTGAGGTCACATTTGAACTCAGGTCCTCCGGACTCCAGGGTGGGTGCTCTATTCACTTCGCCACCTAGCCGCCCCTATCAGTAAGCATTTACTAAACCCTGATTGTGGACCAGGACCTGTGCTAACCCCGAGGATGCAAAGGCAAAAAGAAGTGCCTGCCTTCAAGAAGGATACATTCACATGGGAGAGATGATGTGTAAAGAACTGAGTCCACACAAGATTTAGATACAAAGAGTGGATGAAGGCATTTCTAGGACTTTGCTGGTTTTGGGGAATTTTGCATTCCCTGGCCTTAAAAAGCTCCAGACACACTGAGAAGCCTCACCTTACCCTCCCCACTCTTCCCCGCCCCACCCCAACTACGGACTGGTAGAAGGGGGTGTGACTTCTGTGGGCATGGTTGTTTTTCACAGGAGGCCCCGCGCTCTTTGTCATTCCGTGGGTGATCTCTCGACACCTCCACGAGAACACTCAGTGAGTGAAAGTGGAAGCCGGGAGGCGGAGCCAGTATGGAACGTGGGCATGACCTGGGAGGGGGGCGAGATGGACTGACGTGGTGGGCGGGACTGGGGTGGAATATGGGTGTGACCCTGCATCCAGGTGGGGCCGGGATGGAAGGGCGGGGACAGAAAAGGACAGGCTGATTAGGACCTTGGAGAGTTCCTCTTACAGGTGCTGGGAACGCAATGAGGTCAAGGCCATCTGGTGGATTATCCGCGTGCCCATTCTCGCCACCATCTTGGTATGATTCTCCATTCCTAGTTTTTTCCCTTACTCAAGGAAGGCGCCTGCTCCAGCAGCCTCCTGCTTAGTTCAGGCTACTTTTCATCTTAGCTCCTTCCCAGACCTCTCCCTCTGTCAGAGCCTAGCCCGACTCCCCACCGTATCCAGGGAGCCCTCCTTGGCCCTTCTCTCTTCTGAGCCCCCTACTCCTGACTGTGTGGGCGCCATCCTCCTACCAGGTTCTGAGAGTGGGAGTCTCCATTGTTCCCTGAGGCTCTCCAAGGCCCCATACCTCCAGATTTAGCCTCAGTCCTATCCTAGTGGGATGGAGGGAGAGCTTTAATAAACAGAACGGCTGGATGAAAATGAACTGTAACATTCTCAGATTCTGTTATGTTGAGATTCTAGGTCTAACCTTCCAGAGCTGTAATGTTCTAACATTCTACGTTCTTGAATCCCAACTGTCCACAGTGCTGATGCTCTAAGGTTCTAACAGGCTATGAGTCTGGAACCCTCCCGTTCCTTAGCCTCTTATTCCAAAAGTTTTGCCCTCTCCCCCAGCATGGCCCTTCCCTACATTTTTCACTCCCCTATTCAGGTGAATTTCCTTATCTTCGTTCGAATTCTGGGCATCCTGCTGGCCAAGCTGAGGGCCCACCAGATGCGTTGCCAGGACTACAGACTCAGGTGGGGGGGGGGGGAAGAAGGAAGGTGTCGGGTAGGATTCATATGGAGGGGAGGGGCAGAAGGACCCTGGAGATGCATGCTCCCTTTCCCCCCAGGCTGGCCAGGTCCACACTGACTCTGGTCCCCCTCCTGGGCATACATGAGGTGGTGTTTGCACCTGTAATAGAGGAACAAGCAGAGGGCACCCTTCGCTACACCAAACTCTCCTTTGAGATCTTCCTCAGCTCCTTCCAGGTAGGGTACTGGGATAGGAGCTGTCTTAGTGCCATTCCAAATTCGCCCCCTGCCACCCTTGCCCTTGACCTCAGAACCTTGTATAGAAACCCAACTTGGTCCTGCAAACTGCTTTGAGAAGTCTTCCCAGACTGGAGCCCCTCTAATGCTCCAAATACAAAGAATACAAAAACCTTCACTTCTGATCATAGATGTGGAAATTAAAACCCTTGTCTAACCTCCCACCCCCATATTTATATTTAGGAAAGCTTAGGCCCTGAGAGGGGATGGGATGTGTCTAAGAGCAAATCTTTTGACTCTCACCCTTGCATGTCAACCAAGAGTAGATAATATAACTCACATTGGGAGGGTGCACCAAGGCTCACAAAAAGGGAGCAAAGGCAAACTGAATTTGGAGCCTGATCGATTGAAGCCTTGGCTCTTTCTTTAGGAGAGGGCTCATGCTTCCCATAAAACACTTTTATTCATTCAATGTCTTCTCTCCAGGGCCTCTTTGTCAGCATCTTATACTGCTTCATCAATAAAGAGGTATGAAGCCCCCAGACCCACTAGGATCTTCTTCCCCAAAGTGGGTCAATTGATCATGGTCATGTCCTACTTCTGCCCCTTGGCCCCCACAGGTCCAGGCCGAGATCAGAAAACAATGGCAACGATGCCGGCTGGTCCAAAATCTTTTGGATGAGCAACGCCTGTCTCGGGACCGGCGTTCTTCTAGCCATGGGGCTGCCCCCAGCCTCTCCATATGCAGCAGGGCACTGGGTGGAGAGAGAGAGGAGGCCAGCCCAGCCTCTGAGAGCTCCTGCTAGGAAAGACTTCACCCACCCCCTGCTCCTCCCAAAGATGTATATGTGCTTAGCAAAAATGTAATAACCACCATACACATTTTACAGCCCTAATTTGAGGTTTATGGAGCTCTTTCCATGGCACAGCCTTGGACTGGGGAAGGTGGTACAAGGTTGACTACCCCTCATTTACAGAGGGAAGAAGTGAGGCTCCAGAAGGCTCCACAACTTGGTTGGGGGTGTGCAAGTAGGAAGAGGCAGAAAGATGAAGCTCAGCTCACATGAGGGGCAGGGGTCTGTGCTGAGGAGCCCATGGGTGTAGAGAACAGAATTGTAGGATCTGAGAGCTGTAGGGGTAATTTAATCCAACTGACCCTGAGCTAGGTGTCCCTCTGCAGGATCCAGCCTCCTGATGAGAAGCTCACTACAACTCTCTCCCCTCTCCCACCATGGCAGCCCATGCCATCCTTAGCTCATTAGGAATTATTCTCCCAGGACCTGGGTTCAAGAGACATTTCTGCCACTGACTTCCTATGTGACTTGAGGAAAAGATCCTCCCTATTCTCTGGGCTTCAGTTTACCCATATGTGATATTTGGGAATCAGGCCAAAATTGGGACCCCCACCCTTTGGGATTCCAGCAGAACGAGTACTTCGGTGAGAAGTCAGAGTCCGTGTCACAAAATCACCCTATTTCAGAGCAGAAAAAGGCCTCAACAGCCATGCACTCCAACTTGCACTTATCCTTGTGCAACCTTCTGGACAAGTGGCCACCCAGGCTGGGCTCGGAAACCTCCAGAGGGGGAATTCACTACGTCCCAAAGCTAGCCGCTCCACTTCAGGAAGACTGATCACAGGGGCAGTTTTTTCCCTGGTTATCAAATTTGCCTCTTTTCCACTCCCCCTGTACAGCTCATGGTCCTGCCTTCTGGGACCAGCTATGGCAGGGTGGCTCCCTCTTCCATAAATCCACTTTATCTTCAAATGTTTGAAGAGAGCTATCACATCCTCCCCAAATTTTCTCTTCTCCAGAGTAAAAGGTCCCCCAGCCCGTCCTCATTTGGCATGAAGGAGGCCATTTCCTTCCTTTGGATGCTCTCCAGCCCATCAGGATCTTTCATATTGTCCCCAGAACTAAACCTTCCCAGACAGGACCTAGTCAGTGACAGGGCAGCAGGAACGCCCTCTCGTGGATGCTGGAAGTCAAGGTGGCCTAAGATCCCAATAGCTTTCTGGGCTGCTGTCTTGACCTGTTGAATTCTGTTGAGCTTTCAGTCTTCAGAAGGCCCTGCATAGTCTGTAGATGAGCTATCAAGCCTCACCTCTCTGACCCAAGATGTTTCAAGTTCTGAATATGAGGCTAAGACTTGACATTTATCCATATTTCATCTTAATAGATTCAGCCCAATTTTCATAGAATCACAGGTCTAGAGCTGGGAAGAACTTTGGGGGCATCTAGCTCCAACTAACTCATTTTATAGATGAGGAAACTGAGACCCCAGGGGATCAAATGACTTGCCCAAGGTCACTTAGATCAGATTTGGAATGGAGATCCTGACTCTAGACCTGTAATTGTTGGCCTGTCAAGATCTTTTTGGATCCTAATTCTGTCACTTGCTGTGATAGCTGCCTCTTCTAGCTCTGGGTCAGCTCAAAGTCTGATGAAGACGCCACTTAGGGCCTTATTAAAGTCACACCGAGATCCCTGCGGCCCTCTCCTAGAGACCTCCTTGTGAAGTGACACTGAATTATCAATGACTGCTTTCTGAAATCCTCCCTCTGGCTGTAGCATCATCTGGCCCACGTCTCTCCACGCCTTCCACAAGAATCAGTGGAACACTTTGATGAGATCTGGGTCAACTGTCTCCTGCCGTCCCCTGATGTATTAGCTTAGTAACATTGTCAAAAGAGGAAATAAAATTAGTTTTGTGTGACTGGTGCTCAATGAAACCACCTGGTTTTGTGTTTCCTGCTTCTCCTCCATGGTTATTGACTGTCCCTTTACTAACAGTTCATTCCGGAAGCTCTCCCAGGAACTGATGTCAAGCTCACTGGCCTCAGGTTTGCAGGCTGTCTGACCTCTGCTTGTGGTCCCTCTCCCATTCTCCACCTTCTCCAAGATCCCTGATAGTGATTCCACAATCACACCCGGGGATGTAACTCATCTGGGTCACTGTGGACTCATCCAGGGGAGCTAGGAGTTCTCTCCCTTTCTCCTGACTCAAGGATCAGCCCCCTAGTGGCCATTTTCACTTTTCTTTCCAATCTGAAATTCATTCTCCTTGGTAAATAGAAGAAAAAAGTACACAGTACAGTTCCATCATCCACAGGCCTCTGCCTTCACTGGTTCTTGCTCTCTGCCTACATCACCCCCTTCTTCCCCGATCCCAGCATCATTCAACATGCAAATCCACAGCTTGGTCTTCTGGAGGTCTCCTGAAAGTCTAAGCTGGCTGCCGAGTTGTCTGCGTATTGACACCACGTACCCTTTTCCTCCTCACTGGAAGAGGATTCAGAATTTCATTCATTTCCTTTCCTTCCTCAGCTGTTTCCCCAACAGAACTCTAATGCGTGGGATCCTACTCTACTCTGAACTCTGGTCTCTCAATTTCTAGGATGCATGGAGACAATTCTCAGCTCTCCTTTCCTCCATCACCGACCCTAGGAAGGAGCAGTCACTGCTTCCCCCCACCCCCCTCCACAACTGGCTCCTCTATTAGAGAAAATCAGATCCAGAATAGAATTCCCTTTGTTATTTCTGTAATTAAGATAAAGGCAAGAATGACTTCACAATACAATTGATATCACACTACCTGCCTTCTCAATGCGTGGGAGAGAATTTAGAAGTAAAAAAAATGTTAAAAACAAACATTTAAAAATCCACCAAAAAGGCAAGAGATCAGCAGGAAATGAACTCTAGCAGAGGTCTGGATGGGCCAGACCTCCCCATCACTTCTCTATCATGTCTTGCTCTCCCCTCACCATAAGATCTAAGTTTGAATCTTCTTTTATTTCCACAGTCTGAAGGATTTTTTCCCTCGGGAAGGAGTACCCTTCCCTCTTGCAATGTGACAAAAGATTTTTCAAATCTGTACTGAGATGATATGAAGATCAGAGGGAGATCCTTGAGGATATGAAGCCTTGTGATTCTGGGTCTTAAGCCTGAAACAGCCCCAGAAGGGGAGCTTCTTAGGGTCTAGTGTGGAGCAGTTGTGCCAAACCTAGTGTCTCCTTAAACACAGTCTAGGAGGGCATGGGGAGGGTTCTGGCCCCACCCTACTTACTGTGACCCAAACAAATCAAGGCTGCTCTTTTGGACTCAGTTTCCTTTATACAAAGGCATTGAAAGAGCTGGTCTATAAAGCCCCATCCAGGTCTAAGGGTCTGTAATTCTATGCCTTCCTATTCTTGTCTACAGGGGTCTCAATTCCTTTACCCACCACTGCACCCCCACTTCCATGACTTCATAATATAGTACTCAGGATACAAACAGTGACTCCCTAAAGATGGGAAGGAGGAGCTCTCTGAAGTCAGAGCCAAGCCATCAGGAGGCTGTGTCCATGTCCAGCAGGGCTAGGATGGGAGTCCCCCAATAGATGAGCATTTAGAGAGTGGGAGTTTACGTCTTTCAGGTTGGTGAAAGTAGCATATGTAAGTCAACAATGAAAAACAACTTGTTCTTTTCAGGGAGAGGGAGTGAAAAAGTCATCCTGAGAGTTCAGGCCCAGGAGCATCAGGCATAGCTTAGGAGAAGAAACTCTCAGCTGGGAATAGAAGAACTTGGCCTGTGCTGTCTCCGATGGTTCTGAGGTATGGGACCTGACATGCTGGGGCTCCAGGCTTACTTGGCTCCATATTCTGGAGGCCAGACTTGTACCCCCAAGGTACAGGACCTCATTAGCTACTAATGGCCGTCCGTTCAATAGGCTGCTTCATACTGAGCTTGTGGTCGGTTCTACCTGTGGCAACTCACAGCCTGACAGTAAAAATGGCAGGGGAGGGGGGGGGGGAAGGGATGGGGACCTACTAGGTGGTGAAGTGAGTAGAGCACCGGCCCTGGAATCAGGAGGACCTGAGTTCAAATCTGGCCTCAGACACTTACCCGTGTTTCCCCGATAATAAGACCTATCCCAAAAATAAGCCCTCCCCTTACTGTGTAAGATTCCTCTAAAATAAGCCATCCCCCGAAAATAAGCCCTATTGAGATTGCTACTGTAGTGAAGGTGATCCCCTGTGCTACACGCTACATTACGGTACCCTCTGTATGCACCGTACCCCCCCCGCACGCCACACTCCGAACTGCATCTAATCAGAGCTGCAGCAGTGAGCACGTCATCCTGTTCTTCCCCAGCGATTTGCTTGCTGGCGCCATTGAGAGCAGTGCCGCGGAGGAGAGCTGAGGCAAGACAACATAAGCCCTCCCCTGAAAATAAGCCCTCTGGTGTTTTTCTTTCCAAAAAAAAATAAGACAGTGTCTTATTATCGGGGAAACACGGTAACACTTACTAGCCATATGACCTTGGACAAGTCACTTAACCCCAATTGCCCTGCCTTGCCCCCTCCAAAAAGCAGAAAAAAAAATTGGGGGGGGGGGGGGGGGGGGGGAGGCGGGGAACCAGACTACATAACAGGTCTGCTTCACCTGAACTGCTGTCAAATCATATCTTGGTCCCAATCCCAGGGTCTGGACACCTTTTCCTGTTCTTTAACCCCATCCCTGCCTTATCTGCTGCTCTTACCCCAATCCTACCAGGCACACACTCTGTGGGCACCTGTTTGCTCAGCCCAACCTAGGCCACAAGAACCAGACTGGGGAAGAAAAAAAAGGAAGGTTTATTCACAAAAGATAAAGCTAGTGAATCCCTCAGCCTTATTAGGCTGAGCCAAGTGTTGGGATGGGAAGGGGGGTTCTGCCTCCACTACTTGCCAGCAATGAGTGGGTTCCTGAGAACCACGATTACTGAATCCCCCCTCAGGAACATCTTGGAAATGTAACGATCTTTGTTCACTGGTTTCGACTTTTTCTTGCCTTTGCCACTTTTGGGTACCTCCGTCCACATCTCTTTTACGTTCTCCAAGACCATGTTGCAGTGCCTGGGAACAGGAGGGGCAGAGAATGAGCAGAAAAACTGACTGAGCCTACCCTGATGCCCTCAAAGTGAGCCCCAGAAGGAAAAGGAAGGCTTGGGCTATGGACAGAAGAGGGGAGCTGGTTCCTCTCCTCTGCAATGCCACGAGTCCCTTTCGCCCCCATACACACTCAGGACCATGAAACTGTCCTTCTGGGAGATGTACACTGAGACCTCCCCCTATCAAGTGGCAGCCAGGGAGGGCCATCACCTACCTGTCAAAGGCCTTCACTCGGCCCAAAAGTTTCTTGTTGTTGCGGCAATTGATGAGAACCTGGGTGTTGTTCTTCACCGACTGGGTGAGCACCGACAGGGGCCCGGTGTTGAACTCCTCCTCTTCCCTCTTCTGCAGCTCCTCAGGGGTCATCTCGCTCTTGGGCTTGTTTAAGAGACTCCTAGGAGCAGAGCATGGATATAGACCTGCTGGCATCCCCCCAACCCCCTGTGGTTGGTTCCCTGTGCACGAGCTCTAGACCACTGATAACCCCCTGTCTGGGAAAGGCGAGAAGGCCTTCCCAGGGTTTGTTCCTAGAGGTCTGCTGGCCTTGAGCTTCTCCAGATAACCCACCTCTGAATCCTTGCGGCTTCATCTCACCCTCAATAAAGCCCTCAAGACTCCCATTTTATCTGGGTCTCCACACTGCCTTAACCACCCCGCCCCCCCCATCTCCTTTGAAGGTGACCAGTAGAGTGAAATGCCCTCTCTTCATTGGTCTGGACCAGGGACAGTGATCCTCCACAACCCTATGTCCTACAAATCAAAACTCCCTTTTAATCTGGTGGTCCAGCAGCTCCCTGGACACTCACATCACTTTCCACCTAGCAAATGTTCTCCATGCATGCCCCACCCAGGACCTCACTCTGATCCAGTCAAAACTGTGGCTGGTTCAGTGGGTGTCACCCACAAGAAAGGCTCTCCATGCCATCCCATTACAGAGTCAAAGAAATCCAAGGCTGGAAGACACTTGGGGAAAGGGACCTTAGTTCAAATACTACCCAAGTATGAATCCTTTATATAACAGTATTGGAGAAAGGACCATCTAGCCTTTGTGTGAATACTTCCAGTGACAGGGAACTCATTACCTCATACAAATAAAAGAGATCCTTCCCCTAACAACAGATCTCCAGAGACAACACCCTGGGGAATCTGATCAGCTCTAGATCTCCCACTCAGCTTTGGAACTCCCATGCCAGGGGCTGTGTTGTCCCAAATGCTAAGTGTAAAATCATGAGACACAATGTCTAGTTCTACCCGGGCCATATTACCATCTGCTCTGCTGTCCCACCCCAAATAATAATTACCTCCATTTTCATATCATAACTACCCAGGCCTTGTCAATCCACTTCCCCACAGTTCCATTCACCATGCCAGGGACTCCCCACACCCCTATAACTGCTGTCTGCCTCTATTAGAAAGCAAGCTCACCGAGGGCAGAAATTGTCTTGCTTCTGTATTGATAATCTTTGAGCTCACTCCACAGTAAGCATTTAGTAAATCAAATGAGATAATATTAGCACAATATGCCCAGTAGGCACTTAAAAAATGCTTGCTCCTTCTCCTCCAAATAAATGCTCTTTTATCCAGTCAATAGCCCTTAGGATTTGTAAACATCTTGGTGGAGGACAGAGTAGAGGAGAAGAGTTTCTATTCTCAAAGAAGTTTCTGGGTCCTGGAAATAGAGTAAACATAGGACTCTGGGGAAAGATGAAATCTGGCCAAAGCAATGTATCTGGCCAACAGAGTAAGGGCTAAGGCTAGGGGTCCTGAAGCCAAACAGAGTGCCCCACCCTGTCCTGAACTGCCTTTGGAGAAGGTCAGAATTTTTACAGGGAAGACGACGGCAGGGTACTGTAAGTGGACAGCGTGAGGACCTATGTCTGTTTAGGAAATGGACAGACCAGTCTGGCTGGACTATATTCACAAGGTATGTGGAAAAATATTTCTCAAGATTCCCTCACGTTAACTGTCAGTGACTCTGGAAACAGGAAGGCATTTTCTCAGGCTGCTCAGAAGCAACTGGATGAAGGGATGTTTAAACTTGGGGACAGGATGACTCATTGTCCCTGACTCCAGGGGAGGCTGACATAAGCGAGGCCTTAATGCCCCAGCAAGCTCTTGGTTTCTCAGGGTCAACAAGCCCCTGGTCAGGGAGGCGACCTCGGAGATCCTCCCCCAAGGAGCCCCTTGTTTAATTTCCTCTGAAGCTTTCTACCATCAAACCCCTGGGTCTCTGCTTCTCCCAAGTGACTCCTTATGGGTGCCCTTTTCCTATCCATCTTCACCCCTTTCTTACGAGGCCCCAAGAGCCTAACTCGCTCCTGCGGGTGAGCTCCTGGGGGGCAGGGATAATGCCTGGCACGCAGTGGGGGTTCAGTCTTTTTCCAGTCGTGTCCGATTCTCCGAGACCTCACGTGGGGTTTTCTTTGCAAAGATAATGGGGCGGTTTGCCATTTCCTTCTCCGGCTCATTTTACAGGTGAGTAAACTGAGGCAAACCGGGTGAAGGGGCTTGCCCAGGGTCACACTGCTCAGGAATGTCTGAGGCTGAATTGGCACTCAAACCTTTCTGACTCCGGGCCCGGCTCTCGATCTAGCTGCCCAGCTGCTGCCATTCTACTACATATAGCAGGCACTAAATCAATACTCTCCAAATTCAGAGCAGATCAGGCGGTGAATTCAGGATCAGCCACAGACCAGAAGACGCTCAGATTCCCCAAGCCTACTACTGAGCCCGCCCCCTTCCTCCCATTGGCCTCTCGAGCACCTCTAAAGGACCGTCCCCTCTCCCCATTGGCCGTGCGGCCACCTTCCCAGCCCGCCCCCTCTTCCCATTGGCCGCACGCGCAGCCCTACACCACGCGCTCCACGAGCGCCCCTCCTCCCCCCTCCCCGTCGCTCCCCACCACCGGGTTGCACTCGCGCGCTTCCTGCCCACCGGCCGCACGTGGCTCTCGCGTACTGATCCCCAACGTCACCCAGGCGATCCCCCCCGAGTGGTGGCTTTAGGCCGCCCTCCCTCTGGCCCGACTCGGCTCCCTCGAGGTCCCGGCCGCGCCCCCTCCTGGGATGGCACCCCTGGGTTCGGGCGAGGGAAGGATTGCCGCTCACATGGTAGCGGTGGCCCCTCGGTCCTTTGCAGTCCTGCCTTCCTCGCCGCGACTGCCTTAGTGGTCTGCTTCCTCGGTCCTGCCGCCTCGAGTCACTTCTGGTTCCGGTGCAAAGGAGCGCGGCGAGGCGAGCGGAAGGAGAGGGGCACTTCCGATTCCGGGCTGAGAGGCAGCTGTGTTGGAACGCACGCGCGAGCAGAAGATACCAAGAAAGGAGCCACCGGCGCATGCGCACTGATTCTGGGTAAGAAGCTGGGGGGGGGGGGGGAGAAGGTTGGCGCAGGCGCGTTGTCATGGCGACCAGGGATCGCTGTCCCTAGCCCAAGGGACGGGGCCCAGGGTGCCCACGTTCCAAGGAGGGGAGCATCCCGAGGGCCCCACAGGACCCGTTTCATCTCCTGTTTTGGGGTGCGGGAAAGAGCATGCTTCCGCCTCCCATCCACACCGTGGTGCCCCTGAGGAAGCGCTAGACTTGCAGCCAGAGAACCTGGGTTCTAATTCTACCTCTGCCGCGTTCTGTCACCACCGTGTTCTGACTTTGGGCACTCTGGGCCTCAGTTTACTCATCTGCAGCCACAACAAAAAAGCTATCATACCTGACATTTCTACTGCGCTTTAAAGTTTGCAAAACACTTTAATAGGAATGAACGAAAAAGCATTAGTTAAGCAGAGTGAATTCAAAGGGAGTCAGCATCTGCCCTCAAGAGGGGGCATAGAGAGTGGTGTGGTGGCCAGGGAAGCCAGGCAAGGTCCAGAGTGCCTGGAGTGTGGATTTGACTGCTGTTTCTGGGCTGGAGGTGGCAAAAAAAAAATGGGGGAGGGTTGGCCTGTAGCAGTAAGGGGATGTGGGGCAGGGCACAGAAAAGCCCACCAATTTCACTTGATTTTTACAACCACCCTGGGAAGTAGGTGCTATTTTATCTCCAATTTGCAGCTGAGGAAACTGAGTCAACAGTTAAGTGACTTGTCCAGGGTCACACAGCTAGTAAGTGACTGAGTCTGGATTGGAACTCAGATGTACATAGTGGTATCCCTTTGTGGCCTCCATGGCTTCAGTCTCTCTCACTGCACTGGCCACCAGGTTTGCCTTGGGATGGGGCTGGGGGATAGACCAGATCTCAGAAGTGCCCATCCAGCCCCTCTCTGATGGCCTGGGTGACAAGGCCTTACTGCCTCCAGACAACCCATGCCATGTTTGGTCCAGTCCGGCCAGCCGTGCAGAGGTCAAACCTGATGGGATGAGTCAGCCGAAACCTGCTGCTCCTCATTCTGTTCTGTGGGCCCAAGCAGAAAAGCCTCACCCCTGGCGTGGAGAGCCCTCCTCAGGGAGTACAAAGTGCTGGTGGCGGGGTTAGGAGAGCCTGGGTTCCAGTCCTGCGGCAGACACTCACTAGCTGTGGACGTACCTCCCTGGACCTGGTTTTCCTCCTCTGCTGGACCCCGTGACCTAAATCTGTGATTCTGTGAAAGGCTTGGAGACAGCTGTCCTGTCCCTAGACTGCAGTCCTAAGCAGACAATGCGCCAAATGGAAAGTACGTGCTTAATCAGCTGCCAGTTGGTGATGCAGGGTGAGAGCACTGGGCTTGGAGCCAGAAGACCTGAGTTCAAATCTGGCCCCAGACACTTGGATAAGACTCAGGCCCTGGTTGCCTCAGTTTCCTCATCTCCCTCCCAGGGTGGTTGTGAGGCTCAGATGAGACCATAATTGTAAAATGCTCTGCGCAGTGCTGTAATGGGAATGCAAATTTGGAAGATCTTCCCTGCCCCTAGGCTAAAATGCACCTGAAGCCTGGGGAGGGAGGCTTGTTTTTCAGTAGATACTTTTTGATTGGCCAGTGGGTCAATAAGGTTGTTACATTCTCTGAGCCAGGAGAAGGCTATATAAGCCCTGATGTGTAGCTTTGTTTTGGGACTCACTTTGAGAAGTGTTCTGAATTCTGGGAAGCCGTTGTTGAGAGTCCCCCGGCTTTGAAAAACCCAGATGTGGAAACCCAGATGTTGACTGGGTATGGATGTAATGGTTGGACAGTTTGG
>NW_027185797.1:40630083-40683898 GCF_028583685.1 Petaurus breviceps papuanus
GTATGGATGTAATGGTTGGACAGTTTGGAAATCTGTCTACTTGATCTGTTTCTGTCTTGATAATTCTGCCTGTATGTTTTGAAGTTTGGGGTGCTGACCTTTTTCCCCTGAACAAGGTAAACGATATATGTCTGACTGATTAAAGTAAGCTTGTTAACCCATTTTGAGTTGCTTTCCTTTAACAAAGCAGATCCAAGAACCTGTGGTAGCTGCAAACCCTGAGGACGCTTGGGGTGCTTGCTGCTACAAGTGCCCGGTACACAGCACGATTACTGGGGCAGTACCCTGCACAGACGCACCACTGAGCCCTAACAGCTAGGCCTGGCCCCCAAGCCGAGACTAGGGGAGCTAAGGCTTCTGTGCAGAGGCCAGTGTGGCTGCAGGTCAGTTTACTTGGATCAGCATTTACTTAGCACCTCCCACGTGCATTGGGGCAGCCCTGGCCGGAGGAGCTCATGTGCTGCTGGGGGAGATTACAAGACATGAAAGGAGGAATGCAGAGTCACTGGTCAGAGCCAGGCTTCTCCTAACTGGGGCCAAGAAAGGCGCCTGAGCTGGGCCAGCTCTGTCTAGAGCTCAGGATCCTAAGACTTGGAGGCCAGGTCTGCCAGTCTTGGAAAGTGGAATGTGATGTCAGAGGGACTCAGACTGGGAAGGGTTCTAACAGCCAAGCTCCGGAGAGTTAAGGAGGCATTGAAGCTGCTTGAGCAGAGGAGAAGATCCCTGGGGGAGGCCAGAAGCCTGCTGAGAGCTAGGGGGGCCTTAGCTGGCCATCCTGGGAGTGAAGGAAGGGCACAGACAGGAGACTGTGCAGGCAGAATCCACAAGCCTTGGTGTGTGGGCTGGGGGAGGTGTGGACGACAGCTTGGCCGTCGGGAGGGAAGAGAATGGCGGCCGCACCTTCAAAAGAAGTAAAGATGTTAAGAAAGTGGGGTGGGGTGTGGGGAAGGAAAATCAGGTCCATGGTGGACCTGCTGAGGATGCGCTGAATGGGTGCACCCAAGGCCACTGTCCAGTTAAGAGCTCTGGAGGCAGCTGAGGGCTGGGCTCGCAGAGCAGGGTCACCTCGGCCTGGAGACGATGTTTGAATCCTGGCAGTGGAGGAGGTTGGCAAGAGTCTAGAGCCGACTAAAGGGACTGTGGACTTGTTTTTAAAAGAACATTTGGAAGACAACTTCAATATAATTGGTTTCCTTCATAAAGCATGATTCTAAGGTGTCCATAGGCTTCACCAGACTGCCAAAGGCGCGTCCCTGGTCTGGAGAGGAGAGGAGCCGGGGCCTTGTCAATGGTGCCGAGTCAGCAGAGGGGATTGTGGGGGTCTCTCAGAAGAGGACGGTGTTGTGAACGCCTAAGGAAGAGGGATCACTGGGAACCTTGGAGAAATTGGTGTCCCTTGAGAAATGGGACTGAAGTTAGCTTTGCAAATAGCTGCAAGTGGCGGGGGGTGGGGGAAGGCGGTGGAGGCAAGGAGACTGAAGACAGCTTTTCCTGTTTAGCTGTAAGATATGAGGAGAGACGTCAGACGACATCTTGAGGGGGATGGGGAGACCTGGGCATGTTTGTAGGCAACAGGGAAGGAGGTAAGAGAGGAAGATGATGAAGGGGACAAGGGGTGGGGCAGTTGGACGGGCTTGGAAAGAAGGGCCACCTCAATAAATGAGAGAAAGAAGAGAATGGGAGTCTGTAAAAGGGATTATGGAGAAGAGGGAGCTCATTGTGCTGGGCAATGTAAAGCATGGGGTGATGAGAGGTGAGATCAAAGGCTTGAGAACGGTTTGGCCCCAGTCAATGGGGGGTGTGTGATGGGAGAGAGCCCGGGAGACTGGCCCCACTCAGCCTGGGTGTTAGCAGAGCAAACCTCAGCCACGTGTGAGAAGGAGCAGAAGGTGGGTGATGGGTAAACCCAGGATCGGGTTTGGGAAGCTCCTCAAATACGCAGACCGCCTTTTGCCTGCCTAGCACACAGCAGGTGTTTAATAAATGCTTACTGGCTGATGAAAAGGGCACATCAGACAAAAGATTTAAAGGTACAGGACAGTGTCAAGGTGAACCAGTCACCTTAGATCTGGTCAAGATTGTAAAGGGAGGAAGAGGAGGCAAAGAAGGGGTGACTGAAGGCCAGGAAGGGGGAGGACTGGTATTAATGCTGAGGAATAGGGTTAGGTGTAAGGTAGCAGGAAGGATGCAAGGAGGGGAAGCCTTGATGGGGAGGCATTTCAGAGCCTTCCACCACAGAGGTTACAGATCTAGAACTAGAAAGGCCCGTAGAGACCATCAGCCTAACTGCCTCATTTTACACTGGAGGAAGCCAGGGTGTAGAAAGCTATGGATGATGGGGAGATGGAGGGGAGGGCATGCCCCTCCCTGTGGCTAGCTGGGCTGGGATGACAGGAGGGTCTTGGAGGGGACATCACCAATCTAGGGCAGGAGGACAGAAGCATGGGAGGCAGATGCTGAAGAGCCCTCGAGAAAGGAAAGGAGATGACTGCCTGCCTCAGCATTGGGAGAGGGTGATGGGCCTGGATGGGACGCATCCTTGTTTCCTAGCTGTACCACTCAGGAGAGTCACCCTGTCTGCTGGGCTCAGACTGCCGGTGTTAAAAGAATGAGAAAAATAAGAAGATAGCCTTAATAATAAAACATGTATATATAAACATATATATGTTTATGTTATCCTGCACAGGTGTCAAAGGCCTGTCCAAAGGCTAGAGAGAGGCAGCGTAGCCTCAGACACTTCCAAGTCAATCCAACAAGTAATTATTAAGGCCTTCTGTGCTGGGAAAACAAAGACAAAAGAGGAAACTAGGTCCTGTCCTCACAGCGCTTACTCTCTCTATATATGACAACATGCCAACAGATAAGTGTATCCAGGACCACTTAAGGAGGAGGAAGGGAACACATCCTACAGCAGACGTTTCCTCATTGGTACCAGTCTCCCGGGGCTCTTTTGTGGGACCCAATGATAGTGCATCCAAAAAAGTCTGCCAGCCTTAAAGTACTGCAGAAGGTCAGGGTCAGGGAGGGAGGCAACCCCACAGGAGCGAAGCCTGGAAGGAAGCTAGGGATTGAAAGGGAGGGCACATCCCAGGCACAGAGATGGAAACCTGAAGGCCATGGTCAGTGAATGACAAAACGTCAGTGACTGGAAAGGAAAAATATATGAACAGGAAACACGGGGAAATGAGCCCAGAAAGGCAGGCTGAGCTCACTCCTTGATCCTGGGGATAACAGGAAGCCATGGAGGCTTCCTGAACAAGGGAGTGAAGATGGTTTTGGCAGTTGGGTTGGATGGACTGGAGAGGGGAGAAAGTGGAGGCAGGGGAACCGAGGAGGCTGTCGTGACACCATGATTACATGGGGCCTGAACTAGAGCGGCAATCTCTGGAGGCCAGCTGGGTGATTGCAGGCAGGTCCCTGAACCACCCTGAACCTCAGTTTCTTTCTCTCAGTGGAGCAGGGAATTTGAGGATTCCCCTTGGGTTCCTGAGAGAAGTGGTGCTTATCATAGACACTTCTGTGAGCTAGAATGCTGGGAATCGATCACTGTCAGAACCCTCTGGGTCTCAGTTTCCTCACATGTAAACTGGGGAGAGTAGCAGCTGAACTGAAATGAGGACCACATGAGACCATAGCCATCTGAGCATCAGAATGATGCCCTAGGTACTTAGTAAGCCCTCTCTGAGCTAGGCGTCCACAGTGGGTGTCTCGATGGTTAGTGGTTACACAGGACTCTACATTTGGGCATGCCACCTCCTGGGATCCCACAACAGCCAGGGAGGGATAGAATGGAGGGCTTTCATGTGAGGACATTATCATCATCACTTTACAGAGGAGGAAACTGAGGCCCAGAGAAGTTCAACGACTTTCCCAGGGCCACACCAGGAGTAAGTGTGTGAGTCAGGATTTGAACTCAGGGCTTCCTGACTCTAAGTCCAGCACTGTGAACAGTGTGCTGACATCTGCCTGGTGAACAGCCTCCTTCCTTCCCCAAGGCTCAGCTCAGAGGCTACCGGCTGCTGCTCCCTGTCTCTGAATGACGAGTAAAAACAGTGAGTTCTCGGAGGGTTTTTCCTTTTCCATCGCTGTATCCCCAGTCCTCAGCACAGAGCCAGGCACACAGTCGGTGCTTAATAAATGGTGGCTTGCCCTCCTCAGCCTAGCAGCTCACTGAGGGCAGGCCCCTCAGACCAAATGAACAAAGCCAGAGATACCAAAAGGGGGATTTTTCTCACAGTAGCACGTTTGCATAATCAATCCCTGAGGGTCACAGTCTGGCAGAGACAGTCCCTGAGTCTCTGGGGTCCCCACTGGGGTAGGAGCTCAGAACAGACCTTGCCCCAGGGCCAGGCCACTGAGCTGTTGTCCAGGGGCTAGAGGAGGCCCAGATACTCAGCCAGGAAGATGGCAAGGACACGACTGAGGTTGTGCACTGTGGGCGGATGCAGGTTGGCCTCGGTGTCGGCTGGGGTGTGCCAGACGGCAGGGAAGGGCGTAGGGATGAGGTGCAGAATGGGCACGCCTGGAGAGGGAGAGAGAGAGGAGGGCTGTAAGCTGAGCTGCCCAGGCACGGCCCCAGACACCAGCAGGGCGGGCCCAGTGTGAAGCAGCCAAGCGGCAGGGACCATGAGGCCCAGGCTGGGCAGGGATCCGGGGAAGGGTACCTACCTCTTTGCAGGAAGGGGATGTGGTCGTCATCCACGGCCCCATAGGGCGGTCCTGGCTGGAAATACATCACCTCCCGAGGATGGGACGCCAGAAGGCCCAGTCGGTGAAGCCGCTTCTCTGCAGTGGTTGAGGGGAGGAGGGGATCAGAGGGAGGCCCCACGTAGGGTGGGGCTGCTCCCCTCCTCCCCTGCCCCCCATTACCTATGGAGCTGAGCCTCTGGAACCAGGGGGCTGTGTGTGGGAAGTGACTTTTAATGACAGGGTCAGGGGCTCCCAGCAGGTCCAGGAGGACAAACATTTCCTGGGGCAGACAGAGAGAGAGGGTGATGGAAGCATCAGTTCCTCTGGCCCACTGAAGGCCAGACTGGTCAGAGAGGGTGATGGAAGCATCGGTTCCTCTGGCCCACTGAAGGCCAGACTGGTCAGGTAGGGTCTCGATCTGATTTTTTGTACAACCCAGCGGTCTTCCTGAACCTGTACCCACACAGCCATGCAGAGCAAAGGGAAATGCCTGCTTCACCAATGGTATTGTGATTGTGGCATGCTCTGGGCCCTGGGCCTCACAGGGAGCTGGTGGAAGGCTGGGGCCCAGGGCCACAGATGACCCCTATGCTGATGGGTCAGCTCGGGCCAGGCTCTTCCAGGACACCAGAATGCCAGCCAGGGCTGAGGAATGGGGAGGAGAAGCTGAGGCCCAGGGGCCTCTAGGTGAATGGAGCAGCCACCTCTGGCCTAAAAGGTCTAGACCCAACAGCTGAGCCCCCCTAATGCTATGCCTCCTTGGCTCTGGCCTCTGGCCTTGGAAGCACAAGGCTTCTCATGGAGTCCTCTCCAGCAATGATTTCCTAGTGCTGCTGGTGGACAGAGGGCTGAGCCAGGGGTCAAGACCTGAGTTCAAATCTAGCTTCAGACACTTAGCAGCTGGGTGACCCTGGCTAAGACACTTAACCTCGGCCTGCCTCAGTTTCCTCAACTGTTAAACAGGGATGATAACAGCGCCTGCCTTTCAGGCTTGTGGGGATCAAATGAGAGCATGTTTGTAAAGCACTCAGCATGGTGCCTGCAACACAGTAGGTGTTTAATAAATGCTTATTCCCATTCCCTACCCAGGAGACTTGCCACCCACCCCCAGGAAAATGAAATCAGGCATCCCTGACCTCCCACTTGGAGTCCCCCCCAACCTTTAAGTTTCTCCATATTTCTCCTGGTCAGGGGCCCAAAGGAAGGGAAGTGAATCACTTGGTTGATAAAGTAGGGGGCAAGAGGGGGAGCCCCAGAGGAAGAAGGTGGATGCTGAGGCCAGGAGAAAAGGGAAGGAGGAGGAGTGGCAATGGTGATCCCCCCCACTCACACTCCAGGTACTCACAATTGCCTGAATCTCTGAGGTGCCAATGCCATGGGGTGTCTGCTCCATGCGCTGAGCCAAGTGCCGGGCCCCATAAAGAGAGTCTTCTGGCCCCCACTCCTTCAAGGCCTCCTCCCCATCCAGGAAAAGGAGCTGAAGGGTCACAGGAGCCCCCTGTGAAGGGAGATTGAAGAGCCATCAGGAACGGGAAGGAGGCAGAGGTCACCCCTTCCCTTCTACCTCCCCCCAAACCAAGCTTTAGTAGTCACCATTCTGTTCCAGAAAATCCTCCAGGCTCATCCCTCACTCCCACCCTCCACAATGGTCCCTTGTTCTCATTACCTGGCTCTTAGAACGGCCAAGCTGAGGGTCAAGGGCACGGACGAGCTCAAGAAGCAGAGCACAGGGCACGGCAGAGTCTGTGGCACCCAGGAAAGGGGGCACACCTGAAGGGAAGAGCTTGGAGTCCAGGTGGCAGGCCAGGGTCAAGCGGCGGGGGGCTTCTGGGGACAGTATGGCCACCACATTGGCGAAGGCCACAGGCCCCAATGGGGTCGTGGCTGAGAAGGCATCCACCTCCACCTGCCAGCCAGCACCTAGAGCCCGGAGCTCATCCTGCAAGAACTGTGGGCATAGGACGGGGGCTTGGAGGGCCAGGAAGCCTGGGTCCTGGTTGAGTCAGGGGGCACCTAGTGGGCCAGATGCCCAGGTCCTGTCGTGAACTGGGGGAGGAGTCTAGTGGGCCTGCATCCTGTGTACAATTAGGGAGGAAGGAAGTGGGGAGGGGCAGTAAGGACACTTAGTGTCTCTAATAGATCAGGGGAGGAGGGTGAGCTCAGAAGTCCAGGATGCCTAGAACCTGTCTATGGGTGTGGGAAGGAAATAGAGCATTTAAGATTCCCAGCCCCCTGCCAGTCCCTTCTCTTCCTTACCTGTCGGACCTTCAAGTTTCCAGGACTTCCTGGTGTCCTTTCAACCAGTAGGGGCTGAAGGTACTTGCCCCAGAGGCGTTGGGGGTCCAGTTGTTCTAACAGTGCCCGAAGATGGGTTTCAGGGAGGCTTCGGGCTGGCCGGGATTGGGACTGGGAAGAGAACAGCCAGGCCTGGGGGACGGCCCCTCGGTTCCCCCCCCTTCCCCGCCCTCTATTCTGCCTCCCCGAGGCCGTCCTCTGCCCACACTAACTCTAAATGGCCCCCACAGTCCAAAGCATCACAGACCCTTGGAACATTAGCAGGCACAGAATGCTGGGGCCCTAGAACTTTGGGGGTCACAGGATGTTTGAATCAGGAAACGTTGCAACAAGAACACTAGAAACATGGAATTTCTTTAAAGAAATTAAAGGCAGAAAGGACCCATAGTATAAAAACTCATAGCTCTTTTATTGTAGCAAAGAACTCTGGCTGACCAAACGGCCTATGGACGTAATGGAATATTACGGTGTTATAAGAATGACAAAGGAGGGTTACAGAGAAACTTGAGAAGATTTGTATGCACTGGTACAGAGCCAGTGAACACGGACTGGAGGTGGATTTAAACAATGATTACAACATTGTAACAGAGGACCACTGTGAAGGACTTAAGAACTCTGGTGAAAGCAACCGATGAACAATCGTGACTCTGGATCCCAACACTCCTAGCCTGTGAATTTCTCTTCTTGGCTGGATGCCTTTGAACTGGCCTTTCCCCATGTCTGTCATGCTCTCTCCAAATCCCCCTGCCTCTAGGTTTCCTTCAAGACTCACTCAAGGGGTTGCTAGATGGCACAGTAAGCAGAGCACCAGCCCTGAAGTTGGGAGGACCTGAGTTCAAATCTGGCCTCAGATATTTAACAGAAAAACTAGCCGTGTGACCTTGGGCAAGTCACTTAACCCCAATTGCCCTACCTTCCCCCCTCCAAAAAGAAAAAAAAAAGACAACTCAAATCCCATTTTCTGCAGGAGGCCTTTCTGGATCTTGTCTATACACAGTTATTGGCATGTGGTGTCCCCCAATTAAAATATGAGCTACTTGAAGACAGAGACCCTGTTTTTGCCTTTCTTTGTATGAAGAGCCTGGCACATAGTAAGTGTGTTGACTGGGATTATATTTGGTTAAAAGGAAGGGCATTTTGAGGTGGGAGGTAAGGAAGAAGGAGGTCAGTAATACTAATGCCAAAAAGAAAAAAAAAGATCATTAGCAAAACTCTTTTTTTTTAATGGACAGAGAACCCAAGGCAATTCAGAATGAGAGACAGGTAGGACAGCTCTGAAATGTTGAATTTGTTCATACACACACACCCCCACACCCACACACACAAACACACACATACAATCTGAGCTGTACATAATAGACTTGTATTTCATGTACAACCCTTCTCCTGTTCTTTGCATGTGACAATGCCCATGTCTGTTAGTTTCATAATACAAATAACTTTTCCCCAAAAGGATAACAGAATTTTAAGTCCATGAATAATATTGCTCTGAGATTCTGTGAATGTCAGAATTTTGGAACTTGTGAACATCAGAGCTGGAATTTGGAATTCTGACCCAAAAGGTTACTAAACTCTGCATACCCTTTGACCTGGAAATGCCATTACTAGGCCTATATCCCAAAGAGACTAAAGAAAGAGGTAAAGGACTCATATGTACAAAAAGGTCTGCAGCAGCTCCTTTTATAGTGGCAAAAAAAAAAACAACTCCGGCAATCAAGGGGGTGTCCTTGGTGATGGGGGAACGTCTAAACCAATCATGTCGTGTGAGTTTAAGAGAAATGGCAAAATCAAAGTTTCAGAGAAACATTAGACAACTTGTATGAACTGATGCAAAATAATGCAAGCCCAACCAGGAAAACCATTACTACAAGCTTGGCAGCACTGGAAAAGGCAACTCTGAAAGATTTTGGAACCTGATCACTGCAATGACTGATTCTGGAGGGCTGGCCACCTCCTGACAGAGAAGAGACAGACTCAAAATGCAGAATGAGCCATATACTTTTCAACAGATGAGAGATCGAGCTTCATTTGACTTTGTTACTATGGCTGTGCTTTTTCTCTTTTCTTTCTTTCTCCCTTGCTCCTTTTTTCCCTTTTGTCCTCTCTTCCTCCCTCCCTCCCTCCCTCTCTCCTTTCCTTCCTTCCTAACCTTTCTTCAATTTAATGGGAGGGGAAAGTGCCTTCGAAGGGAGAGAAAAAAATTAATAATCCATAGTCAATTATTTTGATTATTTATATAATGAATGGTTGATTAATAGAGGGGGGAAAGACTGTCAGAGCTGGGAAAGGACCTGAGATGCCACCCAGTCCACTGTCCAATGAAGGAACATGCAAGGAAGTAAGGAATATCACTGAGGAGAGGAAGGAAAGGACCAGGAGTAAGGAACAAATCTGAGGCCCTTTGGGGAGAGTATAGCTGAATGATCTGAATAGCAAACAGCTGCTTGGCCACCCAGAAATGATGATGCCAAAATCATCCAATAAGGAAGGAGGGCAATAGATACAAGGTGCCCTGAGGGAAGAAGGCTCCAGCAGCTGGGTGCATCAGAAGTGAGGGAACCAGGGATTCTGGGAGGTGAAGAAGAGGAGGGGCTTTCTGGGCAACACAGTGATGGACCATCATGTGTGAGCGACAGTGAGAAAACCATTTTGGCTGGATCTCAGAAACCACGGAAGGAGTAATGTAGAATAAGGTTAGAAAGGGAAGTCAGGACAAAGTGGCAAAGGGTTTTAAATGCCATGGGAGGTTCTGTGTGATCCTGGAGATAAGAGAGATTATTGCATGGGGGAGGGGTGTTGTATTTACACCCCAGATTTGGGAAACTTCCTTTAGCGGTTGGAAGGAGGATGGACTAGAGAGGAGGCAGGCGACCCATGAGAACATTACTACAGGAGAGGTGAGAGGAGGCCCTGGACCAGGGTGGAGGCTGGTGTGAGTGGAAAGAAAGGGACCTATGGGAGAGGGTTTGTGGAGATAAACAAGATTTGGCAACAAAACTCTTTAATGGTTTGAGGGAGAAAGTTGAGGGTGACTCCAAGACTGCAAATCTGAGTGAATAGGGCTTGTGATATGCCAACATTTACTGGATGAAAAACCAGCAAAGGAGACTGAGAAGGAGTCAGAAAGGTAGAGGAACTAGGAGAAAAAAAGTGTTGTAAACATCCAGAAGGGACAGATTCCTCAAGAAGAAGGTGTTCAGCAGAGTCAACGCACACAGAGAGATCAAGAACAAAGACCAAGAAAAGACCACTAGATTTGGCAATGAAGAGATCATTGGTAACTTGGGAGAGAGATGCTGGAATTGAATAAGGAGGGTGGGCACGATCACGGAGGGCTTAGAAGAGATGGTGGTAGGTAGCACAGCGAGTAAGAGCACCGGCTCCAGTGTCGGGATGATCTGGGGATCGAATCCGGGCTCAGACACTTAGCACCCACCCAGAAACACCTGGCCGTGTAACCTTAAGCAAGTTACTTAACCCCAATTGCTTTAAAAAAAAAAAAAAAGAAGAAGAGAGATGGTGGAAGCACGAAGCATCATGGGCCACTTTTTCTGGGAGTAAATCAATGGTGGTAAATAACAAGAAGCATCAGATCTATTGAAGGTTCTTTGAGGATAGAGAAGGCTTGGGTAAAGATTTGCAGATAACTAGGAAGGAACAAGTAAATAGGGAGAGATTGAAGCTGAGCAAGGGAATGGAGTGGGGGGGGGGTGTTGCTGAAGAAGATAGGAGGGGATGGGATTGGCCTTGGCAGGAAAGATGGTCACCCATTCCTCAGAGCTCCTCTCATCTCCAAGCTCAGATGCCATTCAAGGCCTTCTAACTCTGCCTACATTTCCAGTCTTCTCAGAACTTTACTCTCCAAGCCAGTGACAATGGCCTCCTGCCTGTTCCATGAACAAGACCCTCCCTTTCCCGATTCTGAGCACTCTTTCTGGGTCTGGCAGGCTCTCCTTCCTCATTTCCCAGGCCCTGCTAACATCTTCCCTTAATGCTAGTGCCTTCCCCCTGCTAATGATTTCCTACTTATCCTGTGTCTAGAGTGTTGCCTCCATCATACTGGGACGTCCGTCCCCAAGGGTAGGGAGCACCTTTTGTCTTTCTTCATACCCCCAAACTTAGTGCCTGGCACATAGTAGGAGCTTAAGAAATGCTTCCTAACTGTCTGACTTTGTTGGTGTATCATCCACATCATGCCCTCTAAGTCTGGGGCTTCCCCAAGGCTTGATCCTGGGTCTTCTCTTTCTCTAGACTCTTCCTAACTTTGTTGTTGTTCAGTCATTTCAGCCACGTCCAGCTCTTTGTGGGGTTTTCTTGGCAAAGATACTGGAGTGGTTTGCCATATCTTTCTTGGCAGCCACCGTGCATTTAACCATCATCTCTACAGAAATAACTCCCAGCTCTATTCCTCCAACCCCACATGGATACATTCAAGGGAACACAGTCAGATATTTCACCAAGATTTCAGCCAAGTGCTTAGTAACATTTCTAATGCTATTCCTGTGTAAAATACAGAGTGTGGTACAATTAGTTAGATTCGGAACAAGCTGAAAGGTCAGAAACAAAGAATAGCCATCATTCTGTTTCCATCTATATCTCAAGCCCTGAGCTTGAATCTTCCATCACCAACTGTCTAGACAAAAACCGGATGTCCTGGAGATAACTCCTACTCAAGATGTCTAAAACTGAACTTCGGGCCTTTTCCCCTTCCAAACAGCCCTATTCCTGTTGAGGACACCACCATCTCACCAGTGTCTCAGGCTTGTAACCTTGGCATTATCCCGGTCCCCTCACTCTCCCTCATCCCATATATCCAGTCGGGTGCCAAATCATGCCCTTTCCACCTTTACAACGTCTCTCATCTGACTTCTTCTCTTGACTCACACAGCCGCCATCTTAGTTTGGGCTCCTATCACCTTACCAAGATCATTTCAACTCCCTGCTCACTGGTCTTTCACAGGCCTCTCCCAATTGTCTATTCTAGACTTAGCTACCATAGTAATTTTCCTTATGCGCAGAGTTGAGCATGTGGTTCCCCTCCTCAGTCAACTCCAGTGGCTTCTGGTTGCCTCCAACTCCTCTGGCCCTTGCCTGGACATCAATCTTCTTCCTGTACTCTGCGGTACAGCCAGGCTGGCCTTCTCACATAACACACGACCTCCTCATCTCTTGGCCTTTGTGCTGGCCATCTCCCATGCCCAGCCTCCACTCCTCTCTGCCTCATAAAGGATGCCTGTTCCTCTAAGATGCACCTTGGGCACCATCTTCTGCAAGAAGCCCTTCCTGAGCCCCTCAGCTGCTCCTACCCTTCCTCCCAAGCTACCATGTCTTTAACTACTTTGTATACACATATATACATGTATATTGTGCTACATATATGTCCTTTTATGTACTTGTCTCTTCCTCCCACAATGTAAACACATTGTGAGTACAATGTTGTATATAGATATGTATTTATACATCCTATGTAGAATGCTGTATTTTTATGTCATAAGCCATTAAAGCTTAAACCTGCATTAAGACTTGGGATATTTTGTCTACTTGCCTCCCCCATATGGTGAGTAGAGATAGTTTCTTTCTTTGTATCCCCAGTGCTTGGCAAACAGTAAGTGATTACTAAATGCTTATCAACTGATTGCATATCAACTTGAAAGAAAATGGATTGCCCCATATAATTAATATTTTCCATCAATTAATTGACTAAAAGCATAGATGGTACCCTAATCATATTATAGATGATGGTCAGGACCCAAGAAGATCATGACAGGCTGTAATATCTGGCAGGATACATGATGCTTGGGTTCAAGATGCTAGTTCCCAAGTACAATATGGGGAGGGGGAGGTTAGGTGGAGGTTCAGTTGAAGAATACCTGGGAGTTTCAGGGGCCTGTAAGCTCACTATGAGTGTGATGTAGGGGGTCTAATAACCTAATGTGCTCTCCATCTCCGTTCAGGGAGGCCCTAGCTTTGGGGAACAAGAGGTGGTATTCTGCCCTGGTCAGAACATATCTGGAGTATTGAGTTCAGGCGTAGGCACCACACATTAGGAATGCCCCTGATACACTGGAAAGCATTCAGGGGAGGGCAACCAGAATCCAGAAGAGCTCTGAGCCAATGTTGGATAAGGATGGGTTGGAAGGCTGGTGATGTTTAGCCTAGAGAAGAAAAGGCTCAGGGGCTCCATGAGAACTGGGTCCTGTCTATAACTCTAGAGGAAAAAACTGGAAGGTCTGGGGTATGCAGTCTTTCTATGAGACTGTAATTTTGGGGGAGCAGAGGAAGGTCAGTGGGATGGGCAGGCATCCTGGGAGGCAAGAACCCTAAGTCTGGCTTCACATCTGGGGCTAACCTGGGTCTCTTGCCTAATGACATCAATAGAATGTTGAGCACAAAGCTATCTTCGAAGCTGTCCAAAGCTATTATTTGATCAGTGGGGAAACAGTCACCCATGGAGGTGACTGTGCTTACTGAAGATCATAGGAGGGGCAGTTGTTGGGAATCCAACCCAGCCCATGACTCCAAAAGCCAGCAGTAGAGGGTCACACACCTGTGCTCTACCTTCCCCCTTCTCCCCGCCCGCTCAAGGGTCTGGAAAGAAAACTGGGCCTTTCCTGTAGGGAAGCATTTGGCCTTTCATCTGAAACCATTAGGACAGTTGTGCCTGGAAGAGGGGTGAGACCAGAGAAACATCTGGGGCCAGGAATTGGAAACCACCCAATACATCAGCCACCAGCAGATGGGATGGGTTTTGGCTGACTCTGGGCTGGGAGGAAGGAGCCACAGTTCCACAGGTAGAGAGGACCTTTGAAAGGATCAGGTCCACATCCAGGCCTATAGAAGCACAGGAGACAGAAGAGACAGTCTCACCTATAATTTCATAAGACCCAGGTACTTGGACTACCAAGCCAGGACTTGTCACAGGCGGGAAGAATTGAGACCAGGCTGAGTCGTGAAGAGGTACTGGACTCAGGCTCCCAAGAATCAGGAGTCTTGTAGATGAGTCTAGAAAAGGTCTGCCTTTATCTACGCGGTCACTACCAGCTGGGTCTTGGGGGGAGGATCTTAACCTTACAGCCTTAAGTTAGGGTTCAAAGGGGTGTGGAGCTGAACCATGTGGGCCATTCTTCCAGTCTCTGAGGCATGATCCTGGATTCCTCACTCTCCCTCACCACCCATGTCCAATTAGTTGCCAAATCTCGCCATTTCTACCGCTATCTCTCTCCCACTTGACTCCTTTTGTACAGTCCCACAGCTTGACCTCAGGCCCTCATCACTTCTCCTCTGGATTCCTTTGTAATAGCAATACTGATGGGTCTCCCCACCTCAGGTCTCTCTCTACTCCACTCCACTCTACCTTACACTTGCCCCAGCTGCCAAGTCATTTTTCTGAAGCATAGATCTGACCATATGGCCCCCCTGCACATCCCCTTCACTCCCCTCATTGGTTTGCAGAACCTGGCCCCAGCCCAGCTTTCCAACCTCACCAGACATCACCCCCCTCTTGCAATCTGCATTCCAGCCAAGCTGGCCTTCTCTCTGCTTCTCATACATGAAGACTCTTATCTCCATGTCTCCGTGCTTTGGCCATGCTTGGAACGCATGCCCTCCTTAGCTCTACCCATAAAGCCCCTCTCTACATTTTAGACACACTTCAAGTTAGGTGGCTATTATGTAATAAATGTAAAGTTCAGAACTACAACTATGTACAAGTTAGGGTGTTAAGCTCCTTGCCAGTAGGAATTATTCCATTTTTTCTGATTTTATCCCTAGGCCCTAGCAGTTTCATGTGAATGGTCTCCCTTGGATTAATATGTGTGTGGGATCAGTCTCCTGTGGCCTAGGAGGCTGGTGTTTCCTGACTTTATCAGGGAGGTGTGTCCAGGTTTCAGTCTCCCATGAAGGATAGATGGGGGGGGGGAGGGAGTGCCAGTCTCTCCTGGATAAGGGTGCTTATATGTAGGGGGATGTATCTTTCCTAGACAGGTGGGGGGAGAGGGGAGGGTGGTCAGCCTCTGCTAGATAAGTCAGTGTCAGACTCATCCTATACTGGTAGATGGGTGGGAGGGGGTCAGATAAGTATAGGAGAGCTGATGTTAGGCTCCAGTGGGAGTATTGTCTCAGGCAGATTGGGTGGGGAGGCTGTCAGTCTCCTCTGGGTTGGTGGGGGGTGGGGCAAACTGTTAGTCTCCCATGGGTCTCTGGGGCCTGTCATTCGCTGGTGGATTGGGTGGGGCTGTCAGTCTTCCATGGGTCAATGTGTGTGGGGGGTCAGTTTCCCATGTGTTGGTGAGTGGTGGGGAGTGTCAGTCTCCTATGGGTCAATGGTGGGGGGTGTCAGTCTCTCACCTATTAGTGAGTGGGGGGGATCAGTTTCCCATGGGTCAGTGGTAGGAAGGGTCAGTCTTGCATGTATTGGGGAGTGGGGGGGTCAGTCTCCCATGTATTGGTGACTGGGGGGTGTCAGTCTCCTATAGGTCAATGGGGGGGTGTCAGTCTCTCATGGGTCAATGGGGGGAGTGTCAATCTCCGAGGATCAGTGGGGGCTGCCAGTCTCCCGCAGGTCGGCGGGGGTGGGGGGCAGGGATCAGTCCCTGGCTCTCTCCTGGGCAGGGCTCTCCCACCTAGTTCCCGCACCTCTCACCTGCCGCTCCGGGCCGCGGCCTCCGCCAGTCCTCCTCCGGGCCGCCTCAGCTCCTCCTGCTCCTCCGCCTCCCTTTTTCTCCCCTCCTCTTCTCTCCCCTCCCCCTCCCCCCGGCGCCCAGGCCACGTAGAGCCCGGTGCCCACGGCCAGTGCCATCAGCAGCAGCGGCAGCCGCGGCCAGAGCCCCCGGCGTCGGAGCAGGGGCCGGGCCTGGGGCGGCTCAAGCGGACCGCGCTCCCCGCTCCGCCGCCGGGCTCGCCCCCCGCCGCCCCCGGGGCCCCCTCCGCTGCCTTTCCGCATGATCGGGGACCAGCAGAGCTGCCTCTACAGCTCGGGAAGCCGAAATATGCCCGCCACGCCACGCCCCTCCGGAAATAACCCGGCCAATGAACTCGGGCTGAGTAGCGATTGCGACCAATAGGTGGCTTCGATCCAGGCACACGGGGACACGCCCCCTCCCGCCTCCTTCGGCGGCAGCTGGAGGATTGGCCCCTCGGAAGCCACGCACCCCGGCACTTGCTACCCTCCCATCCTACCGGTGGACGATTGGACACTCCCCCAATGGGTGTGACTCTGATTGGCTCTCCCGAGGACACGCCTCCCGAACTTTCCGGCTTCTGATTGGAGAAGACGAAGGCGCGCTCCCCTTTAACTAGAGATGGTCGGGCCCAAGTCTAGGCTGCTCTAGAGCCTAGGGCGAGCTTATTCGCTCTCGTGGGAGTCATCCATGCGCTTTGTCCAAGAAGGCCCACGAGTTCCTGAGGTCCCGGAAACCTGGGCTGTAGCCACTTGGAGTCAACGTCAGAGGGCGACTCTTCCAGCAAGTCTCCTAGAGTGCACCCCAAGGGTGGACGTCCTGCCTCGGGAAGCCCCACGTTCCCAAGCGGCCCATGACGTCCGGGGCAGCGCTAAACCCGACCTGGCCTCAAGCTGCCTCAAGCAGCTCTGCTGCCCTCTGTGGCCAAATAGTTATATAGCGCTTGAAGGTTTGCAAATGTGTGCTTTACAAATATGATCTCACTTGATTCTCAAAACAACTCTGGGAAGCAGGTGCTATTCTCATCTTACAGACTGACAGGGGTTAAGTGACTTGCCCAGGTCACCCAGCTAGGAGGTGACAGGATGGATTTGAACTCAGGGCTTTCTCACTCCAGGTCAATTACTCTATCCACTACTTATGCAAACATAAAAGCCCTGTTACTGCGGAAAGATTACCAGATTTGAAGACAGTGGATCTGGATTGAAATCATGCCTCTGCCCCATACTACACGAGTAACCATAGGCAAGCTACTTCAATTATTCTCTGGGCCTTGGCCTCCTCTTCTATAAAAAATAAGGGCTTGTCCGACTCTAAATTGATGGGCCCAAGGTGCACTTTTTAGTCTCTCTTGCACAGGATAGTCCTCAGACACCTGAAGACCACAGTTAAGTGACCCCTGAGAGTGAAACATCCCCATTTCCTTCAGCTTACGACCCTTGACTGCTATGCATCATTCCTGGTAGGTTACCCTTCCCTTAGTGACTATTGTAGGATCCTGAATCTGAAGGTGGAAATATCTCAGGGACCATCTAGTTCAACTCGTTCAGCTGAGGTCCAAAGAGCTTAACTGTCTTACCCAGGGTTGTCACCTGGGCAGAAAACATCAGAAGCAAGATCCGAGTTCAGGTCCTAACTTTACACCCTCTACCCTTTCTAAAATGTGGTTTCTATAGCAGCCAGAGGGTAAACTGTAATTTGACCATAACTAAAAATACAGCAGGGCACCGCCTTCTACTTCTTTTTTTAAAACCAGATTTGTGATTTCACTGATATGGGGAATTCCTGATGAGAACTCCCTCCACCAACACAGGGTGGTATCTCTCTGCAACTAGAATTCCATAGAGTTGTTTGGGATCCCTAAGAGGCTCTGGTCTGGGTGGCAGTAGGAACTCTGGCCTTTTCTGGCTGCCATGTCACCACTGATACCCATTCAGCCATATGTAAGTATTTATACATACAAATATGTATATATGTGTGTCTATGTATACATACATGTTACTTCCCTTTAAACTGGCCTTCCTGAAGCCCCTCACACACTTCCTCACTTTTGCATACACTGTCCCCCAAGCCTGGAAGGCCCTCTCTTCTCACCTTCACACCTTCGAATCCATAATTCTCTTCAGCTCAGTTGAAACGCCCTTCCTGCATGAGAACTTTCTTTCCTGATCTCCCATTGCCAGTGGCTTCCCCTGAAGTCACCTTCTATTTATTAGTTTGGGATTTCGAGGCATCTGGGTGGCATGGAAATAACAGGCTGAACCTGTGCTCCAGAAGACTGTGGAGCCTGAATCCTGCCTCTGAGGGCAGCTGTGGGATCCGGGCAAGTCCCTTCACTTCCTCGGCTCCAGCTTCATCAGCAGAACAAAGCGGGTAACAGCACCTACCTCTTGGGGTTCTGGTGAGGATCAAATGAGATATTTGTAGCCCACTCTGCACACCTTAAAATGTGGCTATTCTATACAGCATTTATAACTGACATAGCTCTTACAGTTTTCAGTTAGACCATTTGGTATTTAGTTTTCGGTATGCAGTCTCCCCTGTAGCATATAAGCTCCTGAAAGGCAGAGGCTTGCATCTGATGGATCTCCAGTCTACCCAAATGTCAGGCAGAGCAGGAGCCTAATAAATACTGTTTGGCTGGATGACTGGTATGGGGAATGCAGGCCAATAAAAACCTCAGATCTTTTAGAGACGGGGCTAGAAAATCTAGTCACAGTACCTGCATCTCACAGTCATCAAGGTGAGGCAGTTATCAGTCTTGTCCACACGGTCCAGGATCTGGCACTTTCTTTGAACCTAACCATCTGCTGTTTGAGTTTGCCTTTAGACATGACTCCACCCAAATCAGCTGTTGTCGTTGTTATTTTTCAGGTATGTCACCCCACTTGGGGTTTTCGTGGCAGAGACACTGGCCTGGTTTGCCATTTCCTTCTCCAGTCCATTTTACAGATGAGGAAACTAAGGCAAATAGGGTTAAATGACTCACCCAGGGCCAGACAGTTAAGAGGTGTCTGAGGCCAGATTTGAACTCATGAAGATGTCTTCCTGATTCCAAGCCCAGTGCTCTATGCACTATGGTGCCACCTAGCAGCTCCCTATGACTTCTTTAAATAACTCAATCCTGTCTTTTAATACCTGTTAACAATGTGACAGTGGACAAGTGACTTAATTGGAACCCCAGTTCCTTTTCTTTTCTGTAACAGGTAGGTAGCTGTAGTCTCTAGTTCAGTGTGCTGTTGTGAGGATCAGATAAGGTCATGCAAAGTGCCATCTGGCCTTTAAATGCTATAAATGTCTCTCATTATCCAAAGCTCCTGGCTGTTGTGTGCAGTCTTCCTGAATTCCCCTAGCTGGCAATGACCTTCCCCTGGGGAGCTCGAGCACAGGACAATGGAAATAGTCAGAGGATCTTTCTTCCAGCTCCAGCCCTGCCCCTTATCATCTCTATGACCTTGCGCAAGTCACAGGATGGCAGAATTTGAAACAAAAAAGATACCTCCTAAGACATACTGCCCAAGTTCCTCGTTTTAGAGACAAGAGAACTTGGGCATAGAATCAGTGCTCTCCCCCAGGGGCACACAAGACAGTTAAGCGTAACAGGCTGGATTCAAACCCAGGACCCCCAAATTTCAGTCCAGTGCCCTCTACTCTTCTCAGCCAAACCTTGGAATCCTCATCTGTAAAGTGAAGGACACTGGCCCAGAAGCCTGCTCAATATCCCTCCTAGCTCTGAAGCAATGATATGCTGGTTGCACACAGCCCTTGGTTTGTTCAATTGCTTTTCAGTCATGTCTGACTCTCCATGACCCCACTTGGGCTTTCTTGGCAAAGATACTAGAGAGGTTTGCCATTTCCTCCTCCAGCTCATTTTGCAGATGAGGAAACTGAGGCAAACAGGGTTAAGTGACTTGCCCAGGGTCATACATCTAAGAAGTGTCTGAGGCCAGATTTGAACCCAGGAAGGGGAGTCTTCCTGACTCCAGGCCCAGTTCTCTGAGCCCCAGCTGCCCTCTGATGCACCTTTGGTGTATTAATTATCAGTCCAGCATCTTATCCCTCTGGGCTAGGCTGTGAGTGCCAAGGCAGGCATAGTATGATATTCTCACTGTATATCCTCCAGGGTCCAGCACACATGCTTAGTACAAATCTAAATGAACTACTGAAGGTCCCCAATGAATGGTGTATGCTTGGGAACTCGGGGGGCCATTGCAGAAGGGAAAGAAAGCCCTAGGTTTGCCACCAGAGGACCTGGCTTTAAATCCTCGCTCTTCTAATTACAGACCCTGTGTGACCCAAAACAAAGTTCTCATCCTCTGAGCCTCTGCTGTCTGTCTGTCTGTCAGTGCAGAATGTAGCGCTGTCAGACTGGGCACATCTGAAGATGACAGTGAGATTTTCCAAGTCTATGATAAAGAAAGCTTTAGGGAGAGAACATGCTGTTTGAAGTAGATAATTTGTAGCTCTAAATTCTAAGACGCTACTTGTTCAAATGTGGATTATTGTTGTTAATCTTCCCAACCCAAACTGGGCCTCTGGACACCTCCCCCTTTCCACTCCCTGAACACAGACCAGCCCAGGCCCAGGCTTATAAATAGTTGCTTTATAGAAAGGACCGATTCCCAAACCGGCCAGACTGCCACACATGAGAAGCATTCAGAACCACAAAGATGTAAAAACAAACAAAAAAAAACCACCACGAAACAAATAAACAAACAAAATTAAACTGTCCCAGACTGGATACCCAGCTTCCCCAAGAAACCCAGGAGTCTGCTTTTCTTGTGGGAGCCAAGTGAGAGCAAGCCCAGCCCGGCTACAGAGGACCAGGGACCCCCAGAGTTTGCTCTGAGCTGAAGTGAGGAACCCAGAAACTCCAACCCAGGTTTTCACCACTCTCAGAAAGGATTCACAGCTTTGGGATTGGGGGTTGCTTTAAATTGTGGGCTGAGAAGTAAATGGATTCAAATCTCTCAAAAAGAAATGTTTTCCCTTCCCCCCCACCCCCAGGAAAGGGCAGGGGAAAGATTATGGATGAGACAGATTTGGGAGAAGATGCTGCTAATGTCTCTTCCAGAGACTGGAGAGAAACATTAAGGGGGTGGGGATACTGTCCAGGAGAGTGGACATGAGGATCAGTGAAGGAGACAAGCAGTCTAGGGGAGGGGGTACAGGAGGATCGAGATAAAAAGGCCTGGAAAAATTACTTGAGGAGTGGAGGAGATAGACACAGGAGCATGTTGGGGTACAGACAAGGCCTCAGTCTACTCTGCTGGTAGGGCCCTTGGGGGTAGAGACTGAAAGGGGACAGGGCCCCTTGTTCATACCCCAGCACCATCCCCATCTGGAGAGGCCAGATCAGAGAAGGAGAGGGGTAGAGAGGGCTGAGATGAAGACAACACATTATTCTGAGATGCCCTTCTCCTTCCCTGGGCCCCAAAACACTTTAGGGAGAAGAGAAAGTCTGTATGTTTACAGAGGTGGGGCTTAAAGAGTGACAACGAGCCAATCAAAGTGGGGTGTCTCAGGTAGGCTCTTCAATTCCCTGTTTGATTGGCTACCAATCGGTTGTTTGTTTTTCCAGTGGGAGCAAGCCAAGAAGCGTCGTGGGGTGGGGCTGGGAGGGGGGGGGGGTGGGGCCCCCCCCCCCCCCCCCCCCCCTTCACCTGGCATCCTCGCGGCCAGGCCGTGAGCCCGCCAGTGTGTGGCAGGGCAGCACCCAGTTGTTATCGTGCAGGCCCAGCCTGCAGCCCGGCGTGTCTTTGTCGGGCCGGCGGCAGCACATCCAGTAGGAGCGGCCATACGGCAGGTCGTGGTGGTAGGGCTTGGGGTGCCAGCGGCACAGAGACACGTCCCCCTTCTCGTAACACTTGCGGCACTGCTTGCACGGGTCATCGCGGTAGAGCGGGTGGCGGCTCCAGCGGGAGTCCGTGGCCTGGACGCCGAAGGTCTCGATGACGCACTTGAAGTAATGGCAAGTGCACTTGAGGGCGGCAAGGGCGCGCGTGGGTAGGTAGCCGAAGATCTTCACCAGGACGTGGTCGGGCAGCAGCAGCATGTACTGGCGGGGCTCCAGCAGGCGCTGGATCTTGAAGCGGATCTCCAAAAAGTCGTGGGACACGTGGTGGTAGAGGCGGCACAGGGAGGCATCGGAGGCGGCAGGCACAGCCTCAGGCTCGCTGCCCTCGGGCGTGGGCACTGCGGGTGCCTCTGGGGCAGCCGGAGCTTCTGGCGCAGGCTCCCCTCGGGCGGGCAGCAGGAAGAGCTGCCCCGGGGGTGGCGGCTCCTCGGGGCTGACCGTCAGGCACACTGTCTCCTCCTTCACCGTCTTTGCACCGTCCTTCCCGAAGAAGACGCACTCGTCCACCACGCCTGTAACCACCACATCCACGTGGAAGCCTGCAGCGCCAGCGCCCCCGCACTCTCGGGCCCCCGCGGGCGGCGGGGGCGGGGCTGGGGGCTTATCCCCGGCAGCTCTTTCGGCAGGACCCTCGGGCCGGGTGGTTCCCGCTGCCTCCCCGTCGCCAGCCTCGTCAGCCCGGGCCAGCAGGAAGTCCACGTTGCTGGGCAGGGCATCCCGGGAAGGGCTGATGAGTTGGTACAAGTCACAGGTGATCTTGTCCTGGGCCCGGCTGCTGGGGCCCGGTCCTCCGGAGTAGGTGCATCCTGGACGGCCGCTGCAGCCTGCCCCCGGCTGGCTGCCTTCGGGGGAGCGGGGCTCCCGGCTGCTGGAGATCCGAAAAGCAATACGCACCTCGCCAGACCCTCCACCTCGTCCCCCGTCCCCCGCGCGCACCTCCTCCTTGCGCGGTCCATCACGCTGTGCCTCAAAGTGGGCCACGGCCTCGGCCACGCGGCTGCAGTCGCCGCCGGGCCGCCGCTCCCCACCCGTGCCCTGTGCACCCTGCTCGGCAGCGGACACGAACACGACAGGGGTGGGGGCCCCTGTGCGGGGGTAGCTCTGCAGGGCCAGGGCTGCCCTCTGCTCCACCAGGGCCACCATCTCGGCCACAGAGAGCAGGTCCACGTCCTCGGGGGCACCAGCAGCTGTCTCGGAAGGAGCCTGCAGCTGCTGGTCCTCATCTCCCCCAGCATCAGGAGGCTTCCCAGGGCTGGGGCGGGGTTTGGTGGAGTCAAGGCAGCGCCGCCTCCTCTTGGCCTTGGAACTGTCACTGCCCCAGTGGCCCTTGACCTTCCCGGCACTGGCTCGGCTGGCGCCACCGCCGCACTGGTGAGCCACAAAAAAGGCCACTTTCTCCTTGGTGTTGCCTGGCTTGATGACATACCAGGTATCCAGCAGGACTCGGCCCTCCTCACCCGGGGCAGTGGAAAGCAGGGGAGCTGCTGGGGCAGCTGGGGCTGGAGGCGTGTTCTCTGATCGGGCCAGCCCATCGCCGGGGCTTATGCTGCTACCACTGCCAGGTTCCGGACAGGCCGGAGGAGGTGGGGGCTTGCGGGCTGAGGGGGCCGCCGAGCGGGGCTGATTCTGAGAATAGGTACCAAAGGGCCTCGGGCACCAAAGCTGCACTGGAGAGAGGCTGCTGGGGTCCATGGCTGTTGGGCCAGACCAGGGTCACCACATGCTGAAGACCCTGCAGGTGGAGATGAAGGCGCCCAGAGCCACCTGTGGAAGGGAAGACAGACAGAAAGGTCTGCAAGCAGTTGTGGATAGGACCTGCCTTTTTTTTAATTAAGAAACTCACTCCACCTCGAAGTTGGGAGAACTCCAGAACCCCCTGAGCCAGAGGTGCACAAGTAGCAGCACTGTGAAAGGGAAACTGCATGATGTTTGGAGTTGGGGGGGAGGGTTCGAATCCTGCCTTTGCTCCTTCCCTTGGGAAAAACCCCTTTCCTTCTTCTGGCCCTTCATTTCACCTTTATTAATGGGCCTGGGGCATTGACACTTAGGATCGATCTCCAGCTGTTCTTGCTATAGGATTTCTAAGGACTGTGTGGGGAGGCCAGATATCATAGCAATTTGGGGAGAATGCCTCATGAGGATAAGCTGAAGGAACTAGGAATTTAGTTTAAGATGAGAAAAGAAGGTTTGGGGAGGAATGCCTTCAGAACTGAACTTCCAGGTAAAGCTAGGATCAATGGGCGTGCATTGCAAAGCTGAAGCTTTAGGCCAGATGCAAGTAAAAACTCTGAAAGCTTTCCCCAAGTGTGATGAATGATCTGACAAGGGAGGAGATGTCCAGAAATCAGCTGGGTACTATGGGGGAGGCGCTAGAGAGAGAATTCAGGTATTGACTGTATCAGAGATCTAGAGCTGAAAGGTGCCCTGGGGCACATCTTTCCAGCCACCACCCCCTCTTGTACGGAGAGAACACTGGCCAAGTCACTAAGCAAATGGGCCCTCAGGGCTCTCCTGCTTCCTCAGCCCTTTGGCTCCCTCACCCCCCTTGCCTGCTCCCTCTCTCTCCCGCCCCCCCCACAGCCCAGTCTAGCTCACTGTGCTCGGCATACCCCTCAAACAACCCTGCAAGAATATGCAGCACTGCCCACAGCTATGGATGCCAGGGCCCACTGGTTAGAAGGGAACTGAAAGCAGAGGACATACCTGTCAAGGCTCTTGGAATTAGAAGGGAGGGACTCAATAAGGTAATGGGGTACAACCTCATTCTACATAGGTGTAAACTGAGGCCCAGAGAAGGAGGGGAAGGGCACAAGGCCACAGAGCCAGGGGCTTCAGAGCTGTGGTTAATGCCAGAGTAGCTGGCCTGAGGCTGGATCTTCCGCATGGGCTCTAGTCCTGTCTGAAGGGGCATAGCACCCCCCTGGGGCCTGGATCTTGCCTCTTCCTCCATTACTGGGAGCGCCACACATCAAGCCCCCTTCACTTTCCCTGACCCCCAACCACCAAATAGATCCACCCCACGGCCCTTTCACCCAGGCTCTTCCCCAATTGTAGGCAGATACATTTAGTGCTGGCAGAGCCCTGGGAGGTCGTTCTAGGCCAAGGCTTTAGTTTAGTGATGAGCAAACAGGCCCAGGGAGGCAATGACTCGCCCAGGGTCACACAGCTGGCCAGCGGCGGGGTCCAGGACTTGCGACTCAAAATGCAGAGCCCTTCCCCACTGCCGCCAGGAGGCCTCCCGGCCCGCACTCCCTCCCGACTCCGGGTACGGTTCAGAGAGAAGCCCAGGGCATGGTAAGTCAGGGCGCATGCTCCAGGAGTGCGGGTGGGAACAGGCTACGCCCCCTTCTCGTTCTCCTGGCTCCCAGGCTCTCGCCCAGCTTTCGAGTGAAGCGAAGGAGAGAGGGAGGGGGGAAGGAGGAGGGAAGGGTGGAAAGTCGAGCTGTCCCGGGAGCCCGCGCCACCACACCCCTCCCCCCGCCCCTTTGTTGACAGACTCGCGCATGACGGCGCTGCCCAATGAGAGGCCGCTGTTCGGGGCCATGCCCATATATGGCTGGACATCGGTGGAGAGGCGGGGCTGGGAGGTGTGGGGATGTGGGGGAGGGGAAGGTGTGCGCGAGCTGGCCAGGGAACGTCCTCCAGTTCTTAAGCCCGCACTCTCCCGTACGGAGGGAGGGGGGTTGGACTCCAGTCCTCCGCGGTTCTTCCTAAACGAAGCTCCCACAACTCCCCTACCCCGCTTCCCCCCCCCCAACCTAGACAGGGCGGGATTTAAAGCGCCAGGCCCGCACTGAAATAGACACTGAAAAGGCCAGGAGAAGTGGGTGGAAACCAGGCGGGGATAGTCAGAGGGAGAAGAGAAGCCTGGCGCTACGCCCCCCTCCCACAGACCCACCAATATCCAAGCAGGCTCTTATCCCCTGGGAGGGGAAACTTGGGCGGGCGGAAGGAGGGGCCTAGAGCTGGACTCGAACCCGCGTGCCCACAGACTCTCCAGAGGGCAGGGGCCGTGCTGGGGTTCACCAGGCCGGGGCAGAGCTCCCTGCCCCCACCCCCACCTCACTGTCACCGCACACGGCCTAGGCAGAGCCTGGAGGGACCCGAGTTCAAATCTCACTTCTGCACACTAGCTGTGTGGCCCAGTGACTTAACGTCCACTCCAAAATCGGGTCACGATGCCAGAACCCAGGCACGGAGCATACTGTGATCCTTAGGGTGATGTACAAATGTCCCCAGGAGCTGGGAGGAGGGGTGCTTCAGTTTGGGAAAGCCACTCCTGCCCTCCCTGGCTGCTGCGGATTTCCTGTTCCTAAGAGTCCGAAGTCCAAGCTAGGATCACGTGAACTCAAAAACCCGGGAGCCTGTAATGCCCGACACCCACTGGCCCCGAGCCACGCAACCTTGGAACCTCAGTTTCCCCATCTGTACAATGGGAATTATAACACCAGCCACTTCAGAGAGCGATGGTGAGTCTCACAAGAGAGAATATCTGTAAAGCACTTTGGAAACCTGAAAGTGCTTACTGAATGTGAGCTGTTTGTTATTTACATTTTTTAAATGAAATTTTATTGATAAGCTGTTATTACTACTATCTTCCATAGCCCATAGGATAAAGGTCAAAACGGATTCAGTGCCATAATCATTTAAGTGCCGTCTATTTCTTTCTACAATCAAGGCTCAACTCCTCTCTGCAGTCCCCAGCACAGCCTTAAAGACCTCCAGGTCAAGTCTCTCAGGAAACACTTCCGGCCCTTTTTTCCCCGGAGTTGCTGGAGCCACCAATACCAATCCTCACTCTCATCTGCCTTATAGAGGCTAAGACTGTGAGCTCCCTGGGGGCAGGGACCAGACTTCATCCACTTCTCCTTAACTTCTAAGGGGAGTTAAATAGAGTCAAAGAGACAAGTTTAGAATTAGAAGGTACTGACAATCTACACAATTCAGACTGTGTAGCTCAACTTTGACAAGGCCTCCATTTTACAGATGAAAAAACTCAGGTCCAAAGGCAATGGGACTGCACGGGAGTCAAAGGAAGGAACTTTTCTCAGGCCACCTATGCCCTCTCCCCCCTCCACATACACACACACACAGGGCAGATGCCAGGACGAAAGCTGGGGCACAGGGGGCTGGTCTGCCTCCTACTTCCCGGCTCTTCACTACATCTCCTGCTCAGGCACCCCTTCACTGGACCCAGGACATAGAGAACCCCAGATCTCATCTTGATGGGGCTCCTTAGGGACATGAAAGATGAGAGGCTGACACCCAGATACAAGACCCAGCTCTGATTGCAGAAATAAGGAACCTGGGTCGGGCCCAGCTGTCTCTTACTACCAGTCCTTTGTCTAGGAATAAAATTCCCTTTGCCCAGGCCCAGTCTTTCGCCCTTCCCCTTTCGGGGGTGTCGGTTTCCTCAGCTGTAAAGTGAAGAGGCTGATGGTCACTAAGATGCTTCCCATCTCTGACATCCCAGATTCTAAAGTCCTAGCCTACTCCTTCCTGTTGCCTGTTCCAAGGTCTCTTTCCCCTCGGAGATTCCGGGCTCTGTGGCCTCTCCCAGCTTTCACATTCCACGTTCTAAGCTCCCTCCCAGCTCAGATATCCCCTGTTCTAAGCTCCCAGCTCCCCAATGGGTCCCTCCGAGCCCAGACGTTCCATGTTCTAAGGTACCTCCCAACTCGGACACCTTGACATCTGGGGGCCCTCCAGGGTCTCTAGCTCTCCGTGGTTCCCTGAACTCCCTGAGGCCCCCAGGACCCTGCCACGGTGCATGATCCTGACGGTCAGGCTTGTCCCGGACCAAGAATGGGGTGTTGCTGTGTATGGGACGGGGGGTGGCGGCGGTTTCTGGGCATCCCACCATCTCTGGAGCCGGCAAGGGGCTCTGACTTCGTACACACACACACCTGCCCCCTCCTCTTACGGATGGGGAAACTGAGGCCAAAGATTCCCGCCCGTCCTTGCACCCGTAGGGAAACTGAGGCCAGCCAGGGAGCGCGGTAGAAGGACGGAAGGAGGCGGGTCCCCCCCCACCCCCACCCCCAGGGTCAGGACCCCTGGGCTGGGGCGGGGCAGGAGTGAGGCCCTTTCCTCCCACCTGTCTCCCCTCCCCCTGGGTGCCCCGCCCCCCCGGCCCGGTCTCCGCGCGGGGACGCACCCAGCGCCCGCCCGTGGGCCGCTCCAGGACGCCTCTCCCCGTCCTCCCCCTCGGCCTTACCCGCTCCGGGCGCCTGCAGGTCGCTCCGCGCCAGGGGCTCCCCCCACTCACTCACTCACTCCACTCACTCCACTCACTCGCCCTCCTGCCTCCACTTCCGGGTTCCCGGAGCGGGGCACGCCGGGAGTTGTAGTTCGGCGCGAGGTCGGAGGGGACGGGAAGGGCGGAGGGCAGGGAGGGACTCCATTTCCCAGAAGGTCAAACTTTCGGGAAGGTCGGAGATGCGGGACCGCGGTCTTCTATGGGAAATGTAGTCCTCAGGCTGCCATTTTGGCCAGCATCCTCCTTCCCTGGGACTTGGGCAGTGAGCACCACATTAGGAAAAAGGACCAACGCCTTTCCCCCCTGGCCTGTCAGACCCAAGAACAGGGCCAACAAATATACACCAGGCACTATCCTAGGTGCTGAAGAGAAAAAGGCAAGAATGAAGCAGGACCTGTCTTCACGGAACTTTTTTTGTTGTTGATAGATGGCTACTGAAACCCAATCCAATTCTGTATCCATGATCGTGTAATCCAGTTCTCCTGGACTTCTCTGACCACACCTTGCTGTGTTCCAAATACTCTGAAATCTAATGACCCAGACTTTCTTGCTTTTCCCTTGCACATGGCATTCCATCTCCCTGACTCTGTACATTATAATAAAATACTCTCCCTCCACATCTCTGACCTAGTTAAAATCCCATCTTCTGCAAGAAAACTTTTCCAATCATTCTTAACGCATTAGTGCCTTCCTTCTGAGATCAGAATTTTTCCTGTATGGATATTGTTTGTATAAAGTTGTCTTCATCTTTAGATTGTAAACTCCTCAAGGGCAGAAACTGATATTTACCTTTCTTCGTATATCTAATATTTAGCACAATGCCTGAAATTAGGTGCTTACTAAATACTTGTTGATTTGACTTTGAGTTCTTTTCACCACATCCACTCACACTGCCTCTTTAGAATTATTGCCTCTGTGTGTGTGATTTTTAGGGCTGCAAAGGAGCTTAAGTAAAGATCATTGTATCTAGAACCAAAATGATGAAGCCAAGACCAAGAGGGAAAAGGATACGTCCAATTTTAAGAACAAGCCCTCATTTTACAAATGTAGAAAATGATGTTGGGGTTTGTAGAAGAGAAGGCATGGAAGAAAGAGACCCATATCTGGGGTAAGGGCCTGGGTGTTTGCATCTCAGTTCTGCTATTTACCATCTGGTACGGACTTGGATAAATTACTTGCCATCCCAACACAAGCTTCTCTACTTGTAAAATCAATGGGATTACTAAGGACTCTTCCAGCTCTATATCCTGGTTATAGGAAGGGAACTTGCTACCTTGAGTATATTAGCTTCGTGTATTAGATAGAGCCCCAGAGGACTCCTTTTCTGGTCCTGACTCCCTGTCCTTGACTACTCTGTGAAGGAGAGGGTCAGACAGGTCAAACTACCACCACCTTGTCCATCATCTCTCCCTCAGACCCTGAAGGAGGAAGCCCAGAACCTTGAACCTAAGAACCCCTGAAAGAGTCATGCTTCCAGCCGCGTGTTAAATGGTTCAGCATCAGAAACTGATAGAATTGTATTCGTTGTAAGAACGTTAGAGAAGTTATAGCATCTGTTTTGATGCTGCTCCTTAAGTACTTGTAATGCGAATGTAAATTTTAAAGATCTTCCCTGCCTCTAGGCTAAAGTGCACCAGAAGCCTGGGGAGGGAGGCTTGTTTTTCAGAAGATACTTTTTGATTGGCCAGTGGGTCAAAAAGGTTGTTACATTCTCTGAGCCAGGAGAAGGCTATATAAGCACTGATGTGTAGCTTTGTTTCGGGACTCACTTTGAGAAGTGTTCTGTGATTTGATCTGAATTCTGGGAAGCCGTTGTTGAGAGTCCCCCGGCTTTGAAAACCCAGAATGTGGAAACCCAGATGTTGACTGGGTATGGATGTAATGGTTGGACAGTTTGGAAATCTGTCTACTTGATGTTTCTGTCTTGATAATTATGCCTGTATACTTTGAGGTTCAGGGTGCTGACCTTTTCTCCTGAACAAGGTAAACGATATATGTCTGACTGATTAAAGTAAGCTTGTTAACCCATTTTGAGTTGCTTTCCTTTAACAAAGCAGATCCAAGAACCTGTATGGGCAGCAAACCCTGAGGACGCGCTTGGGGTGCTTGCTGCTACAGTACTATGGAAACTTTGCAGCTGATTCCATGCGTCTTGTCTCCCCCACACCCCCCCCCCCAGAATGTGACCTCTTTGAAAGCGCGCACTCTTCTTTTTGTATCCCGAGTGCTTTGCACAGAGTAAGCACATAATGAATGTTTCATTCTTTCATTCATTTAAGGTCACTTAAAGGTCAATTTTCTTTGCCTTATTTCTCCATCTACAAAACGAAGGAGTAGACCCATTCAGGTTCTGAATTCTGCGTGATGACAATTGAGAATCTGGGTCAGAGCAGGACTTGAATCGGGTGGCTAACCCATGCGACTAGGCTAACCCAGGAGAAGGAGGCTCTTAAGGCGCAGACACTGGCGGGATCATCGCTCACGGTTGCTACAGCAACTGAGCAGGGGCGGGGCGGCAGGAGGAGCATCTCTGGAAGTGCGGCCACGCCTCCCTCTCATTCCCCGCCCCCCCAGGCCACAACGACTTCTGATTGGCTCCTGTGTTCATGGTCCCGACTTTTCGCATCTCTCTCCTCCCCCCTTCCTTTTTGGGACAGCCCCCCACTGGCCCATTCGCCCAGGTGGCGCTGGAGTTCTTTTGGTCCAGCCGCAGTCCTTCCATTTAGGGAAAGGAGTGGGCCTCGGAGCTTGCAGCCACGTCCTAAATCCTGGTCCTCCCTAGGTCACCTGGAGCCAGTCCCTTGTTCCCCTCCCCAGTCACTGGGCCTCAGTTTCCCCATCTGTGAAATAGAAGTGGTAGCAGGATTGACTACTCTTGGGACCAACACCCCTCATTCTGAAGGCGGGAAAGCTAGCAGGGAATGATCCCAGCTCAGGGCTCCTGGCCCCCGCCACAGGATTCTGAGTGCAGCCCTTCCATTCCCCTGGATGGTTTGATCCAGCAGGGCCGGGCCGCGGCTGCCGTGTGCGACGGGGTGGGGGAGGGGAACGAGAGTGCAACCACGCCTGCGGGCAAAGTGCCCCGTGCCTCGGTTTCCCCATGTGCCTCTCTTCCAACAGAGATGGAGGCCTTGAATGCCAGAGTGAAGAACAGGGCGAGAAGGCTGGGGAAGGGTTTGGAAAGTGAGAGCGTGGGAGGGCGCAGCGGGGCGCTGGAGGGTCGGGAAGGGCAGGTGCCTTGTCCTCCCTTCCGAAGCTCCTCCCCCCTCCAGGGACGTCCACAGCGGACAGTTGACAGTTGATGTTGACGGTTGACAGTTGATAATTGGAGGGAGGGCAAATACCCTGGACTGGGAGGAGTCTTCGGGAACTGGTGGGGGGGGGGAGGCGGAGCCTGTGGTGTGAAGGGGGAAGGGAAGCAAGGAGCCTGCTAACTAAAGAGGCGGGGCTGCCCACGGAAGGCGGGAAAGCTCCTCGTGACTGGAGGCGGAGCGTCACGAGTCAGCTCAGCTCCAGGAGAGAGCCGAGAGGCTGGAGGGGAGCGAGAGAGGCGGAGCCAACCAGGCTTCCGTCCAATCCGGGACAGAGATTGCGAAGCGCGGGAAGCGCGGAAAGCTCGAGGCCTGTCATAGAGGGATGGGGCGGGGCCAAGGCCGGGAGGCGGAGCGCGATTGGCCAGCCGGTTGGGCGCGCGGGGGCTGCAGCTGGGCTTCGAGGCAGCCGCGGCTATTGCAGGAGAGGCGAGGACGAAGGCGGCAGCGGCAGCTGCTGCAGCGGCACGTGCTGGGTTACAGGCCGGGGCTTTGCAGGCCGGAGGGACAGGCGCGCGCGTGCGCGTGGCGGCTTTCCCCTGCTCCCTTCCACCTCCCCAGCCCTCCCCGGGGTCTCGCGCCAGCTCCCGGGCAGCGATCTTGGGGTAGGGCGCTGCTGGAGAGAGGCTCGCACCATTGCGCATCTCCGGAGGCCGGAGCTGGAGGGTACTGGGGTGGGGAGGGGGCCTACCGACCTGCCGCACCTCCTGCCCTCTTTGGGCCAGCCCCACCCTGGGGCCCTGCTCCCTTTCCCCAGCTGCCTTGTCCTCGCCCCCACTGGCCCCTCCCCCAGCTGCCCTGGCCCCTCCCCCTGGGCCTGCACCGCCCCCCACCCTTGGGCTCCTCCCCCAGCTCTCTCCTCCCTCCCTGGCCCCTCGCCCACCCCTCTTCTTTCTCAGCTTCTGAGTGGCACCTCCCGCCTGCCTCCCCAGGTTCCCCTCTTTTCCGTCTCTCCCTGGCTGGGGATGCCCAGACCCTTCCCCCGTGCCGTGATCTCCCTTTTCTGCCTCCAAAAACCCTGTGCCCTATCTTCTAGGGTCCCCTCCCCCCCGGGGAGCCTGTGCCCCTTCCCCTGTGGCCCTCCCTCCCGTAGCCCTGTGCCTCCCAGAGCCTCTCCCCCATCCTTGCCCTCCCTCCCCGAACTCTCCCCGGAGATGGGCAGGCCCCCCTTCCACACAGTCCAGGGGCCCTCCCACCCAGTTCTTCCTGGGCCATCCTGCCTCCCTCTCCTTCCCCATCGCTAAGAGCCGGCCCCCAGCTTTTTTGGGGGAGCTTTGCCAGGTTTCCCCCTTCCCCCCAGATCCTGATCTCCCTTCACATATATCTCCCCATGTATCTTCCTCTCCTCCTTCCAGTGCCCCAGAGGAGCCCCTTGGATTCTGCCTCCTATCAGAGGCCAATGGTCCACTCATTACCTCCCCCTCTTTCATCTCCCTTTCCAGATGTGGGGCCCCAGTGGACACCCGCATGCCCCCGAACGGCCCCAAGAAGGCCCCGGCTGCAGAATGGGCCCGCTCTGCCCCAGTGAGAGGTAACGGGAGGACCAGGATGGGGAAGGGCAGGACTAGAGATGCTTTACAAAGGGAAGGGATGTTTGAGTCCGAAGGTCTGGGTTCTAATTCCACATATACCACCTGTGTGTTCTGGGACAAAGTCAATTCTTGTTTGGGTCTCAGCTTCCTCATCTGAAAAATAAAGGGGTGAATTAGGTGGCCTTTGAGGTTTTTGCTATTCATGGACTTTCTGATAATGTAATTATTAAAATACTTGCCCTGTGTAAGACAACTTAGTTGTTAAACTTGGCCTAGAGAGCAGGCCTGGGAGGGGCTATTGCAGAGAGGTTGTTTAATTGGAGCTTGAAAAGAAGAGGGACCTAAAAGCAAAAAGCCTTTTGAGGGTCAGGGATTCCCATCACTGAAAAACTTCAGCAAGGGTTGGAAGAGCCTTGTGGGAAATCAGGCAATTTGACATGGTGGAAAGCTGGCTGAAGCTGAGGAAGGAGCCCACCTGTGATGCCATCTTTGTGACTGTGGGCAGATCATTTTACCAGCTAGCAATGAGTGAGTACCTACTAAGTGTCAGGGGTACAAAGAAGGGCAAAAATGCCTCCTGCCCTCAGGGAGCTTGCATTTTAGTGGGCAGAACAATCAATAACTTGGTACACACTAGATAGATATACATATTTACACACACACACTCACACACACACACACACACACTCGACTGGAGGCAATCTGCTGGGACAGAAGGGGAGGGCAATGAATAGCAACCAGGAGGAGCCCATGAAAGCCCTTCTTGGATAAGTGGAATGTGACCTGAGGATACCCCTCACTCAGTATGAAGGGAAATGAATTCTAGCTTTTCCCATCCTCTCCTCTGGTGTTATGTGAGCCCCATGTTGGGAACTTTCGATTTAGAGGAAGTCCTCTAGTAAACTGAGTGGTTGGACCCCTTTTGGAGGCTTTACAGGAGAACATGGATGAAGCTTGCACAAAATGAGAGGCTGTGGTCCTTTCCATCTGTAATGTTATATGGAGCACCTATATTCCTGAAATCAAAGATTCATCAAACTATCGAAGGAGTACTGACTTCACCAGGTTGTGAGGGTAATTTGAGTTAATGTATGTAAGTGATTTGGCCAATCTTAAATCCATATATAAACTCTGGCATTATAATCTTCATTATTATGGTGCTCTGGGGAATCCAGTTTGGTGCTGGACAAGGGCCTCTGCAGGATCTTTTGACTCAGAGATTCTTGCTCCTGCTCCCGATCCAGTTCCAAACAGGGCTCCTAGGGAGCACTCACTGCTGTTTGACAGGAGCTTAGGGCACAGACATTCTGTCTGCAAGCAAGGCTCTGCTGTTCAGGGGCTTCCATTCCCTTTGGGCCCAAGCTGCCCTTCTCCAGACAGCTCTAAGTCAATGAAACCTGAGCTAAAACCCATCAGCAAACTGTCCCCTCTGTATCTGGCCCTTCCCCAGGGCTTACAGAGCCCCTCAGGTCCAGTTTTCTGAGGCCTGTCTGTATCTTCCAAACCACCTTCTCCTGGTTTGGAAGCTGTACAGCCCCATACAAACACAAAGACTTATTGCTGTTGTTAACATTAGGTGTCGAGGGTAAATATTATAAAAATTGGAAGTAGAGGAGCGTGGGTCTCTTTGCTGGGCCCAGGCCTACAGTTGAACTTAGGACTTAAAGCCACAAGGGAGCACTGAGTTGGTCCAACTCTTACTCTGCAGATGAGGAAACCGAGGCCCAGTGAGGAGAAGCAGCTTGTTCTGGGGGCAGATTCCAGGTCCCCATGTCAACCTCTCAGAGGCTTAGTTTTTGTATTTGTACAGTGGGCATCATAGTAATATCTAGCATTTAGTGCTACATATGTTAGCTCCTTTGATCCTCACAGCTATGTTGGGAGATGTATCCTATTCATATCTCCATTTTACAGATGTGGAAACTGAGGCCAAGAAAGGGGAAGTGCCTTTGCCCAAGGTTATATAGCTAATAAGTATCTGAGACAGGATTGAACTTGGGGCTTCATTTGTCCAAGGTCAGTCCTCTCAGCCACCTAGAGGCCAAATAATAGTACTTGTGCTACCTACCTCTCAAGATTGGAGTGACTGAAGTACTTGACAGACCCTACTCTGCCGTGTAAATATGAGCAGATAGCATCATGCATGAGTTACCTGTTTGGGGGAAGGAGGAGTCTAGTCCTCTGACCCTAGTCTACAGGGAGCAGCTGAGATCTCTTTCTTGAGGGTCCACAGGCTGGATCAGAATCCAGGCCTAGATTTCGGGTGCTCACTGAACTCTTCTGCATTCTTTCCCTGAACAGAAAACGGAGGCGAAATCACACCAAAACACTTCAGGAGTTAGCCATGTTATTGCCTATCCCCCTGCAGGCCGACAGCAAAAAACTCACCAAGGTACAGGGGGAGGGTGGGTCAATGGCTGTGGGAAAACAGGTGATACACAGGACAGGGAGCCAGGGGGCTTGTTGAGACAAATCTGTCAATGGATGATCCAGCAGAGAAGGTCCCAGGGACTTTAGAGATCATTGAAAGGCAAGGGACCTGCCCAAGCTCCCACGGGGGTAAATAGAGTTGTAATTTGAACTCAGACCCTTTGACTCTAAATCCTGTATTCTCTGCATTTCACCACTGTGCGGGTAACCATCTGTCAGCCCCTGAGGGTGGACAGCAGGGCAGCTGAGAGAGAAGCGGGAGCCCTCACGGACACTTCTCACATGGGAGGCAAGTTTGCTGCTTGGCTTACTAGCTTTGTCCCCTCTCAGCAGAAATGACTGAATGGTCATTCCCAGAGCCCAATGTTTTAGGGCCACATCTGCTAGAAGTGAGCCCCACCCCACCCTGCTAAGTGTGACCACGTTCATTCCACACATTTCCTGGAGGATGGGGTCGTCAGGAGTCTGCGGCTGGGCCAGGCAGTGCCTTAGGCTGGCACTTCTGCTCTGAGCCCCCCAGTCGGTGACTTGCATCAAATGAGCTTTGAGGTTTCTTCCCATCCTGATCGTGCTGGATTCAACCTAGACAAGGCTGAAGAGCCCAAAGGACAGAAAGCAGGCAGACTTGGTAGCAGTATTCCATTGTGGAATATTGGGTGAGCTGGCCCGCGCAGGAGGGAGCGCCAGACTTCTGCTTGCTCACAGTTAGTCCGCGTACCTATTGCTAGGGTGGTGTGCAGTGTTTCCCTGGTTCTGCTCTGAAGAAAAGTCTTCCCACGCTTTTCTGAAAGCTCCTCGCTCATCATTTCTTGTAACACAGTCATGTTCCACTGGTGGGCGCTGTTGTGATCCTCACTTTTCATTTGAGGAAACTGAGAGTAAACAGAGGTGAAGTGACTTGCCCAGGGTCACACAGCCCAAATAAGTGTCTATGACTGGATTTGAACTTATATCTTCCTGCCTCCAGGCCTGGGGCTCTATCCATTGGGCAACCTAGCTGCCTCAGGGCTCTTTCATTTGGACTGCTGTCCAGTGATACTTCCCCTCTATACCCCGTAGTTTAGAAATTAATGGGGGGCACTCTGTGGCACCAGGAGAGAGAAATACCCCGCTCTGCAGAGACCTTCCTGGCTGTTCCATGGGCAAGTAGAAGCTCAGTGATTTTGAGCAAGGCTGGCTAGTCCAGGCCTCCCCTGAAAAAACACTGAATGAGGCCTTTTATGGGGAAGCTCTTTCTGATTCCCAGATCCCACTTGGACCCTCTGTTTCTTTTTGGCACAGAAGGAGATTCTCCTGCATGTTCTGCACTACATTGAGCACCTTCAGCGAAGCATTGATGTGGCCAAGTCTCTTCTCCTATTCCAACCCACAGACAAAGAAGGTAACCCCTAAGTAACTGGGGCCTGGGGAGGGAATCTGAGGCAGGAGTGGGTGGGGAGCAGAGGTCTCACCTGGCCTGTGGGAGGCCTGTACAGTACAGTGCAGGATTGCCCAGGCTGAGCGGGAAGCCAGGAGCCCTGAGACTGAGCTCTTGTCTGCCCTCTCCTTCTTTTTCTTGTGTCTCCAATTAAGTTGTGTCTTTTCTCTGGGTCCTATATTTCTTCTAAATGAACAGAGACCTGGCTTTGTGAAAGTCAGGTGAAAGAACAAGCTGGTGAGAGCTAGAGAACAGAAGAGTGAAGGGTGCCTTGCCTGTCCTCAGGTGTCCGAAGGGCTGGCATTCGGACGGATTAGACCAGTGTAGTTGGAATATTTGGCAGAACTAGGAAGTTGCAGAGAAGAAGGTTTTGTCTTAGTTTGAGGAAAAACTTTTGAGCAATTAATTAGAACTCTCCCAAATTGGAATGGGCTGCCATGGTCAATGGCGGGCCGGTCATTGTTGGAGATCATCAGATGGAGGCTGGAGACACTTTAGAAAGGATTCTTATTCAGGTTGACTAGGTGAACTCTGAGGTGCCTTCCAGCTCTACAAGTCACAAGTCTGGTCTTAGCTCATTACTTACTAGCTCTGTGGTTCTGGGCAGGGCACTTTCACTTTCTGAGCCTTAGTTTTCTTATCTGTAAAATGGGGATAATACCTGTACTACCAAATGAAAATTGTCCACCACATCACACCATTAGCATATATTGAGAGAGTGGTCCACCAAGGCCCCAGGGCTTTTTCATTTGAATTGCTTTCCAGGGGTATCTCCCCTATCCTGTGCCATACAGTTGATCATTGGGGGGCGGGGGCGGGGGGAGAGGGGACAGGCAAATTCCTGTCTGGGAACTTTCAGGAAAATGAGACAAAGTTCCCAGGAAAGAAACTTGGCACCCAACTAGATGAGTGTGGGGGGGTGGATTTTCAAAGTACAAATAACAAGAAGAATTAAGAAGAGGAAGAGCCCCAGACCTGAGCCATTTACATGTCACTGTATAGGGCTTGGTGGAAGTGGGGCTACATGCAGGAAGCTCCCTACATCCCCAGGCAAAGACAAAGCACCCCATATCTCCCCTTGTGTTCAGAGAGCCTGGTTGTTGGGTATTTGCCAGAAGCCTTGCAAGAAGAAACAAGCCTGGAACCTAGGCGAGGAGGGGAATAGAAGTACCCAAAAGGCCCCCCGCACCTTAATGGAGTAGCTGAAAGCTTGGGCTGACTGGGGTGGTGAGGGTGGGCACACCAAGGAACAAGGACAGATCTCTCAGTTCAGAGTCAGCCATGCTTGGATGGCAGGGTCTCAAAGCCACCTGCCCTTCTTGCTCCAGGAGCAAACATCTGCAGTGATCCCACTGCTGCTCAGGAGAAATCCTTGCTAGTTACTGAAAAACCGGCTGCCCCTGGACTCGAGATTCCTCCCCACTACTCCCTACTACCTGCCATGCTCTCAGCCAAACTGGGCTGCTCAGGGCCCCCAGTCGTGCTGTCTGTGGCATGCTGCCCCAGCCCAGCTTGTCTGATGGCGTCTGGTCCCAACTCACATGGCACCACCTTTCTAAACTATCACAGTGGGCAGAGCATGGGGTTTGCAAGCAGAGAATGAGTCCTGGCTCTGCTACTCATGCCCTTCGTGACCCTGGGCAAGTCCCTTCTCCCCCTTGGCCTTGTGGTTTTTCTCTGTATAATGTGTGGGTTGGGCTAGATGATCTCTGAGGTCTTCTTCACCTGTCAATCCCAGGATCTCCTCTAAAGATGGAAGATACACTACATTGGGAAGAATATTGACTGGCCTCAGGCCCAGGCCTTTCCTCTTAGCTCAGAACTTTAAGGAGCTGAGGGCCACTGAACCAATGTTGATCTAAACAGTGGTGGTGATGATGCTATCCCTGTGCTTTAAAGAATGGTTGTAAGGAAAGCACTTCATAAATCTCCTTACTATGGACATGTGAACTGGTATTCTGAGCTCCTGACTGCCAAGAGTGTGACTTGAGAGGAGGGAAAGACCTGGAAAAGGTCACTCAGTCCCTAGGCCCCATTTGGTTCAGAACCTGCTTGTAGTTGAGCATGGTTTGGTCAAAGCAGGGGACCCCTAGTGCATCTGTGGGGACTTCTGGGCTGTGGGGAGTGTTTAGAAGATGTGGACAGAAACTGCATGGGATGGGTCTGGGTGCAGGGGCTGTGATCTATACCTGTGGAGGGTGTGTCCTCTTCAGTAAGGGCTCAGAGCCAGTGAAGCCTAGAAGTATCACTCCAGGAATGGAGGGGACAGAGTGCAGAACTGGGAGTTAGGTGACCTGGGATTTAATCAATGCCTCCCACGGGCCAGTCTCTGTGCAAGGCACCAGAGATGCAGTGACAAAAAAGGGAACAGGGTTTGCCCACAAGGAGCTTACATTCTATCTCAGATTTTTACTTTCTACCTATGTGACTTTGGGCAAGTCCCTCAGCTTCTCTGGGCCTTGGCTTCTCAAAATACCCCTTAAATGAATTCTTGATCATCTCTACACTCCGTGCCAGGTCAGGGGAAGGAAGGGGATGTGGTAGGGTAGGCAGAGGAGGCTACAGAAGGTAAAGAAGAGTCAATTCGTTTTGTTTTCTTTTTTACACTGGTAAGCTTTAAAAATAACGACCATTTGTTTCATAGACTGATAAATACCGTGTTTCCCTGATAATAAGACCTATCCCGAAAATAATCCCTTTCCTTACTGTGTAAGATTCCTCTAAAATAAGACCTCCCCCGAAAATAAGCCCTATTGAGATTGCTACTGTAGTGAAGGTGATCCCCTGCGCTACACGCTACATTACGGTACCCTCTGTATGCACCGTCCCCCCCCCGCCCCGTGAAACGCACGCCGCGCTCCGAGCTGCATCCAATCAGAGCTGCAGCAGTGAGCGCGTCATCCTGTTTTTTATTGAATTCATTATTGAATAAAGGTACATTTTTTTGTTCACATTTACCTGTTTATTAAAATTGCTGTCAATGTTCATTAAAATAAGCCCTCCCCTGAAAATAAGCCCTCTGGTGTTTTTCTATCCAAAAAAATATAATAAGACAGTGTCTTATTATCGGGGAAACACGGTATTAGCTATGGACTAGTGGAAAGTGCTGGTTTGGTCCATCTCATTTTATGAGGATTGGGGTGGGGAGGAGTGAGCAGAACCTGAGGCCTTGAGAGGACTGTGAATTGCTCAAAGTCAAATAACTAGTGATTAACAGAAGTCAGGCCAGTGCCCAGGTCTCTTGATATCTGGCCAGGGCTCTTCCCCCTGAAGTGCTTAATTTTGCTTTAAAAGAAAAAGGTTTTATTGATAATTTTTGGTTCTTACAACATCATAGTATTTCATATATGTCCCATTTCCCCTCCCTGAGAGCCAGCTCCTGTGACAAATGATATTTTACTGGAGAGGGAAGAAAAAGTTTGCACTACTGGATACATTGAAAAAGTCAGAAAACATGTTCAAATCTGTAACATCTGTGGACTTCCCTCCTCCATGAAGCCTGAGGGTGTCCTCTCTGCTCTCTTCATGCTAGTCCCAATTGATCTTTTACAACTCTGTTACATTTACTTTTGATTCTTTTAGTGTGTGACATTGTTACGGTCATTGTATATATTGTTTTCATGGCTCTGATTATTTCATTCGCATCAGTTCATGTAGATATTTCCACGCTTCTCTGTACTCATCACACACATCATTTCTTTTTTTAATCACAGTCATTTTTATTAACAGACTATTAGAAAATAATCATGGAAGAGACCTTTGGTTTATTCTTCTAACAAGCCTACTGATCTGGTCTTCCCTGTTAGCAGCATCTCCACCTTCCACAAAATGTCAAGTCTTTTTCTTCATTCCATCCCATGGAGAAAAATCATTCAGAGGGCTGCAGGAAGTTGCTGGCAGCTTTGAAGTGCTTGCCAGCACTGTAGATCTCAAGGATCAAATCCTCCGTGTAGATGATTCCATATCTACCAAGAGATTTTGCAATAATGACATCATATGGGCAATTCTGTTTTTTGATCTTGCCATAACCACGTTTGTAGATCAAGTCACTCCCAGACTTCATGTTTGGGTAACCCCATGCAATGCATGGTTCCACAGCCCTCAGCATGTTAAACGAAGCCTTGGTAAGCTTAGCAAAGTTGCCCTTAAAGACCTGACAAAGACGAAGAAGCTGCAGCACTTTTCGGACCTTTGGGCTAACAATTCCGATAACAAAAGCTAACGTGGGCTCAGCAGCTCCCTAGCAAGGGCCAGCTTTGCATGCCTCTGTAGCCAGCCAGATTTCACTTCTGTACTTCTGTCCTTATGGCAGGCTTTCAGATTCTTCATAAATAACTTTTCTTCATACTTTAAGGGGCATTTTTACAGCCATCTTCTTCAGGCATTTGGCCTTTACTTTTTCAGAAGGGATTCTGGAATGGATGCTCACTTCTTTTCTTCTACACTCACCATGATTCCAGCTGGGAAAATGTCACATTTTTTCTAGCAGTCATTCACGGACCACAATGTGTTTAGCCATTCTTCAGTGGTTAAACTTTGGGCCTCAAATTGGTTGTCAATTCTTAGCTATCCCAAAAAGTGTTATCAATATTTTAAAGTACTTATATGGGGACTTTCTTCTTCCTGATAGCTTCCTTGGGGTATAAGCCCAACAATGAAGTCTGTAGTTCAAAGCATATGGACATTTTAGTCACTCTCTTTGCATAATTCCAAATTGCATTCCAAAATAGTTGTGCCATTTCACAGCTTTATCAACTATGTATTGGGATGCCTTTCTTCTCATACCCCCTCCAACATTAACTGTTGTCATTTTGGCCAATTTGCAGTGTGTGAAGTAAAACCTCAGAGTTGTTCTGATTTGCATCTCTCTCATCAATAGTGATTTTTTCATGTGGTTGTGAACACTTTGCATTTCTTCTTTTGAGAACTGCTTATATCCTTTGACCATTTTTCTATTGGAGAATGGCCATCAGTCATATACACACATACATATATATGTGTATGTATATATGAATGTATGTGCTCAATATTTATATAGCTTGAACATCAAACCCTTATCAGAGAAATTTGACACTTTTTTTTCTCATTTGACAACTTCCCATATACTAGTCATTAATGTTGACTTTGCAGAAGCTTTTCAGTTTCAAGTAATCTAAGTTACCTGCTTTATCTTTTGACTGCCTCTGTCTTCTGCTTGGTTAAGAATATATCTCCTACCTCTCTTCTCGTTCTTTTACAGGATGGTCTTTAACATTAAGATCATGTAGCTATTTAGTATGCATTGTGGGGGTGGGGTGGGAGACATTGGTCTAAGCCCAGTTTCTGCCAGATTGCTTTCAAGTTTTCCCAGCAGTTTTTGTCCCTTGGTAACCCACATTCTCCACTTTATCAGACACTGGGTTATTGGATTCTCTTGTTCCTGAATCCCCCTTGTCTCATATCTTCCGTTGAGCTTTCCTTTAGCCAGTACCAGACGGTTTTGATGACTGCTGCTTTAGAACAGAGGCGCTTAATCTTTCTGTCCCACTTCCAATTCATTTTTCACCACGATGCCCAAATTGTTTTCCTAGTACACTGCTCTGATTCTCACTGCCCTTCTCGGTTCAAAGATCTTCAGAAGCCCCCTGCCTAGCAGACCTTCAAGGCCCACCATCCTCTGCTCACACCATCCAAGGTTCTGGCCAAACCAGTCTGCTTTTCTTTGCCCTTTCTTGCCCTGTCTCCTGGCTGTATCTTTGTTCCTGCTGTTCCTCACTTAGAGTAGATTCCCTCTTCCTACCTTTGCCTGCTTGAATCCTTCCCTTTGAGGCTCCACTCGGATCAACCCCTCTTCCTTAGAGCCTTCCCCAACCCAGCTAGATGAAAGTGAGCTCTTCCTCCCCCAGCCCTGCAGCTTTCCCTAGCTCCCCCTTGTCCTCAGCACATTCTACTGCCTCCTCCTGCCCACCACATGCATGTTTCTCCCCAATCCTCATTAGACTCTAAGTAGTATGAAGGCAGGCTTCATCCCTCTGCCCAGCGCCTTGTAAAATGACCAGGGTTCTGTAAGAGCAACAACGTTTACAGAGTGCCTGAAGGTTTGAAAAGCTCTTTACAAATACTGTCTCATCTAATGTTCACAATCCTGGGAGGTAGGGCTGCTGGCACACCCATTTTATAGATGAGGCAACTCCAGCAATTAAGTGACATGCCTAGGGTCACACAACTAGTAAGCATCTCCTTGGCTCTCCATCTACCTAGTTCTACCTACTGCATCAATTAGCTGCTAAGGGGTCCTGTATTCCTCTTCAACTCCAGTCACTTTGGTTTCTCAGAACGAAGGGCAGGGGCCAAAGATCCTCAGGCTTGCCTGGCCCTCGGCAGGGGCCCCTCCCAGCCCGGGAAGCAGCCCGTGGAGGAGTCGACTCCAAACAGAAGCAGAGGAGGGGCTGTGGGGGGAGCCGCTTTCCCCAGGAGACACCCCACCCCTTGCCAACATCTGGACTCTTGGTTGGCCCCAGCCCATGGAGCAGCTGGACTGACACTTCTGGAGATGGCTGAAGGTGGAGTTCACCTCTGCTTAGCAAGTTGGTTCCTCAGCCCCATCCTCCACCCTGTTTTCCCTCACTCCACTCAACCTTCAGCCCTTGGTGCTGTGGATCTGGAGGGAGGAAGGGTGGAGGGGAGGCTTGGGATTCAGAGATTCTTGCTGGGAGGGAGGGTTGACATCATAAGGATGGTGGGTTCTTCTTTCCTTTCCTGGCCCTATCTGTAGAGGAAACCAGGCAGAGCTGTTCCCTGTCTGTCTTTCCTCCTGTTCCAGACTCTTGTGGAGGACCCAGTGCCCAGGAAGAGCGCCCCTGCCCCACCTGTGAGGCCCAGATGACAGCAGGTGGTGAGTGGCTGACACCTCACTCCCTCAGTGAGCCTCTGCTCAGGTAAGGCCCTCCCTGCTCTCATCTCCACCAAGAGCCCTGGCCTCGAAGGTCTCTGGACTAGAGGCCAGTCACTGGACTCTGGGAGCCCTGGTATGATTCACACTGAAAGTCATGTTGGCATCACTAATGCTTCCCAGCTCAGGGGCTCATCGAATACTAGAGGCAAAAGTTGCCTGGTGAGGATGGAAAAGGCAGTAGGCCTTCCTTCGGGGACATGGGCTGATATCTTCCACGTCTTACTTTCGTGATTCTTTGACCCTGGGAATTGTGTCTTCCAACACCCTCATTTTACCGAGAAGTAAACTGATGGCCAGAGCAGGGAAGCAGCCTGCCCAGAGTCACAGAGCCACCTCAAAGGTTTAGGAACGTGAAGCATTACTGTTTTTTCCTACCCTTTCTGTAACAATCTTTATCCTTGGTTATTTGCTGGAAAGAGGGAAGCCAAGGAACAGGTGATTCTGGCTGCTCAAGGCTGGGGGGCAGTGGGAAGGCCAGAGCTGTGAACTCTGAGGATGGGGGCAGGGGGTACTGAAAGAGAACCTCCTGAAGAACAAGGACTTGGCTCTTACACAAAGCCCTTCATTCATGTGGACTCAATGGGGAGGGAGCTGGGATGCCTGGAAGAGCCTCAGACGCTCGGGAGGACCTTTGCTGAAGAGGGGCTCCCGGAGCAGAACCTGGATGGACCTTTGTGCCTCCTCAACCTATCCCTGCGGCTCTGCGAGTCTGCAGCCTCCCCCCTGAGGGCCTCAGAGATGGGGGTCACATGTTCCTGGTGCTTGGGCAGCCATCCTCATCACGAGATGGACTTGCTGGGGTCCTGCCCAGACCTGGAGAACAGAGGTAGCAAGCTCTGGACAGAAGATGGAGCATTGATTGAGCACCTGCTGTATGCTAGGCATTGTGCTGAGAGCTTTGATCCTCACAACAACCCAGGGAGAAAGGTTTCTTGATCATCCTCACTTTATGGCTGGGTGACTATCTATGAAGTATCAGAAGCTGGTTTGAACTATGGTTTTCCTGACTCCAGGCCCTAGTGCTGCATCTGTTAGAGAAGGAAGATTATTTGGGGCTCCTGACTTCAGTGAGCTTATAGTCTATTAGGAGAAATAAAGCAATGACCATAGGAAAGAGCTAACCCTGCTCCGTGCAGGAAACCAGAGGCATCCGCAGTCTGAGGGCATCTGGGAAGAATTCCAAAAGAGGCAGCGTTTGATAGGCGCCTCGGACCCCGAGGAGGTGCAGTGCCACAAGGTGGCGCTTGCTGGGATCTGTACAACTAAAGTCCAGGAGGAAGGGGGAGCTGAAGTGCATGTTTATGGAACACTGGCTCCAAAGATCAGCCAGTGGGGACTGGTGGGACTGGGCAAGCAGACATCCTTGTGCAGTGGGGTGCGCCCGGTGTGGTCGCCAGTGAAATCAGTGCAATCGTTCTCCTTTTCCATTTTGCACTGGACTCATGATTTTATTTTTGTGGGGTAGGGAAATTCTGCAGCCAATGCAGGTCAGCTCTGGCTATGAAAATTACAGTCCCTGAAAACTGAGAGAGAGCATGGCATGAGGGATGGAGAGCTGGCCTCAGGCAGAAGACCTGGTTCTAGTCTCTTCTGACCCACATTGGCTCCATGACCCTGGGCAAATTACTTAGCCTCCAGATGTCCCCACACCTGCAGCCTTCCACCTTGTCAGGGCCCTCCTGGGCACCATGTTTTAGGAAGGCCAGTGACAAGGATAGAGCTCAAAGGAAGGCATCCAGGATGGCCAGGGGCCCTTCAAACCATGCTACTGGAAGGTCTCCTGAAGGATTACGTGACACTTATCCTTGGAGGGATGTGAGAATTGTTGCCTCAAATTTGAAGGGCGCTCATGTGAAAGATTAAACTTGTTCTGCTGGGCCTCAGAGGCCAGACCCTGAGCCAGGGAGGAGGCAGAACAGGCACAGGCAGGGCATCTCTCCTAGAGGGCCATGGCTCCTGGGGAGAGCCTGGCTCAGGCAGCTTCTTTGGTTTCTTGGGGCTCTGCCTCAGTCAGGGCTGCCCTCCGACATTACCTCCAGTTCTCATAGTTATGTGCATGTTGTCACCTCCGGGTGCTCCCTGAGGGCAGGAGATGTTTTCCCCTTTCTTTGTATCCCCAGCCCTTAGCCTGGTCCTGGCACAGCGCAGGCACTTATTAAATGCTTGTTCGCTTAACTGGACTCTAGGCTTCTGTGGTTGTGAGCCAATGGGCTTAGCTGGCATGGGAGATGAGTGTGTGGAAGAGAAAGTGACAGGCTGGAGCCGGACCACACTGGGCTCTGAAGGGGGGTGGGGGCCACCAGTCTTCGTGTCGGGGTGGGGAGAGGCGTTCCCCTGGTGGAGCATCGGGGTATGGGGCAAGGTCCCCGGGAGGATGTGGGCTTAGAGCTCAGATGGTGTGTCCCCAGTCCAGAACTGGTGGGGCTGGGGGCTGTTACTTGGGGTCCTTCCTAGTTTTGTGTGAACGCAGGGGAATGACTGTCTTTCTCTATGCCTTCCTCTCCTCTTTTGTGAGTAAAGGGCTGGATTAAGAGGCTCTAACTCTCAAGTCTCTGATTTTCCCTCTTGAATCCCTCTGTCTCACAGGCAGGAGCTGGTCTTCTATGACTCCTGTGAGGAAGAGGAAGCAGTGGACACAGGGCCTTGGCTCCCAGCCTGGACGCCTGATAGCAGCCCCCATGGTGAGTGCAGCAGGAGGATACAGCCTCTCTGGCCTCCCTTCTGCCTGAACCCGGGCCCCAGAGCTTGGCAGAAGCTGTGGCTTGGGCAGCAGTTGGATGTGGAGCAGGAGGGGATCCTTTCAGACCATACAGTCCAGCCTAGCCAAGGCAACTAGGAGTGGTCCCTGGGCTGGTTGTGCTCTGGAGCCTCCATCTAGCCCCTGATGGGACAAAATCGGAAATGGCCCCAACAGAATTCCTTTTTTTTTTTTTTTTTTGAGGGCAATTGGGGTCTAAGAAACTGGCCTAGTCACAGAGTCAGTAGTTGTATGTGTGTGTGTGTGTGCCCGTGTATGTGTGTGGTTGTGTGTTTGTAGGGTGTCTGAGGTCGGATCCGAACTTGGGTCCTTCTGACTCCGGAGCCGGCACTCTACTCACTGCACCACCTAGCCACCCCCCAAACTGAATTTCTAAGCTGGAAATGTGGAAGTTCCCAAAATCCTAGATCCTAACAGATGATAGGGCATCCTTGCTCTAAGGGGCCTTAGGACATATGTAGGAGATCTAAGATGGTGGAACTGGAGGAAACCACCTCTTCCAACCCCATCACCATAGAAACAAGAAACAGGCCTAGAGAGGGGATCAGCAGCTGAACCTTGGCCAGCCAAATCCCAGCTATGTTTGTGGTTGTGTGCTCTCAGGGGCATCCTAGGATGTGGTCTTCCTTCTCCCCTCTCCACTTCCCATCGTCCTTACTACAAAGTGCTCCTGGGCAGGAGGGAGAATTTTTTCCTGGGTACCTGTCTTCTTTATCCGAGTTCCATCCAATTTGGGGTTTGTTGAGAAATCTGTGGATGGAAAAGTAGCTTCTGTAGCTCAGGCTTGCCTCTCTGGTTTCCAGGGAGCCCCTTGGTGGATTCTCCCAGGACCAGGAGCTGGCCTGGAGCTAGCCAGCCAAGCGAGGAGCTTGGCCTGAGCCCCTCGCTCTTTACCTCTCCGGGGCGACTGCTGCCTTGGAAGATCCTTCAGGAGGGCACAGAGAGCCTTACCCAAGGTGACATCACAGAGCATTTCCAGCCTGGGCAGTGGGTTGGGCAAAGAGACTTGGGTGGGGGTGGGGGGGGCTGCTAACTCCTCTGTCTCCTTTACTCACAGCTCTCTTTGAAGATGTCTGCCTGAGTCCACAGTCACTGTCTTCCTCCGCCAGCCTGGCTGGGGCACCACAGAAGGTAGCTGCCTTTGAAGCCTCTCCCTGCTCCATCCCCATTCCTTGGTGTTTTGTCCTTTCGCTTCCTAATAATCTCTCTCTCTTGTAAAAAGAAGCCCCAACTCCACTTTTTTCCCTTATGCCTCAGGGAGGGGCTGGAGCTCCAAGGTCAGGAAGCTCCCAGTTTGGAGAGGCAGTCTGTGTGGGGAATCCCTGGGCTGAGCTGGAAGCTTATCTGTCTTCACCTGGACATAGCTGAGTTGGGGGAGGATGCCTGGAGGCCTAGGGACCTAGGGGCCTAGGAAGGAATGAGCCCCAGAAGAGGTCCCAAGTGGGACGGGGGACTGCTGCAGAGGTAGGCCCCATAGCTTGAAGCAGGCCTGGCTCAAAGCCTGGCCACCATTCTCATGCCATTCCTTCTTTCCTGCCCAGCCTCAGGACCCAGCCCCATCAACCTCTGGAGGCCCTCTCCACTCCCTCAACCTTTTTCAGTCAGCATTCTCCCTAGACCACTGTTACCTCTCACTGAGTGAGACCAGCAAGACTGACTCCAGTCCCAGCTCAGGGGTGACCGAACTGGTGTCCCTGTGGAACAGACGGCAGAAGGTGAGATGGTGTCTTCTGCATGGTCAGAGGCCAGCTGGCCTCAAAGCTGCAGCCAGTTCTGGGCATCACACTCAAGGGGGGCTGGCTGCCAAGAGCTGGCTGGAGGTGGGTGGCAAGGGGCCTGCAAAAGGGGAGACCTGGCAGGGAGGGGCAGCAGTCCTGAAATCTGTGCAGAAGACTTGTGGGTGAGAAGCATGAACTATGGCAGTGCCTGACCAAAGGGCTCAGCACCTTACCATCTCGTCTGGGCCTGACGACCCAGGGAGGGGGAAGAGAGGGGCTCTTCTTATCGCCATTTTACAGATGAGGAAACTCAGGCCGGCAGCGATCTGGGCCACTTGGCCTCAGAGGGCCCTTCTCTGGGGAAGTCAAGGAGAGGTCTATTTTGCCTCAGAAAGAACTCTGTTAGTGGCAGAGTAGAAGCGACTGTACAGTATCTCTTCCAGCAACCTAGTTTTTCAGAGGACACTGAGGCTCAGAGAGGGAATGGGGCTTGGGCCCAGGCCCCCCAGCTCCCGGCCCAAGGGCCCTTCTGGCCTCAGCAAGGTGGAGATCCCTGCACTGGGCGAGATGACCTCGCGGTCACCTGCCTGAAACGGCAGGTGGCTGAGGCCTCTCCTCCCGTCCCAGGCCTCCCAGGCCAGCCCCGACAGCTTCCTGTCCTCCAGTGATGAGGATAGCGACTGGACCTGGACCCCCACCAAGCACGCCTCTCCTCTGCTGGCCTCCAGGAGGAAGCACAGGAGGGGCCGGGCAGGGGGCAGCAGCCACAGGAGCCACAAGGAGAGCAAGAAGGGCCACTGTTCTTTCCAGCTGAAGAAGAAATGTGTCAATGGCTTCATCATGTTCTGCCGTCTCAACCGCAGACAGTACATCCGGTGGGTCTGTGGCCCGGCCAGATCTCCGGCCCTTCCCTGAGCCCTCCCTTGCGCCCTGTGCCTCCCCCTCCTGGTGCAGCTGAGCCTGGTGTCTACCAGGGAGGGCATCGTTCTGCTCCCTCACCCGGCCCCCTCTCTGACAGAACCTGCCCCGGCATGGCATCCACCGCGGCCACCAAGGAGCTGGCACACCTGTGGCGGGCGATGACCAAGCAGGAGAGGCGACCGTACTGGTAAGGGGATGGGAGGCTGCTGGGGTGCGGGGAGGCGAAGTCTCAGAACTAAAGGGCTTTAGGGACCATCAAGTCTTAACGCCCAGCCCTTCCCCAAGTCCTGGAGCTTGGCCAAGGCAGACAGCCAGACATTCTGGGATCCCCTGGGATGTGCACTGGAGGGTGAAGGATGGGGGGGCTGACACCTAGCCTTGGCCAAACCGCCTTCCTGCCTCCCACCCTGAGGCTTGGGGGTGGGGGCAGAAGCCAGTGCGAGGGCCCCTGGCCGGTGACCCCTCCCCAGCATCAAGGCCCGCAAGTTCAGCCGCCAGCACAACCGCATCGTCAGGCAGGACTGTTCCAGTGAAGAGGATGATCGCTCGTCCCCCAAGCCCTTCCACCTGCTCCTGGCCGAGAAGGCCCTGTGTTCCCCAGGCCTCGTGTGCACCAGCTCCCCCTTGGGGGACCCTGTCCCTGATAGCCCCGAGTCGCAGTGAAGCAGGGACCACCCCCTGCTCTGACCTCAGGGAGGGGCCCAGGCTGCTGTCCCCTCCACATGACCCAGCCAGGGCTAAGAGGAGAGGGGGCTGGCCCATGAACCCATCTGCACCCCCATCTATCCTGTGGGGAGACCCTGGAGCAGAAGGCAACAAACTCCGGCTCCTACTTTCCTCAGTCTCAGGTCAGGATCAAACGTTTGGAAGGCAATTGTCCTCTCACTCTGCCCCCACCTCCCACTGTTATATTTATAGATTATTTATTGTTCTAAAAATAAAATCACACTTGTTCTTGGACTTTCCCTGGAGAATGCCGGGTTGTTACAGTGTCTTGGCAGGGAAACAGGGCCTGCCCCTGATCCTGGGGCGCCCCCAGGAGTTACGGGAGGAGGGGTAATTGTTTCTGGCCTCTCCAAATCCCCCCCCCCCAGCAGCTGAGCTTGGTGGTCAGACCACAAACCCCACATTCCTACCCTTCCTGTGACCTCCCTCAGAGAAGGAAGTGAAAGTGGTCAGGGTTAAGAAAGGGCATCCACAAAAGGCGATGACTGCCCCCACTTCCCCAGGATCAGAGGCCCCCCCTGCACTTCTGGGTCTGGTTTATTGAAATTGAGGCAGTAACATATCCTAGAAAAATATAAAGATTTGGGAAAGTACAAACCAAGGTCAGGAAGGTCACCCCCTCCCGGGAGGAAGGATCTTTGGTCTGGGGTTACAGAGGGATCATGGGGCCCTCACTGCCACCTCCCAGACACTATTGGCTACTTGGGAGACTCATGCATGGGGTGCTGGGGGGCCCTGGGCCCTGTCACACACACCCACAGCCCCTGCTGGTACATCTCCAATTAACAGCCATTCTCGGGGCAGGGCAGGGTCCTTAGAAAGGCTGGGCCCAAGGGCCATAGTGTTTTTCCACAGACAATTCACAGCCAGTACCAGATTTGACAGGGATGGGTGTGCAGCCAGCCCTCAATTCCCCCAAGAAAGGCTCCAAGCAGGATGGGAGTGGGGCTGTAGCAAACTGAAGCCTCTGCTCCCAGGGGAAGTCCGAGGGCCCCCCAGAGGGAGAGGGGCTGGGGTAAATTAGTGTTATGATTTGGAAGACAGTAGCATTTGTGGTGGGCACAGGGCCCCTTGAGGAAAGCAGGCCGCTGCAGTCTTCAGAGCACCTCATCTGGGGAGTAGAGAAGAGCCGAAGGTCTGGATCCCTTCACAGCTCCAGCGGGTCCTCCACAGGCACTGACTGCAGCTGGGTCAAGACCTTGTCCTCGGGCTCCAGCCCATCCCCCTCCTCAGCACCCGTGCCTCCCAAGAGCAGGCTGCTGTCCCCATCTGGCAGCCTCAGGAGGGCGTGGGGGGCAGGCGTTCCTAGCCCTTTCTCTATCTCAAAGAGCCCCTCAGTTCCCACCCCCAACTCCAGGCCCCCAGGCCAAGAAGGGACAGTGGAGAGGGGTACACTTGTCAGGAGGCCAGAGGAATCCGCGGAGAAGGCCGGGCCAGCTGCCGCTGGCGCCACGGGCACCTGGGGCTGAGCCGAGAAGGGGGGAAGGGCTGGGCCTGGGGCCCCCGTAGCCAGTGCTGGTCCCTCAGCCACAGCAGCCGGGGCTTCCTGCTTGACGGGCAGCGCCAGGCTGGTGGCAGTGGGTGTCAGTGTCTGGGAGACCAGCATGCTGGCTGGGAAGGTGGCAGTCAGGATGATCTTGCCCTGCTGAAGTGTCATCCCCGTCACAATAGGGCTGCTGGAAACCGGGTTCGCCAAGAGGAAGTTACCTGTCAGGGAAGGGAGGATGGGATGAGAGGGTGGTGACCCAAGCCTATCACCAAACCTGTGGCCAAACTCTTCCACCCTGAGCCCACCTCCTCTTCTACTAGGGGGGATCATTTCTGCCTTCACAGGGCTATGGTGATATAAACCACATACAGGTATAAAGGACTAAATCTGAGCCCTTCATCTGATGGGAGAAACTGAGGCCCAGGCCTCCATCCTGGTCACACTGTGTCAGAGGGCCCTGACAGTCCCAAGCCAGGCCCCCTCCCCCCAAGGCCAAGAATTAGGAGGAGAGAGGGAGGGAGAGGGAAAGAGGAAGGGGGGGGAGAGGGAGGGAGGGAGACAGAGACAGAGGGAGGGAGGGAGACAGAGAGAGAGAAGGAGGGAGGGAGGGAAAGAAAGAGAGAGGGAGGGAAAGAGAGGAAGAGACAGAGAGAGGGCGGGAGGGAGGAAGGGAAAGAGAGAGAGAGGGAGAGAGACAGAGAAGAACAAATGAACAGGAAGCCTGAGTCCTGTCCACACCTCAGAGCTAGAAGGAGCTTCTGAGATCACAGAGGCCAATTCATACCAAAGGAAAGATGGAAAGCCCAGAGGGGGAAGGAACTTGGCGATAGTCACATGGGAGAGGGGGCAGGGCAGGATCCAGGGCTAGAAGCCGGAGAGAGGAGGTGAGGGGGTGACCGAAGATGCTCTCCCCTCCTTTCCCTTCCCCCTCCTCAGCATCAGAGCTTTGGGACTAGGAAGGGACCCTTGAGATCATTTGGCTTGTAGATGGCAAAGTGGCATTTCCAAACACACACAGGCACAGGAGCTGTGCTTGCTCCACCCCTCACCCCCCAGGGAGCCAGGGGAAGGAGATGTACCTGGGGTGGCTGCAGGTAACTGCAAAGCTGTGACCCCCATCCCTGGGTTGATGAGGTGAATGTTGGCCTGGCCCAGGGCGGCTCCTGCTGCTGCCGCCACCTTGACGGGGCTGGCGGGCCCAGCCAGCAGCTGTAGGGACCCCACACCTTGGGGCAGGGTAACCACCTGGGATGTGGGCACCACTTGGGGAAGGGACACCAAAGGTGAGGCCCCAGGGTAAACAGAGCCTGATGGAGAGAGGGGGACCACCTGGGGGGCTGGCACAGAAGCTACTGGACCTGGGGGCGACAGTGGCACCACCTGGGGACCCGGGCCAGCAGGTGTCACCATCGAAGGAGAAGGGAAGGGCACCGCTGGCTGTGGGCCCGGGACCACCTGGGAGAGGGACAGCCCCTGCAATGGAAGGGCCTCCTCCCCAGATGCCTGGCTCCCTTTGGAGCCGCCGTCTTCAGCCGGCACATCTTCAGCCTTCAGGTCTCCAGGCTGGGGAACTTGGAGCAGGGAGGGGAGCGGAGCCTGGGGCTGTGGGCTGGAGGGTGGTGGGCCCCCTCCTCCAGTGGCCCCAGTGAGCAAGAGTGGGGCCAGGCCTGGGCCCTCCCCCAGGGCCAGTCCATTAATGATGACAGACCCTCCATTCAGCAGCACAGCTGGAGAGCTGGCCGTGGTCAAGAAGCCCCCATTGAGCAGGATAGATGGGGCAGTTGGGGGTCCCGATGGAGCTGCCGCCCCAGCCAGGAACACAGAACCGGCAGTGGGCACCTCTGTGCTCCCCGGGGCCGCACTCGCTCCAGCGTCCACCTCCTCGGCTCCGTGACTGGACTCATCTTCGGTGCTGGGGTTCCCATCTGACTCACTGCAAAGAGAAAAGAGAGCTGAGCGCTCTGGGGTTCAGCAAGAGGCCGAGAAGGTCTCTGGTGAGGTCCCTCAAGGCTTTGGGGAGGCCACAGAAAGGGGCAAAACACTCTCTCTGAATCTGAGATGCTCTACCAGCCTCCGGCAGCCAGCCACGGAAGCCGAGTGTGACACAGTGGTAAGGCAGGGAGAGATCCCTCGGTGCTGCCAGCCTGGGGAGCCAGGTGTAACGCATCGGTGTGACAGGGAAGGCCCCATACCTGGGGTTCAGGGAGGATCCCGGGCCAGCCCAACACTTGGGGAGCTGCACGTGGACTCGGGTGGGAGGGGTGGAAGGAGGGGTCACGTTTCACAACATAAAGGAGGCCAAGCAAGCGGCGGGCCGGCCCTGCCCCCCTCCTCCCCGGGCAGGGTCCCCCTCCTGCCCCCCCCCCCCACCGCGCTCACCTCCTGCCCGGCGCCCCCACAGCTGCTGCTGCCGCCGCCCCGCCGGGACCCGGGCCGCCCGTGCGGTCGCGCTGCCGCCGGTTCTTGAACCAGTTGCTGACCTGCGTGAGCGAGAGGCCGGTGAGCGCGGCGAGGCGGCGCTTCTCGTCGGGTGCGGGGTAGCGGTTGCCGCGGTAGCAGGCCTTGAGTGCGGCCCGCGAGCGCTCCTTGAAGCAGTACACCGTCTCCTCGCCGTCCCAGATGGTTTTCGGCAGCGGGAACTTCTTGCGCAGCCGGTACTTGTCCACGGCGCCCAGCGCGCGGCCCCGGGCGCGCTCCGCCTCGCGGTAGCGGGCGCGCAGGTAGAGGTCCTGCAGGAAGGCGTGGTGCGCCGCGGGGAAGGGCCGGCTCTCCAGCAGCCGGTAGAGCTCCGCAAAGTCCCC
>NW_027185797.1:40693898-40708675 GCF_028583685.1 Petaurus breviceps papuanus
CCCCATCCCCTTCCCCACCCGCAGCCGCAGCCCCTTCCCCACCCCCAGCCGCAGCCCCATCCCCATTCCCTTCCCCACCCGCAGCCCCATCCCCATCCCCTTCCCCATCCCTTTCCCCATCCCCTCATGTCTCCCAGGGTTTGCTCCTCTTTGGTCCCCTCGGCGGCTATTGGATTGGTCGCCCCTTCCCCAGTGATCGGAGCTGGCAGAGAAGGCGCTAAGCGGAGGGGCCAGGCAGCAAGGGTGAGTGTGGCAGGGGGCGGTGAGCAGCCGGAGGGACGTACCCGGGCACAGGGCAGCAGGTGGCAGGGCACCACCAGGGGGCACTGGCACAGAGCCACGGCCGGGGGGCCATCTGGCTGGAGAGAGAAGGGACAGGTGACCAGATCGGAGCCCCTCCAGGTCCCTCCCCAGGGCCACCCCTAAAGGGATCGCACAAAATGTACTGTGGGTTCCGAGAGCAGATCAGTAGAAGGGCAGGTGAGATGGAGGGAGGACCTATGGGATCTGAAGGGGGTCCTAGAAGCAGGCCCATGGCAACAGCAGGCAGGGGAGTCTTACATGGGGAGGCAGCTCCGTGGCCTGGGGAAGGGGGAGCCCCGAGTTTGCTGGAAGGAGAAGAGAAAGGAAGTGGGGACGAGCAGTGGGCAGGCAGAGAGAGAGAGGGACAGAGAGAGGACAGCAGCCTCGTGGCCTGGGCAGTCTTGTTTCGTGTGCTCGAAGCCTCCAGCCCCCTGCTATCCCCAGGGCTCCTTGGGTTCTCTCCCCGCCCCTGCCCAGTACAGGGGGCTGGAACCCCGGGAAGGCGGGGCTGGACTTGCCTGACGCTTGCAATTCCTCCATCCGCTCTCGAAGCTGCTGGATCTGAGCCTCTAGCTCCCCATTCCGGCTCTCGGCGGCCTGGAGCTGGCTAAGGGCAGAGCCGGGGAATGGTCACACCAGGGGTCCCAGCCCCCTTCCCTGCGGGGCCAAACCTTGGAGAAAGCACTGGGCCACCAGTGCTACCTTGGCTTTTGAAATAGGACCCTGGCATTATTGCTCCTCAGTGTCCTGACCTAGGATGGACAGACCCCAGAAGTCATCCAGTCCAATCCCCTGAATTTACAAAAAGGCGAAACTGATGCCCAGGGCGAGAAAGGGACCTGCCTGAAGTCACAGAAGCCCTATTTAAGTCTCTATCCCAACCTAACATTTCCTTGCCGTGGTTGTGACATGGCTTCATATCAGGACTGAATAACTTACCTCCCTCCCTCAGGTAAAACATGATTCCAGCCAGGGGTTCACTGACCTGGCAAAGTTCTGGTTGGCCAAACGGATGGCGTCCAGCTCTCTGCGAAGGCTCTGCTGGTTCAGCATTTCCTCCTCCAGGGCAGTCTGCAGCTCTTGCAAGGTGACTCCCTCTTCCTCCTCCTTCTCCAGGCTCGATGTGGCTTCCTCACCCTGAATCTGAGAAACCTGAAAATTTAGAGCTGGACAGGACTTACCTAGGACCACAAGATGAACTGGAATTCAGACTCAGATCTTGTGACTTCAGAATGCCCGTCCGCTAAGCTGGGCAGTGGCTCCCACCCTGCCAACAGCGCCTTCTCATGACTGCTCTTTGTTTTTCCACTCCATTCTAGGTCCACAGCCCCCGCCTCCAGAAGCCTTTCTGGACTGACTCTGGAATCATACCCCTATCACTCACAGGCTCCTCAGCTGTGGCCAGCTCTGGCGGGGTGGGGATTGTGGGCTCAGGCTCCAGCTCCATAGGGGCAGGGTGGCTGACCTCCGGGGCCTCACTTTCACTGTGGGAAGAGGGAGAGTGGGGGACAGAAGGCATCTGCATTCCAAGACCTAGTTCTTTGCCCTGCCGCTCCCAACCTCTTTGGGAAAGAGGGCCCTTCTGAAGAGGAGAGACTGAGAGAAGTAAGCCAGCCTTCTTGTGTGATTTCCTTTCTCAGCAAGCATTTAGAAATAACCGAGGTGCTAGGCTCTGGGGATACAGAGGGGTGTGTGTGTGTGTGTGTGTGTGTGTACGGACACGCTTGAGTACACTTGAGCACTTGAGCGCTTTTGAAGAAATCAGTAACAATTGAACCTAGATTTCCCTGCTTTAGGATGAGGAAGTTCTACCAATGCAAGTGGATATCTTCTCTTCAACTGATAGGCTTAGAGAGTGGCCTGGGACACTGAAGCCCAGGGTCACACAGCCAGGATGGGGTTTTCCCCGGTGAGTACACCCATTGACAGGGTGTTTCAAAACCATGCAGTTTTCTGTTTTCCTTGTTTTTAACCTGAATAACTTTAAACTGCAGTAAAACTTTGGGACTGGGTAACCAGGTGGCACAGAGTCAGGAGGACTTGAATTAGAATCCAGCCTCAGACTAGCTGTGTGACCTTGGGCAAGTCACTTCACCCAGTTTGTCTCAGTGTCCTCATCTGTGAGCTGGAGAAGGAAATGGCAAATCCCTCCAGCATCTCTGCCAAGGAAACCCCAAATGGGGTCACAGAGAGTCAGACATGAGTAAAGAAAGATTTTTGAGATACCCTGTGTATGGGTGTATTCACATATATTATCAACAAACATACTTATATATTATAAACACAAAAGGGACAAGCTAATGGAGATGGGGAGGGGGGAGTGGAGACACTAGCAGCTAGGGCAGATCAGGAAAACCCCCCAGGTAGAAGGTGGGAGAAGAAAAGGTTCCCCCCTCACCTGAGAGCAGCATAGGAGAATGAATAACCCACAAAAGGTAAGTGTACACCCAGTGGGGGGCTTTCTACCAGGTCAGACAGTGTCTCCTGGAAGGAAAAAGAAGGGAAGGGCTTAGGGATGCTCTGCCCAGTGCCTAGTGAAGGCCTGCAAACCTGAGATGGGAATCCAGGCTTCCCAGCACTGGTCCCAGACCCATCCTAACCCTTACTTCCTTGGGTGACAACTCAAGTCCAGTAGGAAATGACCAGGTTGGACTAGACAGTTTGTAGGTTTCTTTCTGGCTCACAATCTACGGCTTTTGGGGAGTTGGACTAAAGACAGACCCACTGAGGTTCCAGGACAGGGGTGGGTAATCTTCAGGCCTCGAGGCCACATGTGGCCCTCTAGGTGCTCAAATGCAGCCCTTTGACTGAATCCAAACTTCACAAAACAAATCCCCTTGATTGGGCCAAAGGATCTCACTTGAAGTCCTAGAGGGCCACACATGTCCTCAACGCCCCTAAACTTCACTACTAATACAGATGTATGTTTGCTCAGAAACTTCAGTCTTCCAGAGCTGACAAGGAAGTAGGACATCTTCAGTTACTTAGTGCCCTGTAGAAGAACACTGGAGTTCTACCCCCACCCCAACCCCCTTATGCTCCAAAATCTTTAAGCACCCTTTTGGTTCTGAGGTGACCAGATGAGCTCAGGGTCCTGGATTTGGCAAGCCGGCGACCCAAGCTGGGCCTCTGGGGGGAGGCTGATAGGCGAGGGCGAGGTACGTACCCCACCCCCGCTCACCATGGCCGTGAGCCCGTCATCCACCAGATCGAAGTTGCAGGTGTCCGTGGCTCCGGAAAAGTCAGGCACGAAGGGGGGAGAGCTGTCCCGAATGCCCTCCCAGTCGAGTCCCTGGAAGAATGGATGATCTTGGAAGTCCCCGGCCCCAGACCGTCCTAGCCGTACCTCCCGTGGGCATAGAAGCTGTTGGATCAGGTCTCGAGCTTCCTGAGGGACCCCAGCATCAGCCATAGGCAGGGACAGGTGCTCCTAGGGAAGGGGGAAGAGTCAGGGACGTGCTCAAGGGAAGGACTAGCCCAAGACCACCATGGCAGGACCGGATGCCAGGGCCCGACTCAAAGACTCTCCCTGGGGGCACCTTGTAGTGGACGATCTTGCCGTAGGTTTCGGCGGTGGATTCGGCGTAGAAAGGCGTCTGGCCGAAAAACATCTCGTAGGCAAACACACCTAGGGCCCACCAGTCACACTCGGGCCCGTAGGAACACGCCCCTGTTCCACCGCCTACAGACTGCAGGATTTCCGGAGACAGGTAGTCCGGGGTACCCACCGCTACGGACGAGCACACCTGAGAGGAGAGGGAGGATCAGGCCCCACCCCTCCCCTGACTCCTCAGCCCCCGGCACCGCCCCTTTATCCATTTCTGCTCTCTAGCCTCACCTCCTGGCTTCCTCTCACTCTGTTTTGGCCACTCCTCCAGACTATTAACCCATCCGTGGGCTGGCTCACCTCTAGCAAAGGAGCCTCTGGGCCCTCTTTACCGAGGACCTCGTGTCAGGATCTCCAGCTCCCTTCCTCTCCCACTCACCGTTCCGTCCTCTCGAAGCTTGAGACAGGAACCGAAGTCGGCCAAGCGGATGTGGCCGCAGCGGTCCAGAAGGATGTTGTCCGGCTTGATGTCCCTGGAGGAGGGGGTAACAGTTCTGAGAAGCCACTTTCCACCCACCCCACCCTCCAGTCTAGTCCTCTCTCCCCCCGCCCGGACCCTTTGGTGATGCACCCCCGTGTGGCCTGACCGGTGCACGTAGCCGAGCCGGTGCACAGAGTCGATGGCCAGGACCATCTCAGCCAGGTAGAAGCGTGCCATCTCTTCGGGTATCCGCTCCCCAAACTTGCTCAAAAGGGTCAGCAGGTCCCCGCCCACATAGTACTCCATCACCAGGTACTAGGGGGAGGGAGGTTTGAGAGTCACTGACTTAGAGGCTCTCCCTCCACTGCTCCACTTGGTCCAAGGACCAAGAGAGTCCCTGGAGGGGAGAAAGGAGGACGGAAAAAGGGGGAGACAGACAAGTGTGAAGACAGGTAATCCCCAACATAGAAACCACTGAGAGTCGGCACCCTTGTCAGAGGCATTGAGATCTTAGAGATTCCATGGTTTAAACGCCAAAGCCCAGGTGTGACCACACCACTCTCCAATAAAGCTCAGTGGCTCCCTAGTAGCTCTGGGGTCAGCTCTGGCACCCCAGAATCAAGCCACGTTCGCCTTCTTTCTGCCCCTCACACGTGACATCTCATCTCCGCCTCAGCGGACACATTCCTCTCTCCTCTTCTCCAAGAAGCCTTTCCTGATCCCCTCCCTAGTGACTCTCCCTCCAAATCACTTTGCAATTACTGTGTGCATATGTAGTCAGCGTGCCAGCCGCGGGAAGCAGCGACCGGCTCGTTTTCGCTTTTGTAACCCCAGGGCCTAGCACAGTAGGGGTAGGGACGCTCGGCCTAGCCACACACCTGGCTCAGAGTCTCAGAGAGGTTGCTTAGAATAGAGCTTCAGTGACTGGCCCTATAGGACTCACTGTCAACAGAGGTGAAACGCGGGACACGAGATACTTAAACCTGTTTGCTAAGTGACTGATCCTGTATTTTTGCAGTGGAGGAAACTGAGGCAGCCCAAAGACCCCTCGGCCTCCCAGCCTATATCTCTGACCCAGTGCCCTGCGTCTCCCTAAGGCCCTGCCCCAAAGGCCTTCCAGAAGGACCGAACTGGGCAGCAAGATCAGCTGCGCCCCCTCCTCACCAGGTAGTTCTCGTCCTGGAAAGCAAAATGCAGCTGCGTGACCCACCGGGGGTCCCCATTCACCAGCACATCCCGCTCCTCCCGGAAACACGATACCTGGGGGGACAAGGGGGTGGGAGGAGACAGACTAAGCACAGCCCCTGCTTGAGCCCTAATCCCGCCCCTCCCTCAGCTCCACCCCTCCCCTCAAGGCCCCGCCCTTTGGGCCTCGCCCCTCTCCTCGGACTCCTCCCCGCCTCCCAGGCCTGGGCCCCGCCCCCTCACCTCCCCTCTCTTCAATATGTCCCATTTATTCATGATCTTCATGGCAAACACCTGCCCAGTGCGCCTCATCTTCACCACGGCCACCTGGCGGGGGAGGGCGTGCAGGTGAGGACGAGGGTGGCCGGCCCCGCCCCGCCCTGCCCCGCCCCCGGCCAAGCCCCTCTCACCTCACTGAACGCCCCGCGTCCGATCACCTTCAAAATCTCGAAGTCGTCCCTGCGCAGCTGGATCTCCTTCAGTCTCGCAACAATGGGCTCCGCTATGGGGGGAAGGGGGCGAGAGCTGGGCCACGACACCTCTGAGCTTCGGGGGGCGCGCGGAGGGGGCCCCGCACAGAGGAGACTCGCCCAGGCTGGGGAGGGGACAGAGGGGGGGGGGAGGAGGAAGTGGAAGGGGGGAGCAGCGGGGGGCAGGGGGCGCGCGGCCTGGCGGCAGGGGCGGGGCGGAGGGGAGGAGAGGGGAGGGGGAGAGGAGCCGCTGCCGCTGGGGCCGCCAGAGCTGCCGGCCCTTTTATGGCATCGCCCCGGCTTGGTTCTGGTCTAGCTCGCACAAGGGAGGGCTGTGCCAACGCTGTCCACAAAAGGCAGCAGCCTTCGCGGGGCCGGGGGGTGGGGGAGGAGAGAAGCATGAACCTTGCTTCCTTGCCTCAGTTTCCCCTTTTGTCTCCTCCCTGGGGGAGGGGTGAGGAAGAGAGGTTTCCACTTCTCTCAAGAGAAGCGAGTCTAGGTTTATTTAGCTCACGCCCGGACAGAGAAATAGAGAGAGATGGAGAGACGAGAGACCAGGAAAGACCCAGGCACCGAGAGATGGGGGATAAGGGACCCCAAAAGGAGGCAGAGCGAAATGGGAAACACGGACAGGCTACGGGAAGCCCCTCACTCCCACCCGGGAGCCGCTGAGGAGGGCTGGGGAATGGGCCAGGCAGGCCGTGGGCTGGGCTCGGAGGAGGGCTCCACAGCACCTAGAATACCTGGGGAAGAAAGCTGTTTACCCCGCAAAAGGAATGGGATTAAGAGATTAAGTGCCCCCCACCCCCACCGTGTTCTCCAACCGAGAGCTCAGCCCTGCTAGTATGTGAAGCCAGGTGGGTTTTGGGGCGGGGGGAACGACACTGCCACCTGAGGGGCCTCTCAGGGCCCACCTTCGTCCATCCATTGTCTTCCACCCTTCCTTCCCTCTCTTCCCTTCCTTCCTTCCTCTCTCCCTCTCTTCTTTCTCTTTCCTCCCTCCTTCCTTCCTTCCTTCCCATTCCCAGCCCTAAGGAATGGGAGAAGAGAAGACTGGAGTGGAATAGAAGAATTATGGGGCAAAGCAGAGGTGGCCCTGGGATATCTTATATCATAATCCCTTTGTCCAGACCCCTGCCCCTTTCCCTATGTGATCTGGCCCCTCTGGCCCTCAGTTCTCCCTTTGTAAAACAAAGTGGGGGGACAGAACAGACAAGCTGACCACTAATCCCTGGACCTGGAGCTGCCTTCTAGGACTGTGTCCAGCTAGGGATTCTGAGGCCACAGGATAAATTAATCCTGCTCCTTCTCCCCCATCCCAATTCCCCAACATCAGTCCCAACACACATAGGCTTTTGGTGCAGGCCCAGCCCTGAATCAAGCCCAGTGGGACTTGGGCTACAGGAGGCTGAAGCCCAGGGTCACTCAGATTTGGGGTGTTTCTGGTATGGATGAGTCAGAACCTCCTAGAGGCCAGAGAGGGCCCTGACTCACTCAAATCCCTCTTCCCTCCCTCCCCTGGGGCCCTAGGCACCTGTCAGGCTGTGGCGCCGACCACCTGCCACTGGCTGGCAGCTGCCACCCTTCCCTCAGACTCCTGGGATCTCTAAGCACTTAGTGATCCCGGGCATAGTGGAGGTATCTGGAGGTGGGGGAGGTCTAGGAAAGCTGGAACCTTCAGGTCAGAGCCTGAGGTCTTTCCTCCCTAACTTATCCTACCCTACCCTACCCCTCACTGGGCAGCTGAGGCCTGTGGTCCAGGCCCTCTCCGAAAGAAAGCCTGCCCTGCCTTCTCCCAGCAGTCGGCCAGATCCCCTAAGTTACTCATTCAGCTTGGAAACCTCTGCTCACTCCTCCATCCAGGAGCTGTGACTGGGGTTCTTCTGCCTTTTTCCTCCCCAGTCCTCTTCTGGTGATCCTCCCTCAATTCTGCCACCCTATATCTGGACCCCTTTCCAGGGCCCCCTTTTTGTCAGTGATACCCCCACACACACACACTGGCCCTCCTTGGGGCCCCATCTTCTTCCTCCCCAGGAGCTGCTCCCTCCCTCTCAGGATGCTTCCTTTCTGGCCCTGGTCCCCACAGAGTGGAAGCGACCCTGTGACTCCAGCGCTTGCCTCCCTCCCTGGGGCACAGCACTCACCCCACTGAAGGAAGTCCAGCACATACTTGTCCTGGGCCAGGGATGAGGCACTGAGCTCCTGGTAGACACACAGCAGCAGATCAAGCAGGGGCTCCAGACCCACACAGCCTCCATCGACCACCAGCTCCTGGAGCCGCCGGAGCCGCTGCAGCCGGACCTCGGCCGACATGACGGGGCTGCTGCCACCACCATGGCCCCCGCCCAGGCTGGGGTGGGGGGGCCTCACCTCTCACAGGCCTGGCAGGCCTAGCCCTAGCTCCCGGGCCTCATTGCTCCTCCTCCTTTCTCTCCCCCCCCCCACAACCTCAGGGCCTTCTGCCCTCTCCCCTTTGGGAATAGGAACTCCAAGCTAGGCAAGTCCTGTGTTCCCCTCGAGTTCCGCTATCCCTGCTCTGTCTCCTCTCTTCTCTCTTCCAGCCCAGCCCACCCCTGCCCTCCCTGCCCCTCCCTCCTCCCGATTTAACCCCTTGTAAGCCCAGGACACCAGCACCCCCCCAAACACACACAATACACCCCTTTTCTAACCCCTCCCTTTAACTCATAAACATCCCAGAGGGCCAGGGGGCAGGGAATATATCCTCATAACAATAAGAACTCCTGTTTCACTTTAACATTTACAGCGACTTCCTCACAAGGCAGGTAGCACAAATGTTGTTTACAGATAAGAAAGCTGATACTGACAAAATTCCGTGACATATCCACCGTCACCCAGCTCTTAAGTGTTCGAGCTAGACCCCCGATCTCCAAAGGAAGGCTCTTTCCGCTGAGCTTTTTCTTGCTGGAGGCAGAGGCACCCAGAGTTCCCAAATTCAGGGCTGATAATGGAGGACACTGGGTTTCGTGAGAGGAGGCAGACTGGTCTCCTTCAGAAGCGGGAGCTGGAGCTGGACAGGGCCTTTGGGGCTACCTCCTCCAAGCCCCAGATTGCCACTGAAGAGTCATGGTTTCTGAGTGGCAGAACCAAGTCTGGGCGTGTGCCCACCATAGTCCCACGAACCAGTTCTAGGTTCTATCGGAACTGGGACAGACCCTAACAACAGGATTTTACACTTTATGGACAATCTAGTCCAACCCCCTTATGTTACAGATAAAGAAACTGAGGTCTAGAGAGGGGAAGGGACCAGCAGAGATGGCATCCCAACCCAGCTCTCAAGCTGCTCCTGGTTCTGGGTTCTTTCTACGACACAGCTCTCTGAGGGCAGAGAAGGGGATTGGGGGGGGCGGGGGCACGGGCATGGTATGGAGCAGCGGCTTCTCCCATGACTCAGCGATGGATTCCATCCAGGACTGTTAAATTTAGCTGGGAGGTCCCTCCCGGGTTTAAATGGATCCATTTTGGGAGGGGAAAGGGGGGCAAGGAGAGAAGGGGAATTCACCCCTTCAGAGAGTAACTATGGTGGGGGACCCCCTTTCCAAAGGAAGACCTGTGTCTGGGAGAAAGGAGCTACAGTGCAGGGACCCCCCAGGACCACAAGGAACTATCCCCTAGTTTTTTGGACACTAGCCCTGGGGGCCAGGGGGTGGGGACCAACTACATTCCTCCCAGCTCAGATTAGAAACAGAAACATTTGGGGGGGGGGGGGGGAGGGGTGTTGCTCCCCAGAGCCAACCCTGGAGAGGAAGAGGAGTGAAAAGCTGACCTGGGGGAGGGGTGGAGAGTGGTGAAGTGGGACTGGATGAGGAGAGGAAGCCAGGAGAGAGACTGGGGTTTTCAATCATCCCTGCTTCCCCACTCCCCAGGGTACTCAGCCTGAGGAATGACTTGGCCTTCTCCCTCACCCTACCACACTTCCCTTGACAGATTTTAGGGGATGGATGTAATACGAGGTGATTTCCAGATTTGTGGCAGAGTTTAAAGGAGGCCCAATGCAGCCCAGTCACTGATCTGTGACCTTGTCCAGGTTACTGGTCTCTTCTGGGCCTTAGTTTCCCCATCTGCAAAAGAAGGGAATTGGCCCAGAAGCCATCTGATCTCCCCTTCAGCTGAGTCTCTGTCCCTCTGAGCTTTGACGTTATTTTTCTAATGAACAAAAATCTATTTTCTCTCCCCATAAATTGGAGGAAAATGAAACCCTTGTAACAAATATGCCTGATGGGGCCTGCTCAGGCCCCATCTCCCTTCTCTCTTCAGCCATCTCTCCATCTCAAGATGCCCCCGAACCCACACCTGCCAAACAAAAGCCAGGTCCTCCAGAGGTCACCCGGTGCCGGCTGCTGCTTCTCCTGAGTTCTGAAGCCTGTATCCACATTGTTCAATGGAAGCTTCCGGGCAGCTCCCAACGGGCCAGTCCTTGACCTCTCTGACTGACCACCCACTGTAGATTGGGATGTTCCTTCACCCTCCTTAGTGCTGTCTTTATCTGAATCACACCCATGGAAGCACAGGTGCCCCCATGACTCAGGCCAAGGCCCTTCCCTCTCCTCCCTTCAGGATCCCACTTAACAGTGCCTTTAGATTGGGAGCTCCCTGAGGGCAGGGGCTGCCTTTTGCCTTTCTTAGTTCTGCCTGGAATGCAGCAGGAGCTTAATAAATGCTTACTGAGTGAAAGTTTTGAGCTTGCATGTTAGGAGTTCCAGACCCACTCCTCAGCTCTGGCATCCCATCACCATCCCCAACTACATCTGGGCAGACAGGATCTTCTGGCCAGGCCAACCCTTCCTGGGTCCTTCCTTCTCCCTGGGGGCTCCTGCCTGGAAGGTCCCAGTCACTCCCCCTCCACCATATCCCTGCCTCAGTCTTCAGCAGGATGAATCAAGCTCTGTTGGAAGGGCCTTCCCAGCTCTGACATTCTGGGTTCTAAGGTCCCTTCTGGCGCTCATGTTCTGGGTTGCAGACCAGGGAAGCTGAAGCAGGAAGTGAGAAAGGTGGGATCAGGCCCCAATGTTCTGGCTGTGTGACACTGACGACCTTAGCCTCAGTTTCCTCACTTATAAAGGGGTGGAGGCGGTGTTAGGCTCCTCTCTTTCTAAGGTCTAATGTTCCAGGTTCCTCCACAGCCTTGGAGAAACACAAGGCAGGAAGACCAGCTGCTCTCCCCACCCTAGCTCCCAACCAGGAGACAGAACAGAGGTCAACAGCCCAGACTGTAAAAACAAGGAGCTTTTACTATAAATAAGGGGTTGAAGGGTGTGGGGGAGGCAGAGACAGTGGGGTTTCCATAATTTAGAACACTCTTCAGGGACCTCCCCCCATCCCTGCCAGAGGAGGATCAGTGCAAAGAGCCCAGATGGAAAGGAAGGCAAGGGGACGTCCGGCTGGCTGCTGTCACATGCAGGGGAGGGAGGGTGCTGTACAAGCAGGGAAGAACGCTGGGCCCCACATCCCACAGGCCAGGCCAGGGATGCCCCTGGTGTTGTGCAAGGCCTGCAGGAAGGGAGGGGGTGCCACACAGGGGCTCTTCCACTGTTAGTCTTGTTAATACATTAAGGGGGCTTAGGAGGGAGCACACAGGAGCAGACCGGGAGGCTGAGAGGCAGGAGCAGCCGAATCCACAAGCTTCACACCACGGTGCCACTGGGGGAGCTGGTAGGCTGGGAGGAGAGGCCCTGCAAGGAAGCCGGAAGAAGGGCATGTGGGCTGGGCAATGAGGCCATCACAGACCCCCACCCCCAGAGGCAGGCACCCTGCCTGTCTGCACGGCTCTTCTCCTGCCTCAGCTCCCCTGCAGTCTCTAGCATGGGCCGGGCCCTCCCCTCCAGCTCTCGTCTCTTGTGCCAGTGCCCCTGTTCTGAGGGCCTCCGGACATGGATGAATCAAGCTCTGTTGATTCTGTCACACGCCACCTGGGGATGTGCCTCGGGCCCAACAGAGGCCTGGGGGCCTCCACCCCCAATTTTAGAGTCTCCACTCCCATGACTCCAAGGTTCTGACAATTATTTTAAGAAGCTGACATTCTAAAAAGATAGCAGCTCGAGTTCCAATACTGATGGAGGTTAATGGGCTTTCCTCACCCACCACATTGTGAGGAACGTAGCTCCAAAATCCCCATCTGACAGCTGAAGAGACTGAGGCTGGGAGACGTGACCAGTCCTGGAGCTGTGGTCGGCAACGTCCCTTTCCACCACACCCTCCCTCCCCCTGGCAGCACTCCACAAAGCCGAGACCCTGACAGCCATGTTTCTAACGTGCTGACACTTCAGGACTGGAGCACCTCTTCTGTGCAGACCAGGCACTCCCGTGGCTCCGGGTCATCTCTAAGCTTCTTTACCTTCCCACCCCCTCCCGACCCCTGAGAATCTCCAAGTACTCAGTCCGCAGGCGCCTGTCCTGCCTCTGGGGCAGCCCCTGGGGTACTCACAGCTTTGCCAGGCCGGGCCCAGGTGCAGATGAGCCCCTCCTGACAGGCGGTGATGATGCAGTCCTCCAAGAAGAGGAGGACGGTGAGGCGCTCCTGGGCAATCTTCTTGCACACCAGGGGCTCCAGCAGGGGCACCTCGTGGATCCGAGGGCACAGGGCTGTGCCCAGCACCTTGGCTGGGTCCAGGCGGCCCTTGGGGGCCGGCCCACCCAGCTTGTCTCCACTGCTACTGCTGCCACTGCCGCCCCGGCTGATGTTGCCCAGGCTGTGGTAGCGCTTGTGCTCTCTGTCAGTGCCCTTGTCACGACGCTCCTGGAGGGTGAGCGTGGCAAACTTGCCGATGCTGAAGGGGGTCCCGGGTTCCGTCACCCCACCTGTACTGGCCCCGGCCCCCTTGCCACTCACTGCCGGATGTGGGAGGCTGTTGGAGCGGGACAGGGATCGGGGCAGGGGCCCTGGGGTGACAGGTGCGGCCTCTGTGCTGCCGGCCAGGGCCCGTGGTCGGGCCAGAGGGGGCCGTGGGTAGAGCACGTCCTCCGTCAGGTCCCACAGGCAGAACTGCGTGTCCTGGCCGGCCGAGCCAAAGCGGTAGGTGACGGCGGGGGGAGGTAGCCGGGGCAAAGAGCCCGCTTCCCGCTCACTCCCGCCTGTCGTCCCCTCCTCCTCCGGCTCTTCCTCGCTCCTGGTGGTGTATGGATCAAAAGCCACGGCGTTGACCCAGGACTTGTGGCCGTGGCCTCTGGCCACCACTCGAGCCTCGGTGAAGGACCACACGGTGACCAGGTCGTCCTCGCCCCCGGTCACCACGTAGCGCCCGTCGGGGCTCCAGCACACGCAGAGCAGGCCTCCAAAGTAGCTCTTCATGAGGCCCCGCAGGAGCATGGAATCAAAGTGAAAGATGCGTAGGCAGCCGTCCTGGCTCACACAGGCCAGGTGGCGCCCGTCTGGCGAGAAGGCAAACTCGTTGAGGGGGCCCTCGCCCACGGCCCACTTGGCCAGTGGGTTTCGGGGCGCCTTCCCCTTGGCAGTGTAGACAGCAAAGCCTTCCCCCTGCTTGAGCAGGCTGTACTGGGGCGGGGCGGGGCCGCAGGGCCGAGCCACATCATACAGGTAGAGGTGGCCACTGGCGTGGGATGCCAGGAACAGGCTTTCTGACTCAGGCAGCCACTTCAGGTGGGTCACCTTGGTCTTGTCAATCAGCCTCTGAGAGGAAAAGCAGAGGGAGACAGGAGGGCCATGAGCTTGCTTCCAGGGTGGGAAGGGCGGTGCAGTGGAGAGAGTCCCAGATTCAGGGTCCGAGGCCCGAAGCCCAAAGCCTGGCTCTGCTGCCCACAAGGTATGTGACCCCCCTCTCTGGGCCTCAGTTTATGCATCTGTACAAAGTGCTGGTCTCTCAAGGCCCCTTGGGAGAGCAGCCTGCAGTGGTATAGAGAGTGAGCCCAGAGAAGGCTGCTGGGACCTCTGGCTCCCAATGCCAGGTTCTCCACTTGGATCCCAGGTGTGGTCAGACCTTGAGCTGGGAGGGGCTTCAGAAGCCACTCCACCCAACCCCCACCACCTGACAGGTGATGGAACTGAGGCACAAGAGGTGAAGGGGCTTACTCAAGGTCATTAGACACACAGTGCTGAAATTCCAGCCTGATTTACCAGGTCACTTCTCTGGGCCACTCCAGGCCCCTCAGTTCATTGTCTGATGGCCCCACCTCAACTCATCCCTGCTCGGTCTCCTGGGCACCAGGCCTGTCCATCCCTCTGGTACTAAAGAGGGCAGGGAACTAGAGCATAAGCCTGTCCATTCTTCTGACTCGTCAGCTCTCTGAGCCTCAGCTGTTAAGTGAGAAGGCTGGATCTGCCTTCTTTTCACCTGTCCTGCCCTCTCAGCCTCTCCTCTGGCCATGGCATGGACAGCACCAGGGGCAGGAGCACTGTCTGTACTACCTCAGCAAGCTCTCCCTCTCTGGGCTTCAGGAACCACCCCTGTCAAGCAGGGATGAAGGTCCCTGACTGGCCTCACTCCCTGGGCTAATGTCAGGATCACAGGAGATAATGGCCATGAAAATGATCTGCAAGCACAAACAGGAAACAGTTTTACTGGGCAACTCCTTTCTCCTCATTTTCTCCAATTAGTAAAATTGAGAGAATGGAACAGATTTCCTCCCAGCTCTGACATCTCTGTTCTAAGGCCCCTCCCAGCCCTGACATTCCCTGTTCTGAGGCCCCTCCCAGCTGACATCCCCAGTTCTAAGGGTCCTCCCAGCTCTGACATCTCTGTTCTAAGGCCCTCCCAGCCCTGACATTCCTGGTTCTAAGGCCCTCCCAGCCCTGACATTCCCTGTTCTAAGGCCCTCC
>NW_027185797.1:40708685-40743607 GCF_028583685.1 Petaurus breviceps papuanus
GCCCTGACATTCCCTGTTCTAAGGCCCTCCCAGCCCTGACATTCCCTATTCTAAGGCCCCTCCCAGCCCTGACATTTCCTGTTCTAAGGCCCTCCCAGCCCTGACATTCCCAATTCCCAGGCCCCTCCCAGGTCTGACAGCACATTAGATCATGCCCTGTCTCTCGAGCCCCTCCCCATTATCCCCCAGGGCCCTGGGCCTCAGGAAGTCACCTCCTCATTGAAGAGCTTGCTGGAGTCCTTTTTGATCAGGTCCAGGCATTGGACCTGGCCGGCTGAGAAGCCCACCAGCAGGGCGATGGTCTCGGTGGCCGCGGTGTACTGGTTGAAGTCATGGCAAGTAGGCTGGGTGCCCTTGTAGATCCGCTTGTCGATGGGTTTGTTGAGATCTATGGACTTTTGTTGGAGGGAGGGAGAACAGGGAGGGTGAGTGGAGGCCAAGGCAGAAGCAGGCAGGGTGAGGGAGGGTTGTGCACCCCAGCCTCCCTGAGCCCTGAGGCCCCTTCAAAGTTCTTCTCCCTGACCTGCCTGGTGACTACTACAGCCCCTGCCTCCCCATGGATTCTGAAGTCCCTTCTCAGAGGGCATGTAGCCTCTCTGCAGTGAGCTCCAGGAGGGACAGGAGTATTTCATCTCTAGCCCTCCATCCCCAGGCAGAGTGCAGGGCCTGATGGGCTCTCAGTGAATGCTTGGGGGATCCATTGAGAAAAGGAAAGGGGGTCTGCTGTAATCAGCTGCTGAGCCTGGGGCGTCACTGACTCTCGGTGGCCCTCTCCTCTCCACAGGCCTCCACCCCAGGGCTCTGCCAGTTGCCTGGCCGGCCCTCCTGCTCCAGCGCAGCTGCTAAAGGGCTCCCACAGGGGAGGCGGCAGGCCCACTCCATGCCTGGTACCAGACCCCTGCCCATCCTGCCTGCCCAGGGCACACCGCCCCCCAGGCGGGCACAGCGGCAGCCTGAGCTTTTGGGCACCGGGACTCAGCCCGCAGGCCCTGGGCTCCTGCCTCGTCTGTAAAATGGGGATAATCACAGCGGCCGGGCCGCTAGAGTAGTGAACAGAGCGTTGGCCCTGGAGTCAGGAGGACCTGAGTTCAAATTCGAACTCAGACTCTTAACACATAACTAGCCGTGTGACCCTGGGCAAGTCACTTAATCCCAACTGCCCCGCCTTCCCCCCTCCAAAAAGGATAAAAAGGCCCCGGAGGGCCGCCCGAAGGCCAGATGCGCTCAGTGCCCTGCAGCCCCGCTAACCTCTGCCCCCCGCCCGACCCCGCTCCAGGCGCTCTGCTACCCTCCCCCCCGTCCATCCTCGCCCCTCCCCCGCCGCTCACCCGGTGGCTGCCCCGACGCCCGGAGCCTCCCGGGTAGAAGTAGAGCTCCCGGCCCAGATTAAAGCAGACGCGGTCGCCCGCGGCCGGGGGCGGCCCGGTGGGCTCCCCGGAGGTAGCGGCGGCGGGGTCGGGCTCGCCCAGGCGCACGAGGCTCAGGCGCACGGCGGGCAGCGCGGGGCCCGGCCCGGGTGGGGAAGGGGCCCCGGCCCCGGCCCCGGCGGCGGCGGCGGCGGAGCCCGGGGCGGCGGGGGCCGGACCGGGGGCCGGGCCCGGGGCCGCGGTCGGGGCCGCGCAGGAGGCGGCGGAGGCCGGGCCGGGGGCCGGGGCCGGACCCGCCCGCCGGGCTGCGCCCTCGGCGCCGGGCAGCAGTTTGTAGAAGCCCTCGCGCGTCCGGAACTGCGACTTGATCTCGGCGCAGTCGCCCAGGGCCCCCGAGCCCGCACCGCCCTCCGCGCCCGCCGCCATCTTGGGCCTGGCGCCCCTCCGCCCCTCCGCGAGCCCCCGCCCCCGCGCCCCCGGCCCACCGCCCCCGACGCCGCTTCCGCCCCAGGCCCCGCCTCCCAGGAAGGGGCGGGGCGTAGCCTGGGCAACGGCCTCCCGGTTGGGGGAGAGGCGCCGCTCTACGTGGATTGATTGAAGTAGATTGGTCAAAGGGCGGGGCGGGGCAAGGAGGTGCATGAAGGCGTGGTCCCGGCAAGGATATTTCGATTGGGGGAAGAGTCAGGGGCGTGGCGGCGAGTGAAGGGGTGGGAGAAGAGCAGCTGTTGTCTTGGTAACCTGTTGCCCATTAGGGGAAGAAGGGGCTCCAAGGGGTTTGAAGCAGAGAAAAGGAAAAAGGCGTTGCCAGGGCAACAGTCGGCGGCTTAGGCTAGCCCTAGGCGATGGGAGGTGTCGTCACCAAAGCAACGGCCGCGCGTTTCGGGGGCTTGAAGTCTTTTTGGATCCAGGGAGGGGCGTGGCGACGGTGGAATGGTTGCCAAAGTAACCGAACTGTGATTGGACCCGACCAAGGGGACGGGACCTCCGAGAGATGAGAGAGCAGGAGATGGGCGTGTCCTTAGCAACCGCGCAGCTTCCCTAGCGATGGGGAGGCGGGGCTCTTCCCCAACCTTCCAAGGGGATGATGCTTGGGGCACCCAGGGTTCCTAGGAAAAGCTTTGTAGACGAGGGGGATGAAGGCCTTATGGAAAGGACGACCAGGAAAGGCTAGGGGCGAGGGAAGGCCACGGACCTGGAAGACCCCAGAGACCCCGATCCCCCGGGGCCTGGGTTGGGGCTGTGAGGAGCCAGGCAGGATGCCTGAGCAGACCAGCTCGGTGGGGGCAATGGTATTTCGAAAAGAAAACATCCCACTCTTCTCCAACGTAGAAAATAAATAATTCCCTAAATAATAACTATTCACAAGGTAAGAAGTCCCCCCCTAGACATCAGCATCTTCGTCCTCCTCATCCTCTTCATCCTCCTCCTCTTCCTCTGCCGCTGCCAAGGCCTGCTCCTGGGCAGCCTTCAAGGCCTGCTCCTCTTCTACCGTGGGGTCGGCCATCTCCATGGTCTCGGGTCCAATGACGTACTCCATCTGCACTGGTGGGGGCAGGATGGGGTTGAAGTTCTCCTGGCTGTATTTATGACCCCAGCCAATGTAGATGTTCTCAAATTTCCTGGAAGGGAGTGAAGGAAGACCCTTTCCATGGCTCTGCGATTCTTTGGACCTTGCACACTCTCTAGTCTAAGCCTCCCATTCCATCCAGGAAGAAAGCATGGCATAACGGAGAGAAAGAGCCAAGGGGACCCTGTTCAGTAACCAGCTGTGTAACCCGGGGCAAGTCTCAACCCCAATTGCCCTCAAAAAAAAAAGTAATAATAAAGATAGCTAGTACTTATACAGGCTTTAAGTTTTGCAAAGAACTTTGCAAATAAGATCTCATTTGACGCAGAACCCCCAGGAGGTTGGTGCTGTTGTTCCCATTTTAAAGAAGAGGAAACTGAGGCAGTCAGCAATTCAGTGACTTGCCCAGGGTCACACAGCCAGGAGATATCTGATGCTCCATCCACTGGCCCACCAGCTGCCTCATAGATCTATGATCCCATGAAATTGGGGCACAGAGAGAAGGTAACCCAGCAGTGGTCAGCAGCAGGGCAAAGGTGTGAAGCTGACTCCAAAGCAGGCTTCTGTCCTGCTGTAGCTCACTGGCTGCTCTGAGCCCAGGCTCACACTGTTCTCCAGTCTGGAAGACCTCCAGCTCTTCAAAGATCTAGCCTGAGTCAGGCCTCCTTTGTGAAACTTTCCTCTGACTCACCTGTATAGTGGTCTAGTGTTCATTGTTCTAAGGTCCTCCCAGCCCTGACATTCCCTGTTCTGAGGCCCCTCCCAGCCCTGACATTCCCTGTTCTGAGGCCCCTCCCAGCTCTGACCTTCCCTGTTCTAAGACTCCTCCCAGCCCTGACATTCCAACTCTAATAGTCTATGTTTCTCTTCATATTGCTCCAAGATCCTCCCTAACTTCCAGTGTCCTCCAACCAGCCCAGGCCCTGCTCTCCCTCAAAAACCAGTGGCTTATCAGGTTGAGCCCATTCCTTATTCATAGGGGGAAACTGTGTGTCTCAGAGAGGGGAGGAGGCTAGTCAAAGACCCCAGAGCAGGGGCCTCAAGGGAAGACACATATACTCCTGTAGGTCCTCAAGTGTGGCCCTTTGACTGAATCTACTTCAGGTTCCCACTCCTGCCCCAGAAGATGCCTCCCATCCCCACCCTGCCCTCTGTCTTCCTGGAGAAGTCTCTGTAGGGCAGCTCCCCCACAGGGGACTGGTCCAGCCTCTGCTTCTGTACCCCTTACCTGCCAGTGGCATAAGCGTAGGCCCCTGGCCACAGGTTGGATCTCATCACCGCCACCGAGTACTGAGGGCAGAGGGTGCAGGAGAGGCGGGCTGTCCAGGGGGCCAACTGCAAGATTTCTGACAAGAGATGGAGATGAAGAGGGGATCAGGCTGGAACAAGGGCTGGGCTGGGAAGGAACACCTCCTCCCTCCCAACCCTCCTCAGCCCAACTGACTCAGGGGTCCTGAAGAAGATGAGGAAGCCTCCTTCCCAAAACCTTCCCTGGTCACTTGTCCTTTGGGATGCTGGGCTCCCCTCCCTCTACACACCGTCCCTTCTGGATCTCACTCATTCCCTTAGCCCCAACTCTCTACCTCCATCCTCCAGCTTCTGCCCAGAGCCTCAGTTCGGTCTCTTCAAGTGCTCAGCGAACATCTGGAAGTACAGCTGGCATTTCCAACTCCCCAGTACCTAGGGCTACATTCATCATCTGTCCCCCCCCCCCAAATAAACCTGCTGTTCCAAGGCTCCAAGGACCACCCGAGCTTAGAACCTGGCAGTTAGCTTTGCTCCAGTCTGCCATGAAGAGGTGGTCCTTCCCCTAACCAAAGCGAAGCCCTCAACATGTGTCCTCAAGCCTACCCCCTGCCCATCACCTCCAGCATCTTGTCCTGATCATTCCCTTCTCTCCCCCATCTTTCATCTCTTCCTCTCTCCTGGCTCTTTCCCTGCTGCTACAAGCATGTCCATCCTCTTCAAAGGCTTCCTGGGTCTTAAGAGTAAGAAGACCACACATTCACCCACCCCTTCTACACCCACTTCTTAACTTTTTTTCCAGACAAGTCAGGCTTTGATCTCACCACTAAAGAGAAATGTTTCCTCCCAGTCAATTCCCTCTACTAATTATCTTTTAACTGCTAAACCTTATAACCTTTCTCCCTTCCCATCTTTCTTGACCCTGCCAATCATTTCAATTCCACCAACATTTACCAAGTACCTGCTTTGTACATGGCACTCCTGGGAAAGACGAAAAAAACCAAAACCTCTTCTTTTTTTTTTTTTTTAAGCAATCGGGGTTAAGTAACTTGCTCAAGATTACACAGCCAGTTATTTCAGGGTGTGATGCTGAGTATCTGAGCCCAGATTTGATCCCCAAGTCATCCTGACACTGGAGCTGGTGCTCTTACTCGCTGAGCCACCTGGCCGCCCCTAAGCAATTGGGGGTAAGTAACTTGCTCAAGGTTACATGGCCAGGTGTTTCTGGGTGAGTGCTAAGTGTCTGAACCCGGATTTGATCCCAGGTCTTCTCAACACTGGAGCCGGTGCTCTTACTCACTGTGTTACCTGACTGCCCCAAAACCTCTGCTTTCTAGGGACAGTGGCTGTTGACTTTCCATGGGGGGAAAGGGGATGATCACATGTGAATCCAGGCACTGCACTAAGTGCTTTTTACAAATGTTGTCTCATGTAATCACAACCACCGTGGGAGGTCACTGCTATTATTATTGCCACTTTACAGTTGCAGAAACAGAGGCAAGGGTGAAATGACTTGTCCAGGGTCACATAGCTAGGCTGTGTCTGTGGCTGAATTGGAACTCAGGTCTTCCTCATTTCAGGCCCAGTGCTCTACCCCCTGTTCCTCCCTAGCTAGGAGAATCAGTATCAGACTATAGAGTAAGATCTCCCCTTCTTTCTTCTCCCAATTCTTCCTGAGTAAACTGAGACTCTACAGTGTATTCTCTTCTGCAAAGTACCTGTCTGATTTCTGTTGAAGCATTTTGGATTCCTTTTGCCAGTGAGATAAACCTGATCAGTCCAACTACTATGTGCCTGTATCTTGTCTTATTTGTGAACGGAGCAGGGAACAGAGTTCAGGTATTGATTCACAAAAATACAGGAAGGACCAGGGTTTGAGTGCCGGTCCCCCACTGTGACCATCTTTCCCCTGGCTGAGAGAGATTCTAGTGGTTTTTCATGAATGTACTTCCCCAAAGGCAAAGCTAAATCAAATCTGAGGCTTTTCCTTCCCTTGCTCTGGACTGAAAAACAAGACAGAACACCATTTTTGCTGTCTGAGGCAAGGCAGGCACTCTCTGGACGAATGACCCCACTCACTCCTCCTTCCTTCCTCCACTCTAGAGAAAGGGTTGGAGTTGATGAGAGGGAAGAGGAGATAGCAACTGCCCAATGAGAAAGAAAAGGTTTGGCCGGTCAGCCGGCAATGACCACTTTCCTTTCCTGAATCGTCCTTCAGTTCCCACCTCTGAGCCTATACCCAGTCAAGCCAGGTGGCAGCACTGACTGATCTACTTAAGAGCTGGCTCTTCTAGAAGAAGGGGTGTGATTAGTGCAGTGAATGATCCCTCATTAGACTTGCAGTTGGGCGACCCTGATTCAAATCTAGCCTCTGATATTTACAGAGGCTGTGTGACTCCCCTTGGTTACAGTTTCCCCATCTGTAAGATAAGGGAGCTGGACCAGACAACCCCCGAGGTCTCAATCTCTGATCCTACGAGACCAGCCGAAACTAGGGCTTGGCAGCACTCTCAGGAAAAGGCAGGAGCTGCAGGAGCCTGGCCCGTCATCTCCTGCTGAGCCCATTCTGGGAGCAGCTACTGTAGCCCTGTTTCAGCCACTTTGTGTCAACCCAAAGCAGGTGCTCCCTACAGAGCTGGCCTTAAAGTCAGGAACACCTGGTTTCAAATCCTGTCTCCAGCATGTACTGATTGTGTTGCCCTGAGCAAGTCATTTTACCTCTAAGTAATCTAGGCAACTGTCTGAGACTAGGCACCAGCCTACATTAGTAGAGGAAGTTCCCTGTAAAAATGAAGTCACAGATCCAGAGCCCATCCCTGACCCTAATGTTTATGTATTGGAAAGGGGAGAGGGTTGGTCCCTGCTCCCCACTACTCACCCCAGGCACCTTAGGAGATGAAATCACAGGAAAGGACAGAAAAGGGGGTGGGTGATGAGGTGTCAATTGTTAACACCATATCCACATTCTCCATACCCACACCCACACATTATCCCCTTAGGAAGTGTGAAGCAGTCTTCCTGATGTACATGCAGCTTGCCATAGGCTGACCAAGGACAAGCCACCCCCCTAAAGAAGATAAAGAGCAAAGTTGTCAGCCTGGAGAGAGAGTTGAGGCATGAAACAGCTTTGTGGTGCCTGGTCCCTTTACCTCAACAAGGCAGGAGAGGTGGTAAGGGGGAAGGGAGGGAGACAGAGAGAAGAGGGGAAGGGAGGAGAGGGGAGGGGAAGGGAGAGGAAGGGGAAGGGGAAGAAAGAGGAGAGGGAGAGAAAAAGAAAGAGAATATGTCAAGAGAGAAAGAGAGAGAATCAGGGGAGATGGCTCCAAGGAGTCTGAACCTGGCAGCAGAAAAGAGAGCTAGCCATGGATTCAAGAGACAAGGAGCCCTGGCCAAGTTGATGAGAGCAGCAGGCCTCCAGAGCCCACCTGAATGGCCTGGTCAGTAGGAAGGCTGCACTCAGCAGGACGCAGTGTGAGGAGACCACAAGAAGGACATTGGGTCCCTGCACTAGCAGTGTGCTCTAAGCTGGTTCCCTCCCTTCCTCCTCCTGCTCTGTGTCATGGGAGAGTGGGCTTCAGGCTTGGAGAGGGGCAGGGACGTTGTGTATCTACCTTTTTAAAAAAAATTGTGCCCTTTTACTAGAGGCCTTTGCTTTGAGATAATTGTGTCTGCTGCCTGTTAAAGGTAAGCACACCAGGGATGGCTAGGTGGCACAGTGAATAGAGCATGGGCCCTGGAGTCAGGAAGACCTGAGTTCAAATCCAGCCTCAGACACTTAACACTTACTTACTAGCCATGTGACCTTGGGCAAGTCACTTAACCCCAATTGCCCAGCCTTCCCCCCTCCAAAAAGCAAAAAAAAAAAAAAAAGGTAAGCATACCAATGGGAGCCCATGCATCATTGGAGTGCAGACCCACACAGTACCAATTTCTTGTATGTTTTACAGCTTTTCATTAGTGGAAGATAATTCCATTCCCATCTGTAACATGAGGATAATAACAGCATCTATCTCCCAGGGTTGTTTTGAAGATCCAATGAGCTAACATAGAAAAAGTGCTTAGAAAATCTCAAAGTGCTATAAAGTTTCAGCTATTCTTATTTTATTCTTATTGTTATATTCTTTCCAGGTACTATTAGAATTATTGCTTTGCTGGGTACAATTTTAACAAGAATTTGAATGTGATAGAAAAATTAGAATATGCCATTATGTTCAGAATGGAAACACACTGAGGGCTTTCAATTTTAGAACTAAACCATGAATTTCAAATTAGGGACACTGGGGAGGCAGAGACAGGGTGGAGAAAAGGCAGGGAGTAGCCTAAGCTCTCCCAAATTCCCCTCCAAACACTTTCAATAATGCCTCAAAACGGGTTCTGGAGTTTCAGAGTGAAACAATTTTGGAGTCCAAGAGAAACTAGAAGGTTAGCTGGAAAGATCTGTTGTACTGGGGTAAGAGCAGGACTCCTCAACCAACCAAAAGCAGGCATCAGGGGGGCAGCAGCTGCTTCCAGAGTTCTCAACCCACAGATGGTAAAGGGGTCAGACAACTAGTCAGAAGGAGATGATAAGGGTCCCTTTGCTGGTACTGGGTGCAGGACTCTATTACATTGCTCATAATTGGGTCTGGACCACAGGCTTGGATCACAGGGTGAGGAGAAGACTAACAGTAGAACTTCTGGCCACAGGGGAACAGGGACCCTGGTCACAGTTCCAGGGTGGAAAAGTGTGCTTGCGGTCACTCAGATGAGAGCAGAGACCAGAAGAGCAGTGACCACTCTCCTTAGATCATAAACTTACAGACCCCCAGAACTATCTCTGAAAACAGCTGCACAAAAAACCCTGAAGTTTGGAATGGTGCCCCCTCCACCCCAGAAGTAGAGTCCAACTTTAACATAACAAGCAAACAACAATAAAAAAGAACTTGACCATAGAAAGTTACTATGGTAACAGAGAAGATCAAAACATAAACTCAGAAGAAGATAATAAAAAAAAAAACTGCTACATGTCTAAGGCCCAAAAAGAATTCCTGGAAGAAGTCAAAAAGGAATTTTAAAAATCAAATAAGAGAGGTAGAAGAAAAATTGGGAAAAGAAATGAGAGCAATATAAGAAAATAATGAAAAAAAAAGAGTCAATAGTTTAGTAAAGGAGGCACAAAAAATACCGAAGAAAATAATACCTTAAACAACAGAATGGGTCAGATGGTAAAAGAGGAACAAAAAAGGGAAGAATTACTTTAAAAAAACTGGCCAAAAGGAAAAGGAGACACAAAAGCTCACTGAAGAAACTAATTCCTTAAAAATTAGATTTGGGAATGTGGAAGCTAATGACTCCATGCGTTATTGAGAATCTATCAAACAAAATCAAAAGAATGAAAAAATAGAATAAAATGTGAAATAGCTCATTGGAAAACAACTGATCTGGAAAATAGATCCAAAAGACTTTGGGCAAGTCACATAACCCCAATTGCCCTTCAAAAAAAAAAGCAAAAAAAAATAATAATAAAGAAAAAATTTTTTTAAAAAGAAATATTGGACTACCTGAAACCTATGATCAAAATAAAAGCCTAGACATCATCTTTTAAGAAATTATAAAAGAGGGGTGGCCAGGTGGCTCAGTGAGTAAGAGCACTGGCCCCAGAGTTGGGATGACCTGGGATTAAATCCAGGCTCTGATACTTAGCACCCAGAAATAACTGGCTGTGTAACCTTGAGCAAATTACTTAACCCCGTTTGCTTAAAAAAAAAAAAGAAATTATAAAAGAAAACTGTCCTGATATTCTAGAATCAGAGGGCAAAATAGAAATGGAAGGAATTCACCAATCATCTCCTGAAAGAGATCCCAAAATGAAAAGTCTCAGAAATATTATAGTCAATTTTCAGAACTACCAGGTCAAGGAAAAATACTGCAAGCAGTCAGAAAGAAACAATTCAAATACTATAGAGCAGGATGTCTTGGTAATGGGATTTGAAGATCTTCCAAGCCCCTTGAACTTGCTGACATAGCAGGAAGGGGTGCGGCAGGAAGAAGCCAGACCAAGTAGCAGCCAGGCTGGGGGCAGTGTGGTGCCTAGAAGCAGCGGTGGTGGCAGAACTTCTGCTAAGGACTCCTGTTGAGGACTGCCAGGGACCGGAACTGTGGGGGGCCGGAGCTGCTGGGAGCAAGCCGAGTGGACCCTCACAGTTACTGTGAGGAGAGGAGGACCTTTGCCTGAGGTAGCCTGTTCTGTTTTGAAGGCTTGAGAATGTGGGTGTTTACCCACAGGATGGGAGAATTTGCCTTATTCCTCTCTAGCCCGAGAATGGGCCAAAAGCACAGGACCCTGTGAAAACTGGGAACCAAGGTTACAAGTGGGAGAAGCCAGAGATTTGGAAAGATGTTTGCAAGAAATCTCCATAGAATCAGGCAAAGAGCAGGCAGGAGTGTGCAGGAGAGGCTGAGTGCTGCTAACAAGTTATCGTCTTATGCATAAAAGTAGGGATAAGCTGCTGGAGGAAAGAGCTCAGATGGCTAGGCAGTCGGCTGGTTTGCCTGAGGATTCTTCTGTGCCACAGCATTCAGAAGAGCAACCTGGAGGGTCTCAAAAGGGGCAGTAGAGAGCACAAATGTCATCTACCCCTGAGCTACAACCCAAAGAGAGGTCTTTTCTTCATCTTGACCTAAGGCAAGTTCTCAGCAATCTCTGTTCCCGGGAAGACAAAGCTTAAAAAGGCCACAAGACACATTGCCAGTGTCCTCATCAATTCACTCTCTGACTACAGAACAGTCCTAGGAACCCTGAAAACGTCAGCAAGACCCTCTTCCAAGATTTCTGTAAACATACAACAAGAAAATTCTCCTTCAGGGCTTCTGAACCAAAAACAAGGTTCCAGGACCTCTGCAACAACAGCACTGTCCTTCACTAGCAGACGAATCTGGCAAAACAACATCAAAACAGACAGACAAAATACCAGCATCACAGCCATGTCTCCTTAGTCCTTGGCAGCTCTGGGTGGCAGCTCTCAAAAGTCCTGGGCAGCTTGAACTGGCCTTCAGCAATCCTCTCTCTCTCTCTGCCTCCATGATGCTGCTTCCAAAAGTTCTTCTGCCTCTCTCTCTCTGTTTGTGCCTCTCTAAATCCAAGGCACCAGCTCCTCCTAGTTCAGCCCTCTCTTTCTATGTCAACAAGTCCATTCCACAAGTGGGATTCACAAGCTCTGGGTTTTAACACTCAACCTGAAAACCAAGCCAATACAGGGAGATCTTTAAATTCCATTACTACCGTGTTTCCCTGATAATGAGACACTGTCTTATTAAATTTTTTGGACAGAAAAACACCAGAGGGCTTATTTTCAGGGGAGGGCTTATTTTAATGAACATTGACAGCAATTTTAATAAACAGGTAAATGTGAACAAAAAAATGTACCTTTATTCAATAAGCAAATCACTGGGGAAGAACAGGATGACGTGCTCACTGCTGCAGCTCTGACTGGATGCAGCTCGGAGCGTGGCGTGCGTTTCACCGGGGTGGGGGGGGGACGGTGCATACAGAGGGTACTGTAATGTAGCGTGTCGTGCAGGGGATCACCTTCACTACAGTAGCAATCTCAATAGGGCTTATTTTCGGGGGAGGGCTTATTTTAGAGGAATCTTACACAGTAAGGGGAGGGCTTATTTTCAGGATAGGTCTTATTATCGGGGAAACATGGTATTACACTGACTCTGGGCCATGAAGTGATATTAAGACCTGGAATCCCGATTATGGCCTGGGTAATGAGTACCCCAGCTTCTCACAGAATTGGACATGCCCAAGAGACTAGCATAATCAAATGGAAGTGGTATATTCAAAATAGAGTGAAAACAAGCAGAAGTAGAGTCTCTGCTCTACATGAAACTGTAGCAAACACAGAAAATAAGGGGAATGATACACCCCCTGAGCCAAAGCAACAGTTGGTACAATCCTCTGTAAAATGGAACGAGGAGTTTGATGGATTAACTGAAGAACAAAAGAGACATGCATGGTTTACTGATGGGACAGCGAAACATTTGGGCCAAAAAAGACACTGGAAAGCAGTGGCCTATAACCCATGTACTAGAAGGACTTTGGAAAGTACTGGGATAGGTGCAAGTAGCCAATATGCTGAACTTATGGCAGTACATCAAGCCATCAAAATAAAACAAGGAGGACAGTGTCACATATTCACTGATTCATGGGGGTAGCTAATGGGCTAGCTACATGGATGCCCATGTGGAAAAATGAAAATTGGGAAATTCATGGCAAACAAGTCTGGGGCAAAGAATTATGGGAAGATATATAGGACATGTCTTTGGTCACTGACTTGTCAGTTTTTCATGTAGATGCTCACGTGGCCCTCACCACTCCAGAACGTGAGTACAATGCTTATGCTGATCAACTGGCAAAGATTGCTACTGAACATAATGCTTCTGCATTAGAAGACTCCTCATCTCACCTACTTTGACAACAACTGATGATCCAGTATTAGCAAAATGGGTCCACCAAACAGCCAGGAATTTGGGGGGTCCAGGCCACACACTAGTGGGCACAAGATAGAGGTATTAGTATCTCCCATTCACTGTTAAAACAGATAGCAGAAGAACGCCATATATGTCAATTGGAAAAGGAGCGAACTGTTCCTTGGGTAGTAACTGGAGAAATGGAAAGAGGAAAGGTCCCAGCCCAAATCTGGCAGATTATATTGGTCTGCTACCACAAGATAAAGGATGCAGATTTATATGTACTTGTGTTGACACCTATTCAGGTGTACTAGTGGCTTGTCCTTATAAGAATGCAACCCAGAAAAACACCTGTAAAACTCTAGATCTCCTAAGTCTATATTATGGAACCCCAATGCAGATTCAAAATGACAATGGGTCACATTTCAAAGGTAATGAAATGAAAAGGTATTATACACTGAACAATATAGAATGGACACATCATATTCCATATTATCCACAAGCATCTGGGTTAATTGAAAGAATGAATGGATTATTGAATGAACAGTTAAGGAAGTTAACTTCCAATAATTCCTATCAACATTGGAAGGATAATTTGTTCATAGCTTTACCTAATTTGAATAATAGACCATTGGAAGGAAGTACACCTCTAGCCAGAATGATGACCCCAAATCTGCAAATTAGGAAACAAAACAGATAAGATCCCAAATATTGAGTATTGGACTTTGAGGCCAGATGTCCCAGCACCGTATCCGGGAACACTTGGTTTGGTGGAGTATGAGTTACATTGTTTAGAGGACTTTTGGTTGGACAGAAAATAAATAAGAAAAATCTCCACTGAAATATGCTTAAGAATCCCTAAAAAATCACTTTGGATAGATTTTACCCAAATCAGGATTAGCAGCTCAAGTAATACATGTATTGGCTGGAGTAATAGATTCTAATTATCAAAGAGAAATTGTTGTGACTTTCTATAATTTAGGTGAAGGGCCCACACAGATTTGTAAAAATAATAGGATAGTTCAAGTGATTATCGTTCCTTGTAAAACAGTACCACTTGTAAAAACTGACCCTCCTTCCAAAATAACTATCAGAGGAACTGAAGGATTTGTTTCTACTGATAGAATAAAAATTGGGAGCTAAAGTATGGGTAAAATGGAAGCCAGATAACGTTCCAAAGGCTTCAGAGATTATAGCATATAGGAAGGATAACGTTGTAACTATTGTTTGTTCAGGAGAATATGACTACAAAATTGTACCCTTAACTCATACATTCTATTGTGAGTAAGGCTATGATAGTGGGCTCATGGACTTGAGTAGCATGGCTGATCTTATGTCTACCTTGTTTCTGATTATTGTCTCTTTGTTTCTTCTTGGCTTTTTGTCTGTTCACCTTATTTGCTAGATTTGTTTCCGTAGGCTTGGTACCCTCCACCTGTAGATGACTGATAGCTTAAGCTGGATGTCGACAACACCCTGTCTGCAGCTGTGCCGTGTCACCCCTGGACCTGGCATCAAGCACATTCCAAATGCTGGCTAAAGAACTGACCTCTCAAATGGGACCCCTTGGGACAGAGACATCTCTACGTCCAATTTCATCAGCAAGTAGCTATGGAAGAAAAGACCTTTGCCCCTTACCCCAAGATTTTGGGACCCCATTTGTTTGGGGGGAATGATGGGGACCTTGTGCTCAAACCCCACCCTAAAATATTGTTTTCTTTGTTTATTGTGTGCTATTCTTGTTATAAAATTCTGTTGACACCAGTTACTCCTAAAAATCCTATTAACCTATGTAATGAAATGTATTGTTAATGTATTTTTGCCAAGTAAAGGACATGAAAGATCTTGGGGCTGAATGACTTCGTAATGGGATTTGAAGATCTTTCATGCCCCTTGAACTTGCTGACATAACAGGAAGTAGTGGGGCAGGAAGAAGCTAGAGCCTAGTAGAAGCCAGGCTGGAGTCAGTGCAGTGACTGGAAGCGGCAACAGTGGCAGCCAGAATTCATTTTTTTGAGCCAGCCAGAACTTCTGCTAAGGACTCCTGCTGAGGACTGCTGGGGATGGGAACTGTGGGGGGCCAGAGCTGCTGGGAGCAAGCTGAGTGGACCCTGAGCAGTTACTGTGAGGAGAGGAAGACCTTTCCCTGAGGTAGCCTGTTCTGTTTTGAAGGCTTGAGAATGTGGGTGTTTACTGCATTAACAACATGTGCCAACTCAGTGGCTACAGTGATGGCTTTGATTTTCTGGTTTGGGGACTTGGTTTTCTGGTATTTGAATAAATGTTTCAAAAAAAGCTATGTTCCCCCTGTGGAGAACCTGTTACATTTTGTGATTAATAAACATATCAGCATATTTATAGTTATTGTAGGCATTGTGAATACTGCATTGTTGATACATTGTGGAACGTAATGGTAATGTAATTTGAATTTGATTTTCTGGGAATGTTTTGCTTTGATTTGTTACTGAATAAATAGAGTATTCACTATACTGTATAATCAGAACCTTAAAAGCTGTTCACAGTAGCATTCTTCTGGAAAGCTGCTCCTGCATGGTGTTACACAGGATCACACAGGATTTAGCAGCTTCTACTGTAAAGAATTAGAAGGCTCAGAATGTGATATTCCAGAAAGCAAAGGAGCTAGAATTACAACCAAGAATCATCTACCCAGAAAACCTGAGTATAATCCCCCAGAGGAAAAATGAACATTTAATGAAATAGAGAACTTTCAAGCATTCCTGCTGAAAAGACCATAGTTGAAACCTAAGACTCAAGAGAAGCATTAAAAAGATAAGAGAAATTATAAGGTATTCAATAAGATTAAGCTGTTTATATCCTTACACAGTAAGATGATACTTCTAACTCCTAAGAACTTTCTCATTATTAGGGCAGTCTAAAAGGAGGGCTCAGGTGTAAGTTGAAAATTATGAGATGAGATCTAAAAAAATACAATGAAGGAATGAGAAAGAGGAATTCACAAAGAGAAGGGGAAAGGATAGGTAGAATTTCACAGAAAGAAAGCCTGAAAGAGCTTTTAGAGCAGAACAGAGGTTCCCAAACTTATTTGGCCTACCACCCCTTTAAAAAAAAATTACTCAATGCCCCTAGGAAAATCTACTTTCTTTAACCCTTTAACAATTAAAAAAAATTTGAGTTATTTCATGTTATACACACACACACACACACACACACACACACACACACACATTAGAATGACATATTTTACATTTAATAATTTATTATTATAAATTTGTGGGGTTATTCCCTGCATTAAATTTTGATGATGAATTATCATATCATGTATAACAGTATAGTACAGTATTATATTGTAGGCAAGTCATCACACACACATATTCCTGCAATGCATGCTGGACTCCCAACAATGTGCTATGCTGACCTGCTTGTTAGGACCTGTCAGCTGACTTGACCACTGATAGGTGATAAATGGCATTTTGTATATTTATTTGGAAAAATAATGTAATCACTTGACTTTAACTCTGTTACACAACAGATGAAACATGTATGAATGGTTTTTCAAATTTTTCTTTTCTTTTCTTCTTTCCTTATGTTCCTTCCCCATTTTTATTCAAAGTGCTCCAACTGTACCTGAGGCTACTGCTGCCCACCCTGGATCATTCCAGAGCTCCCCAAGGGATATTATCACCCACTTTGGGAACAGCTGTGTGGAGGGAAAGATTTTTTTTGGGGGGGGGTGGACATCTGCTTGAACCTTATTCTCATTGGAATGGACTCAAAGAGGGGATAAGAAACACATTCAGTTGTATTTACCTTATAGGAAAGTAGGAGGGGAAGGGTATAAGAGAAGGTGGGGCTGATAGAAGGGAGGGAAGATTGGGGTTGGTAATTGAAGCAAAACATTTTTGAGGATAGACAAAGTGAAAGAAGAGACAGAGCAGGATAAACAGGAGGGAAATGGGATGGAGGAAACAACACAGTAATCACAACTGTGAAAGAAATTTTACAGGAAGTATCTCTAATAGAAGCCTCATTTCTCAAATATATTGAGGACTGAGTCAAATTTATAAAAATAAGGGTAATTCCCTAACTGATAAATGGTCAAAGGATATGAAAAGTCAATTTTCAGACAAAGTAATCAAAGCTACCTATAGCCATATTAAAAATGTTCTCAATCACTATTGATTAGAGAAATGCAAATTAAAACAACTCTAAGGTACCACCTCACATCTATCAGATTGGCTAATAAGACAAAAAAAGGAAGAAAATGATAAATGTTGGGGGAGTTGTGGGAAAATTGGGACACTAATACACTGTTAGTGGAGTTGTAAATTGGATGGACCATTCTGGAGAACAATTTAGAACTATGCCCAAAGGGCTATAAAACTGTGATCCAGCTGTATAGCACTGCTACCATGTTTCCCCGATAATAAGACACTATCTTATTAATTTTTTTGGAAAGAAAAACACCAGAGGGCTTATTTTCAGGGGAGGGCTTATGTTGTCCTGCCTCAGCTCTCCTCCGCAGCACTGCTCTCAATGGCGCCAGCAAGCAAATCACTGGGGAAGAACAGGATGACGCGCTTACTGCTGCAGCTCTTATTGGATGCAGCTTGGAGCGCGGCGTGCGTTTCACCGGGGCGGGGGGGGGACGGTGCATACAGAGGGTACCATAATGTAGCGTGTAGCGCAGGGGATCACCTTCACTACAGTAGCAATCTCAATAGGGCTTATTTTTGGGGGAGGGCTTATTTTAGAGGAATCTTACACAGTAAGGGGAGGGCTTATTTTCGGGATAGGTCTTATTATCGGGGAAACACGGTAGTCTGTATCCCAAAGATATCAAAGTAAACAGAAAAGGACCTATTTGTACACAAAATATTTGTAACAGCTCTTTTATGATGATAAAAAATTGGAAATTTGGGGGATGCCCTTCAATTGGGGAATGGCTAAACAAATTGTGGTATATCAATGTGATGGAATATTACTGTGCTAAAAGAAATGGTGAGCAGGATGACAGAGCCAGATATATATAGAGAGAAACAGAGAGATTTCTTATTGGTTTTCCTTCCCTTTTAGACCAAAGAAAAAGAGAAAGTGAGATGGAGAGTCTCTAAGGGGTCATTTGGATTCTTAATCACTGCTGCAGCTCTGGTGCCTGAGACATCATCAAATGGTGATGGAAACTACTTGGCGCTTCTGTAGCCACTGGAGTACCAGGCTGGGAGCTGCAGGTACCAAAGAAGGACAAAACTGCCTTGATTCTTTTTTTTTGGGGGGGGGGCAAGGCAGTTTGTGTTAAGTGACTTGCCCAAGGTCACAAAGCTAGCAAGTGTGTCAAGTGTCTGAGGCGGGATTTGAATTTAGGTCCTCCTGGCACCAGAGTCAGTGCTCTATTCACTGCACCACCCAGCTGCCCCCTTGCGTTGACTCTTGATGGGCTAAGTGAGCAGGTTAGGACCTTCACCTCCTTGCCTTTCCCCTATTTCTCCCCTTAACAGAGCTGAACCTAGGCAGATTTCTGAGTCATACAACCGTTCCCTATGGCCAGTGATGGGGGTTGGAGTCTTGTACTTCATACCTGTTCCTTTGATGCCCTGCGAGGCAGGGTTAAGGTTGACCTCACCAGCAGGGGAGGCTGAACCAAGAGGCTTGGGGAGAGGAGGAGACAAAGTACTTTGTGAGGGGAACTCAAGAGTTTTCTTTTAATTTTGCTAAGTTGAAGGAATCAAAAGGCTATTAAAAGTTGATTGAATCAATAAATCAATGTAAAAACATCTATTAAGTGCTTACTGTGTGTAAAGCACCCTAGGGTACAAAGGGGAAAGTGGATACAGAGTCTGTTCTCAAAGTACTTATGTTCTAATTGGGGAAAATGAAACATTGAGGTTTCTGAGGCAGGTCAAATAGAAAGATACTGTGGTCTTTAGGTACAGCAGCAAAGCAGATTGATCTTTTTATGTTATATAAATATAAAGGGTAAAGTTTATGTTAGGAGATCTAGACATGAGGAGCTCATTTTAATTAACCATAAGGCTTACAAGTCATAGGGCATTAACCTATGTCATAGTTTAAAAAAAAATCCTAAGCCAAATTTAGCTATATGGTGGTAGTGTTGTTTTGCTTAGGGTGGTAGGTGGGCTGTCATTCTCATTGGCCCCCATTTTTGCACATAAGGCCATTTACCTCAACTCTGTTTCCCTCAGGGAATGGTTTTTCTTTCAAACAGACCATGGGAAGAAGTTACCTAGGTACACTTCTCAAAACCACTCAAGAAAACCTCCCCACAACCAAAACTGCTTACTTCTTTTGCTCAGAAAGATCCAAGTCTAAGTTCTCCTGGCTTTGGGAAATTGTAAATTGAATCAATCATTTTCTCATAATTCTGAGCTGCCACCCTGGAAACCTGCCCAGGCAAATACAATTGCATTTGTAATTTTTTTTTTCTCTCTGGATTTCTCCTCTAATAGCTTTCTCTGATGCATTTGAATAATGAATCAAATAAATCAGCAATGCAATGGTTAACCACAATTATCTGAAAATCAGTTCCAAAGACAAAGTGAACAGGAAGTTAAAGTAAACTTTGAAGAAAAGAAATGAGTTTCAGGAACAATCTCCTGAGAAGAGAGTTAGTGAGCAGGGAAGGAGGGAAATCCTTATTCAGCCTTTGTTAACTACCTACTAAGTGCTAGGCTTTGTGCTAAGTGCTGGAAACACAAAAAAATATAAAACATAGTCTCTGTCCTCAAGGAGGCCCATGATCTAATGGCAGAGACCGAACACAAACAAATATATACAAAGCAAGCTACATAAAAGATAATTAACAGAGGGAAGGCTAGAATTAAGAGGGGTTGGAGAAGACTTTCTGGAGAAGGTGGGATCTTGGTTGGGACTTACAGGAAGCAAGGGAAGCCAGTAGGCAGAGACAAGGAGGAAAAGAATTCCAGGCATGGGGGACAGTCAGTGAAAATGCCCAGAATGGAGGGATGGAGTGTCTAGTTCAAGGAATAAGAGGGAGGGCCCATGTCACTTGATTGGAGAGTATATGGAGGGGTGTGAAGTGTAAGACTAGAAAGGGAAGGGGTGAGGGGCTGGATTATGGAAGATTTGGAACTCCAAACCAAGAATTTTGCATTTGATCCTGAAAGCAATAGAAAGTCATTGGAGTTTATTGAGCATGGTTAGACTATAGCTTTAGGAAAATCACTTTCAGGGGTGAATGGCGGAGTTATTGGAAACACTCTCTCAGGGAGATCAACAAAGCAGAATCCACCCAGACACGCCTCTTGGCCCCAGAGTCCTGTCCCTCCAACCTCCTCATTGTAGGTCTGGGCAGATTCATTGTTCCCCGGTCCAATCTCCACTTCCGGGGACATCTCCTGCTCCCTCTCAATCCAGTCTTCTGGCCCCCTGGTCTCCCTTAGCATAGACAGGCTACCTTCTCAGTCAAAGGCTGGTGCTATGCAGGTGATTTCTCTGGACTAGGAGGGTTTCAAACTCAGCACCACCTCCAGGAAGCATGTTTTGCTGATTTACCCAAACTTCTCAGTTTATCTAACGGATGCATTCACTGCCTATTAGAACTTCCAATTTTTAGGGGTGGCCAGGTGGCTCAGCGAGTAAGAGCACCAGCTCCAGTGTTGGGATGACCTGGAGATCAAATCCCGGGCTCAGACACTCAGCACCACACCCAGAAATAACTGGCCATGTAACCTTGGGCAAGTTACTTAACCCTGATTGCTTAAAAAAAAAAAAAAAACTTCCAATTTTTTTGGGGGGGAAAACCTTCCCATTTTTGAAAATAATTATAATTGGTATGAAGGTCAAATGAGATAATATTTGCAAAAAGTGCTTAGCACAGTGCCTTGCACACAGTAGGCTCTCTAAAATAATTATTTCCTTTATATTTTGGAACTGATGGCAAGTTCCCAGGTAGTCTTGTTTATCATTTCTGTTTCAAGAGTTTTTGAGTGATAGGGGCAGCCAGGTAGCACAGTGAGTAAGAACACCGGCTCCAGTGTCAGGACGACCTGGGGATCGAATCCGGGCTCAGATACTCAGCACCACACCCAGAAATAATTGGCCGTGTAACCTTGAACAAGTTACTTAACCCCGATTGCTTATTAAAAAAAAAAGAGTTTTTGAGTGATTATTTATGTCTGGTTATTCACAAAAAAGGCAGCTAAGTATCCCAGTGGATAGAGAGCTAGGCCTGGAGTCATGAAGACCTAAGCTCAAATCCCACCTTAGACATTTACTAGTTGTATGACCCCGGGTAGGTCACTTAACCCTGTTTACCTCAGTTTCATCATCTGTAAAATGAGCAGACGAAGGGAATGACAAACCACTCCAACATCTCCGCCAAAAAAAAAAAAAAAAAACCAAATGGGGCCACAAAGTGTTGGACACAATTGAACAACAACAGCTTGTCACACTTGTCAATGATTACTATGTGTTTCTCCAAATATTTTAAAATTCTTTTTGATAATTTTACAACATCTTGTTTTATCTCTTTCCAGGGATTAAAAGATCTCTTCTGGCTTTTTAGTGCTTCACAGAACCTTTCTCTAATTTTGGCCTCTATTTTCAGTAATGCCAAAGCGAACAGCCAAACCTTAAGGAGCAGATAACAAGTCAAAGCAGTGAAACCAATATTCAGATATAATCACCCATTCCAGAGGGCTCCAGCATAGCAGCCACTCAGCCCCCTGCAAATGTAGAAACTGAGCAAGAGATCGGGACAATCAGCATATGAGGAGGCCAGAAATCCAGGTGGCAGGATCAATAAAGCCAAAAACAGAACTCTCTATAGTACACAATATGCACAAGACACCAAAGAAGCAAAAACGAATTTGGTATCTTTTCAAATATAGTTGATCCTGAGACAGAAAAATCCCAGGGGGAAAAAATTTAACATAAAAATCTTTAGCAGATTCCAAAGGGGAATGTCAAGGAGAGGGGATGGGAAAAGGAAAAGAAGAGTTAATACCTGGGATTGCTGCTGGAGCAAACAGAACTACAACAAAGCAGAAAAGGCTTGTTTCAAGAGGGTCAGGAAAACTCCCTTTTTTAAACCACTATCTTCTTGTTATTGAAGAAGGGAAGGTGAAAACAAAGAGAGGAAAAATTATAATAGGAGAGGATGGAAGCAAATGCACAATGAATATTTATCACCATGAAGGTGAATGGAACTAACTCACCTACAAAAGGGAAATGTATAGAAGAATGGACTAGAAAACAGAATCCAACAATATCTTATCCACAAGAAACCCAGCTGAAACAAAAAGGTTCATTTACAGTTAGAATGAGAAGGTGAAGGAAAATCTATTACACTTCAGCTAAACTCACAAGGGTGTAGGTAACAATTATGATCAATATACAAGAGAAAACAAATCAATGAATTGGGCATGCAACTAAAAAAACTTAAGCAACAAGAAACCAATACCCTACTCTCAACTAAGCCACAAAGTAGGTATTCTTGGGAATTTTTTTTTTAGACTGGATCCCATTCTCATGCCCTGAGTGGAAATGCAGCAATCACCCATGGGTCCAATTCCATGACTGATTAGTAAAGAACCTTTGACCTTTGATTTCCACCATGGGCCAGTTCACCCCCTCTTAGCCAAATACAGCAGAGAAAGGAAATTATAGACCAATATACCTAATGAATATCAATTTAAAATTTTTAAATAAAATATTAGCAAATAATCCACAATAACATTAAAAAGATTATTTACTATCATCAGGTTGAATTTCTATGAGGGACATTGAGTTGGTTTGACATAAAGACAACTATAAATGTCATAAACTATGTTAGAATATAATTAAAATCACACGATTATATCAGTAGATTTTTTTAAAGCAATTGGGGTTAAGTAACTTGCTCAAGGTTACATGGACAGTTATTTCTGGGTGTGGTGCTAAGTATCTGCACCCAGATTTGATCCCCAGGTCATCCGGACACTGGAGCCAATGCTCTTACTCGCTGAGCCACCTGGCCACCCCTATGCAATTGGGGTTAAGTAACTTGCTCAAGGTTACATGGTCAGGTGTTTCTGGATGGGTTCTAAGTGTCGGAGCCCAGATTCGATCCCCAGGTTATCCCAACACTGGAGCCGGTGCTCTTACTCGCTGTGCTACCTGGCCGCCCCAATATATCAGTAGATGTTGAAAAGATTTTTGACAAAATCCAATCCCTATTCTTATTAAAAACAAACAAACAAACAAAACACTAGAAAGCATCTTATCTACCTAAAACCAAAAGCAAGCTTATGTAATGGAAAAAAGTGAGAGGTATTTCAGGGGAAAAGAAAAGATGACCATTATTAACATGACTATTTAACATAGTCCTGGAAATACTAGCTAGAGAAGTAAGACAAAGAAAGAAATTGAGGAAATAAACACGGGCAAAGAAGAAACAAAATAATGATTTTTTTTGGTAGATGATTTACTTAGAAAACCCTAAAGAGACAACTAAAAAATGAAGGAATAAATTCAGCAAAGTTCTAGGATAGAAAATAAATCCATAAAACCCATCAAAACACAGCAGGAAAAGCTGGAAAGAGAAAATTCATTCAAAATAATGACAGAAGGTACAAAATATTTGGGAATCTATCTCCCAAGATATTCCTAGGAACTATATGAATCCAAGTGCAAAACACTCTTTGCAGATATTAAAAAAGCTAGGTGGCACAGTGGCTACAGTATTGAACTTAGAATCAGAAAGATCTGGTTTCAGATCCTGCAGCCTGTGATCATGGCAAGTCACTTAATATCTCTCAGCCTCAGTTTCCTCATCTGTAAAGTGAAGATAATAATACCATCTACACCACAGAGTTGTTGTGGGGATCAAAGCGGGTAACACTTTGCAAACCTTAAAGTGTTTTACATAAATACTAGCTGTTATTAATAGCAAATAATAGCATTTATATAGTGCATACTGTGTGCTGGGCACTATGCTAAGCACTTTAGAAATATTATCTCATTGTAACCTTAAAAGAATCCTGAGAGTTAAGTGCTATTATTATTCCATCTTACAGCTGAGGAAACTGAGGCAGACAGAACAACATGTCTACAATCACACAGCTAGGGGCAGCTAGGTGGTGCAGTGAATAGAGCACTGGCCCTGGAATCAGGAGGACCTGAATTCAAATGTGACCCCAGACACTTAATACAAAAACTAGCCATGTGACCTTGGACAAGTCACTTAACCCCAACTGTCCTCCAAAAAGCAAAAAACAAAAACAAAATTAAAATCATACAGGTAGTAAATGTCTGAGGCTGAGATCAGGTCTTTCTAACTTCAGGTCTAGCCCTCTATTCACTCCATCACTTGAGCTACCTCATAGTATCACCTAAATATAATTATTATTAAAGAGAGACTTACATAACTGGAGAAATATTAATTGCTCATGGATAGTTTGAGCTAATGTAATAAAAAGGTCAATACTACCAAAATTAATTCACTTATTCATGCCAATTAAATCATGCCAATTAAACTACTAAAGATTCTTTTATGGAGTTAGAAAAAATAATAAGGAAATTCATCTGGAGGAAAAGGTCAAGAATGATAAGGGTAATGATGAAAAACCATCATCCCACAGCCTCATTCTGACTATAGAAGCCATGGGCTCCCCAGTGTCCAAAGTAACGGAGAATACTCTCCAGTGTATGGAAAAGGACAGAGTATAAAACTCAATTCCAGATGCCAGCATCTGGATTACCTTCACTTCCTTTAAATACATGACTTCTGGTTCTAGAACATGTGCTTTTTTGAGGTACCCCTGCCTCCCTGTGACATCTTGCCCACTGTGAGCATGCACATCTCCAAAACTAGTGAAGGGGGAAGAGCTTGGCAACCACAACGGTACTCTGCCAACCAATCATGATCATCTCTCCCCTCCCCTCCTCTCCTTTCTTCTCCCCTCCCCTCTCCTCTCCTCTTCTCTCCCCCTCCTCTCATCTCCTCTCCTTTCCTCTCCTCTCTCCTCCCCTCCCCTCCTCTCCTCTCCTCTGCTCTCCTTCCCTCCCCCCTCTCTCATTCCCTCCTCCTTCCTTTCCTCTCTTTCTCCTCCAATTATCTTCCCCTTGGGCACCTGAGCTAAAGCAAGACTTGGAACAGACAAGAGTGGAGGTTAGGCAGAGGTTACCTTGGTCATTTTTAATGGCTTGTGCTACAGTTTCATGCGATCATTAGCTGTGCACTTCTTTCTTTTTGCTGTCTTAGGTCCATTGCCTTATACACCAATGGGCAACTTGCCTTATGTACAAACGAGCTCTTGCAAGTAACTTGGATTTTGGTGCTGAAGTTATTCCATCAAGAGATGCTTTTGCTGCATGAAAAGTGAATGTGGATGTTGTGTAAATGGTCCCGCAGTATAATTACCTATGATGTTGGGATAATTACCTCGAATGGTTTGAATCCTGTTGTTTACATTATGTTTATGCAGCACCCTTACAGGTGTTCAGGTATACCTCTAGGGATTTTGCTGGGATTGCAAAATCTTTCACTGGGGTCGGGGGAGGAATATGCATCCTTCCCTCCCACATTCTGCTTGGCCAGGTTTTCCCTTTCTTCTGAACTCTCCTGGTCATCTCCAGGTGCAAGAAGAAAGCAGAGAGTGCAAGGTGGACTGCCTCAGGTCAAACAACACAAAATACTTGCCTAAGGTCATACTATGCTGGGGATGTTGAAAATAGAATCTGGCAGCCAGAAAACAGAAAGGATATCAGGTGGAACTATAGATATGGAATGATGCATTTCTGTCTCACTTGGTCCCTGTGTTACTTTTCCTGAACTGCCTTTTTCCTCTCTTCTTTGTTACAAGGGACGGCTCTCTGGGTAGGGTGGTGGTGAGAGATCTAACCGAAGGTGATATTTTAAAAACTTAATAGCAATGAGAAAGAAAGAAGGAAAGAAAGAAAAAGGAAGGAAGGAAGGAAGGAAGGAAGGAAGGAAGGAAGGAAGGAAGGAAGGAAGGAAGGAAGGAAGGAAGGAAGGAAGGAAGGGAAAGAAAGAAAGAAGAGACGCCAGTTGATACCCCTAGATGATGCATGAGATACATGCCAGAGACCCTGACAAGATGCTTCACCATAAACCCTCTAGGGACCAGCCTTAGGGGTATCCAGCATACCCCTAATCCTAATTCTGAGCTTCTGGCTATGACAGGGTGGAACCAAGGGGGAACTCAAGTAGAGAAACCAGATGTTGGTGAATATAGTGAACCAAGACAGAAACCACTGCACATTCTTCACCATTGAGGGGTGATCATCTCCCCTCTCTCTCATGTACCCTATGGACACATCTGTGAAAAACTAGATAGAAAAGGGAGGGGGATTTAGATTTCAGGTTGACCTAAGGGTGATGGGGATATTGCTGCTAGGGAGTTTTTCTTTTTTTAAAGCAATCAGGGTTAAGTAACTTGCTCAAGACTACACAGCCAGTTATTTCTGGGTGTGGTGCTAAGTATCTGAGCCCAGATTTGATCCCCAGGTCATCCCGACACTGGAGCCAGTGATCTTACTTGCTGAGCCACCTGGCTGCCCCTGCTAGGGAGTTTTAAAGACACAGAGTCTTAGATTTAGTTTTCAAAGACCATAAAGTGCAATCTCCCTCATTTTACAAATTGGGAAATTGATGCACGAAGTTAAATTACCATTTCTAATTTTGTTTTCACTGTAGTAAAGGGTTTGGGGAGCAAAGTTTCAGGCCCAAGAATAGCCCTACTTGCCACTCTGGACTGTTACACTTCATTCATTTTGATTCTTTTGGTGAAATGAACCCTAACCCAATCCCTCTCAGCTGGGATCCTCAACTCATATCACTGAAAAAAAATGAGACTGCCCATCATGAGCTCCCTCTTCTGCCCTCTTGATACTTCAAGTCATGTCTCCATTACTCTCTTCCTCCCCCATTCTCTTCCACTTTGCTCTGGTCTCTGAGGACCAGGTGATCCTTCTTGAAAATGCCAGCTCCTCAGTTGTGAACTGATCCAACCATTCTGGAGAGCTATTTGGAACTATGCCCAAAGGGCTATAAAAATATGCGTAACCTTTGACCCAGCAATATCACATCTAGGGTGTATCCCAAAGGGATCATGCAAGTGGGAAGAGGACCTATATATACACAAATATTTCTAGCAGCTCTTTTTGTGGTGGCAAAGAATTAGAAATGGAGGGGATGCCCATCAGTTGGGGAATGGCTGAACAAGTTGTGTTATATGAGTGTAATGGAATACTACTGTGCTATAAGAAATGATGAGTAGGTGGATTTCAGAAAAACCTGGAAAGACTTACATGAACTGATGCTGATTGAGGGGAGCAGAACCAGAACACTGTACACAGTAACAGCCACATTGTGTGATGACTAACTTTGATATACTTACCTCTTTTTAACAATGCAAGGATCCAAGACAATTCCAAAAGACTCATGATGGAAAATGTTATACACATTCAGAGAAAGAACTTTGGAGACTGAATGTGTAGATTAAAGCATATTATTTTTTTTTTAAAGCAATTGGGGTTAAGTAACTTGCTCAAGGTTACACGGCCAGTTATTTCTGGGTGTGGTGCTGAGTATCTGAGCCCGGATTTGATCCAGGTCATCCCGCACTGGTAACTTGCTCAAGGTTACATGGCCAGGTGTTTCTGGGTGGGTGCTAAGTGTCTGAGCCCGGGATTCGATCTCCAGATCGTTCTGACACTGGAGCCGGTGTTCTTACTCGCTGAGCCACCTGGCCGCCCCTAAAGCATATTATTTTCTCTTTTCTTTTTTGTTGTTGCTTTATGTTTCTTCTTTCTTGTGGTTCCTCCCATTGGTTCGCTCATGATGCAATAAAAAGTATAGGTAATAAAGGGCCATGGAAGGATAGATTAAAAACTAATTGGAAACTAAATAACTTAATCCTAAAGAATGAGTGGGTCAAACAAAAAATTATAGAAACAATAAGTAACTTCATTCAAGAGAATGACAGTAAAGAGACAACATACCAAAACTTGTGGGATACAGCAAAAGCAGTTCTTAGGGGAAGTTTTATATCCCCGAATGCATACATAAATAAAATAGAGAAAATGGAGGTCAATAAACTGGGCATGCAACTGAAAAAGCTAGAAAAAGAACAAATTGAAAATCCCCAATTAAATACTAAATTACAAATATTTAAAACCAAAGGAGAGATTAATAAAATTGAATTTAAGAAAACTGTTGAATTAATAAATAAAACTAAGAGCTGGTATATGAAAAAACAATAAAATTGACAGACTTTTAGAGAATATTATTAAAAAAAAGAAAGAAGAAAACCAAATTACGAGTATCAAAAATGAAAAGGGGGAATCTACCTCCAATGAAGAGGAAATTCAAACAATAATTAGGAATTATTTTGCCTAACTGTATGCACATAAATTTGATAATCTTAGTGAAATGGATGAATAACTACAAAAATATAAATTGCCCAGATTAACCAAAGAGGAATTAAACTACTTAAATAACCCCATTTCAGAAAAAGAAATTGAACAAGTCATCAACAAACTCCCTAGAAAAACATCTCCAAGATCAGACAGATTTACTAGTGAATTCTACCAAACATTTAAAGAACAATTGACTCCAATACTTTACAAACTATTTGGGAAAACTGGAGAAGGAGTCCTACCAAATTCTTTTTATGACACAAATATGGTGCTGATACCTAAATTGGGAAGATACAAAACAGAGAAAGAAAATTACAGACCAATTTCCCTTATGAATATAGATGCAAAAATTCTAAACAAAATATTAGCAAAAAGACTACAGCAACTTATCATGAGAATAATACACTTTGATCAGGTAGGATTTATTCCAGGAATGCAAGGGAGTTTCAATACCAGGAAAACTATCAGTATAATTGATCACATCAACAACAAAACTAGTAGAAACCATATGATTATCTCAATAGACACAGAAAAGGCTTTTGACTAAATACAACACCCATTCCTATTAAAAACACTGAAAGTATAGGAATAAATGGAGTCTTTCTTAAAATAATAAGTAGCATCTATTGAAAACCATCAGCAAGTATTATATGTAATGGGAATAAGCTAGAAGCATTTCCAATAAGATCAGCGGTGAAACAAGGATGTCCACTATTACCCCTCTTATTCAGTCTGGTACTAGAAATGTTAGCAGTAGCAATAAGAGAAGAAAAAGAAATTGAAGGAATCAAATTAGTCAAAAAAGAGACTAAGCTATCACTCTTTGCAGATGATATGATGATATACTTAGAGAATCCTAGAGAATCAAGTAAAAAACTACTTGAGATAATAAATAAATTTGGCAAAGTTGCAGGATATAAAATAAATCCACATAAATCCTCGGCATTCCTATATATCTCTAATGAAATCTAACAGCAAGAGATAGAAAGAGAAATCCCATTTAAAGTTACTGTAGACATTACAAAATATTTGGGAATCTACCTGCTAAAACAAACCCAGGATTTATATGAACACAATTTCAAAACACTTCACACAAATAAAGGCAGACCTAACTAACTGGAAAAACATCAACTGCTCATGGCTGGGTTGAGCTAATATAATAAAAATGACAATTTAACCTAAATTAAATTACATATTTAGTGCTGTACCAATCAATCTACCAAAAAAATTACTTTGTAGAGCTAGAAAAAATAGCAAAATTCAAAAGGTCCAGAATATCAAGGCAATCAATGAAAAGAAATGCTAGGGAAGGTAGCCTAGCCATACCAGATTTTAATGTATATTATAAAGCAGCAGTCATCAAAACTGCTTGGTATTGACTGAGAAATTGAGTAGTGGATCAATGGAATATATTGGGTACACAAGACTCAGCAGCCCATGACTATACTTGATGCCTGCATCAAAATGGGCATAGGCTGAACCAAGAAGTGTGGAATGATGGACACGAGCCAGGCGAGATCTGTCTTGGAAGTTCTGATTTATTGATCAGAGGGCAGGGTTTATATAATGAATATAAAGCAATTATCTCTTAGGTTCCCATGAGAAAATGTTTAATGTCCTTGTTCATTTACACACATCTGTATATTTTAATGTCCTTGTTCCCTTGCATGCATCTATCTCTGGGTCACTGCTCAGTTGTCCTAAACTCCTGCAAGTCAGGAAGAGATGGTGAGCCAATCTTAAGACATAATATAGACTTCTCGGGGAACTGGCTTGGGAGAAATCCTGGACCAGACTCTTCCCATGTTTGGACTGGGTCAGAGACTGGACCTCAACATATAGTAATCTACTGTTTGATAAACCCAAAGACCCCAGTTTGGGGGATAAAAACTCTCTATTTGACAAAAACTGCTGGGAAAACTGGAGCATAGTATGGCAGAAATTGGGCACAGACCAATATCTAACACCGTACACCAAAATAAAGTCAAAATGGGTACATGATCTAGGTATAAAGGCTGATACTGTAAGCAATTTGGGAGAGCAAGGGATGGTTTACCTGTCAGATCTATGGAGAGGGGAAGACTTCATGAATAAACAAGAGTTAGAGAGCACTATAAAATGCAAAATGGATAATTCTGATTACATTAAATTGAAAAGTTTCCGTACAAATAAAGCTAATGTTACCAAGATTAAGAAGGAAGTGAAAAATTGGGAAAGAATTTTTACAACGAGTGTTTATGATCAAAGGCCTCATTTCTAAAATATACAAAGAATCGAGTCGAATCTATAACAGAAGGCACTCCTCAATTGATAAATGATCAACGGATATAAACAGGCAGTTCTCAGAAGATGAAATTAAAGATATCTATAAGCATATGAAAAAATGTTCTAAATGACTATTAATTAGAGAAATGCAAATCAAAACAACTCTGAGGAACCATATCTCACTGGCCAGATTGGCTAAGATGACAAAACAGGAAAATGCTAAATGCTGGAGAGGATGTGGAAAAAATTGGAACACTAATGCATTGTGTGTGGAGTTGTGAACTGATCCAACCATTCTGGAGAGTAATCGGAATTATGCCCAAAGGGCTATAAGTAAGTGCATACCTTTTGACCCAGCAGTCTAGGATTGTATCCCAAGGAGATCAGAGAAGTGGGAGGAGGACCCGTATGTACAAAAATATTTATAGCAGCTCTTTTTGTGGTGGCAAAGAATTGGAAATCAAGGGGATGCCCATCAATTGGGGAATGGCTGAACAAGTTGTGATATATGAGTGTAATGGAATACTATTGTGCTATAAGAAATGAGGAGCAGACTTCATAATAACCTGGAAAGACATATAAACTGATGCTGAGGGAGGAGAGCAGAACCAGAACATTGTACACAATTACAGACACAATGTATGTGTGATGCCTGACTGCAATAGTTTGGGCTCCTCTCAGCAATGTAATAAGATAACTCCAAAAGACTCATGATGGAAAGAGACGTCCACATCCAGATAAAGAGCTGCGCAGTCTGAATGCAGGTTGAAACAAACTACTTGCTTTGTATCTTTTTCTTGTTTTATTTTGTTTCCTCTTTCCCACTGATCATTCCATTGGTTATAATCCTTCTTTACAACCTGACTAATGATTAATATGAAGATATTTGTAGATCCTATATTTGAGTGTATGCTGTCATGCGGGGGCGGGGGGGACTGTGGAACTGAGTGTTGTAAACTAAAAGTAAATAAACAAATCAATTTTTTTTTTAAAAGTCCCTCTACTGAGCATCTTGATCCTAGCCGCTCCCGTACCCTGTTACATGTGCTTTCCCCTTCAGCCTCTCCCACCCCCTTCTGGAAAGCCCCTTAGCCCCTTCACCCACCGGCTCCATTCCTCCAAATTCCAAACATGTCCAGATCTCTCCCATCCTGAAAAAAATGCCCTTCACTGGGAGTTCCCATGCCCTCCAGCTTTCTCCCTGTGTCTCATCCTGCCTTTCACTGCCAAGCTCCTAGAAAAAGCTGTTTCTGCTTGTTGCCTCCTCAATCCCTTGCAATCAGATTGGCTTCTGACCTCATTTCTGCATTGGGATTGTTCTCTTCAAGGTTAAACATGAGAACTGCCAAATCCACAGTTCTTCTTAATGATGACCTCTTCCTACAATATGCCCAGCACATAGTAGGTGTTTTAATGCGTGCTTAGACCAACTTCTTGGGTCTTCAGGGCATTAGTCTTTCCCGATTCTTTCACTGGCTTGACCATTTCTTCTAGGTCTCCTTTGCTGTATTCATGTCCCACTCCACTATGGGGTGGGTATGTGCCCCAGGGCTCCATGCTGGGCTCTCTTCTCCCTCCACATTCCTTCTAGGTGATCTCATCAGTTCCTGTAGGGTCAATTATACTACCTAGAGTCCCTACCTCCCATTCCTCCCCTCTGCAATTCATCCTCCACACAAGGAGCAAACTGACATTTCTAACTCATAGGTCTTACCTCACCATTCTCCTGCTAAAGAAGATTACTTGTCTCTCCATTACCTCTTGGGTAAAATACAGATCTTTGTGTTTGCTTTTTCATAGCCCTTCACAATTTGGGTGTAGACCACACAATAACATTATTTTCCTTTCACCCGATTCTCCTTCATGTACTTTACCTTATGGTCAAACAGGCCTCCTTGCTGGCTTTCTCCTGTACATACTCCTTTCCCACCTCCATGCCTTTGCACAGGCTGTCCCTCAGGCTTGGAATGCCATCCTTCCTCACCTCTGCTTCAAGGAATCCCCTGACCCCTTCAAAATACAACTTGTGCACCACTTCTTTCTACACATTTTTACTGTCCTCCTTCCCTACCAGTAATGGCCCCTGGAAATTGTTTAGTATATATTTATATATTGAACTCTCTAGATCAAGAAAGTCATCATAGCAGACTGGAGAGAGCTGACCTGGCAGCCAGAAAGACCTGGGTTCAAGTTCTTGCTGTGTAACCCTGGGGAAGTCACTCAATCGGGGAGTGCTCTAGGTAACTCATCCAGGAATTCCCTATACCAAGGAAATCATGGGGCTGGGGCCGGGCTCTACTCCTAACTTTCTGTATATGAGTTGTGTCCTACAAGAGAGTGAAAGCTTCCTGGGGTTAGGGCTGTCCTGCTTATGTTTGTATCCCCAGCATTTCACACAATGTCTATCACATAGTAAGCCTTTCTCTCTCTGTGTCCCTCCTCTCCTCTCTCTCTGTCTCTTTCCTCTGTCTCTCAGTCTCTCTGTCTCCTCTCTCTCCCTCCTCTTTCTTCTCTGTCTCTGTCTCTGTCTGTGTCTCTGTCTCTCCCCCTCTCTCCCTCCCTCTCTCTGTCTCTCTCCTCTCCTCTCTCTGTCTCTCCCCCTCTATCCCTCCCTCTCTCTGTCTCCCCCTCCCTCCCTTTCTCTGTCTCCCTCTCCCTCCCTCTCTCTGTCTCCCCCTCCCTCCCTCTCTCTTCTCTCTGTCTCTCCTCTCTCTGTCTGTCTCTGTCTCTCCCCCTCTCTCCCTCCCTCCTTCCCTCTGTCTCTCCTCTCCTCTCTCTGTCTCTGTCTATCCCTCCCTCTCTCTGTCTCCCCCTCCCTCTCTCTGTCTCCCTCTCCCTTCCTCTCTCTGTCTCTCTCTCCTCTCTGTCTCTCCCCCTCTCTCCCTCCATCTTTCTGTCTTCCCCTCCTTCCCTCCCTCTCTCTGTCTCTCTCCCCCTCCCTCCCTCTGTCTCTCTCCCCCTCCCTCCCTCTCTCTGTCTCTCTCCCCCTCCCTCCTTCTCTCTGTCTCTCCCCCTCTATCCCTCCCTCTCTCTGTCCCCGCTCCAAAGGGACGAGCTGTGGGAACAGGCCAGTTCCCCATTCACAGATGCACAAAGCTTCTTTGACCTGCTCATACCTGCCCCAGGACAGAGATGGAGCAGCTTGATCTCAGGTCGCCCCCTGGTGGCCTCAGCAGAGATTTTTGTTCTGAGCAGAGGCTTGTCCTTTGGACCCCAGTATAAAGTGGGGTGTCCCTGGATGGGACCACCTTCCCCTCAGCCACCCCACTCCTACTGATAACTTCCTCTTTCAAAAGCTGGAGGAAGCAACAGGCAGAGCTGCCATTCTGGACCAGGTTGTGTCAAAGGGGCCAGCCAGAGAGAATGCAGAGAGGTGAGGGTCTTGTTCATGGGACAGCCAGGAGGCCAGGGTCATTGGATCAAAGGGTCAGGGAGTAAAGTGTGAGAAAACTGGAAAAGTGTGGGGTGGGCCTCAGGGCTTTGATCCTGGAGGTGACAGGCAACCACTGGAGTTTGTTGTGTGTGTGTGTGTGTGTGTGTGAGTGGGTGTGAGTGTGTGTGAGTGTGTGTGTATGTGTGTGTGTGTATGTCTGTGTGTGTGTGTTTATGTGTGTGAGTGTGTGAATGTCTGTGTGTGTGAGTGTGTGTGTGAGTGTGTAGGGTGACATGGTCAGACTGGTGCTTTAGGAAAATCACGTTAGTGGCTGAGTGAAGGATCAACTGTAATGTGGGCACATCCCAGGCAGGCCAACACCTTCCCTGCCCCCAGCAGCTATGGCATCAAGCCAGGTATGAGGTGACCAGGGCCTGCGGGAGGAGAGGAGGTGCACAGGTGACAATGGCAGTCCTTAGCAAGGGCTTGGATTGGGGGGGTGAGAGTGGGGGCCAGGATGACTCCTGCATTGGGAACCTGAGGGACTGGGAGGAGGGTGTTGACTTCTATGATAATAGGAGAAGGAAGAGAGGAAGAGGGTCTAGTGGGGAAGGTAATGAGTTCCGTTTTGGACATGCTGAGTTTAAGACCGTCTACAGGACATCCAGTTGGAGATGTCTAAAAGGCAGCTGGAGACGCAAGATGAGAGGTGAGCAGAGAGTTTGGGGCAGGGAAAGTAGATTAGCATCATTAGCAGAGATGAGAATTAGATCCAGGGGAGCTGATGAGATCACCCAGTGAAGTGGTATGGAGGGAGAGGAGAAGAGCTGGGCCAGAGCTCTGGGCATCCCCGAGGGTCAGAGGGTGCCATCTGGAGAAGGATCCAGCAAAGGAAACAGAGAGGGAGCAGTCAGAGAGGGAGGAGGAGAAACAGGAGAGAGACAGAGGCAGAGAGAGTGAGAGACAGAAAGACAGAGTGACAGACAGAGAGACAGAAACAGAGAGGAGAGACAGAAGAGAGACAGAGACAGAGAGAGTGAGAGATAGAAAGACAGAGTGACAGACAGAGAGACAGAGGAGAGAGACAGAAAGACAGAGTGACAGAAACAGAGAGGAGAGACAGAGAGAAGAGAGACAGAGAGGGAGAGACAGAAAGACAGAGAGGAGAGACAGAGAGAAGAGAGAGAGACAGAAAGACAGAGTGACAGAGACAGTGAGAAGAGAGAGAGAGACAGAGACGGAGAAAGAGAGATAGAAAGACAGAGTGACA
>NW_027185797.1:40743617-40772510 GCF_028583685.1 Petaurus breviceps papuanus
AGACAGAGAGAGACAGAGACAGAAAGACAGAATGACAGACAGAGAGACAGAGACACAGAGACAGAAAGACAGAGTGACAGAGACAGAGAAGAGAGACAGAGACGGAGAGATAAAGAGACAGAGAGAGTCCTGACAATCCAGAGAAAGGAGAGTATCCAGGAGGAGAGTGATGGACAGTTTAAAGGCTGCAGAGGTCAAGGAGCATGAGGACTGAGAAAAGGCAGTTGGATTTGGCAGCTAAGAGATCCTTAGGAATGAGAGTGAGAGGAGAGAAAGTAGGGGCCCCTGCTATAGATATGCATTGTTCTTTTCAAGGAGTTCAGTTACAAACGGCAGAAGATACATAAGATGATAGGAGGGGTGGAGAGACCGTGGGGTGTTTTGTTTTGGTTTTCCCCCAAGATAGGGGAGCCATGGGCATGTTTGGAGCCAGTAGAGAGGGAGAGATTAATAAATCAAAGAGTGAAGGTGCCAGAGGGGGCAGTCTGCTGGAGAAGACAGGGTAGACAAACAGAGGGTCAGCCTTGGTGAGGAGTGAGGCCACCTTAGACAGGGGGTGGGGGGAGGAGAGAGGGGCCCAAGGCCCCCACAGGTGGCAGATCCAGTGCATCCAGGCCATCAGTAGTCACCCAGCTTCTATCAAGAACTCTGTCAGTGACCCCTGTCCCCTTGCTGTCCCTCCCATAAGACACTGCCATCTCCTGATTGTGCATGCTGACCCCCAGGCGCAGAATTCTCTCCTTCCTTTAAATCTCAGCTAAAACCCCACCCTCTGCAAGAAACCTTTCCAGATCCTCCAGAATGACACGCCTACTCTCTGATGCCTGTCTCCGTCTACCGCCTTTGCCCATAGTGGTTTGCCTGTTGTCCCCCTCCCCGTTAGACTGTAAGCCCCTAGAGGGCAGGGATTATCTTTTTGCCTTCTTTGTATCTCTGGTGCTTAAATACTTATTAACTCAACCAGCTCCTGCCCTTCGGCAGCTTGCATATACACAGTAGTATATAGAAAACCTATGGACAGCACCCGGACCTGAGATCTCCCTGGCATGGCAATCTCCCAGGTGAGGAAATCCCCTTCACTAATTCAGTTCTGCTACAGGGTGCTGTCCAGGGTTTTGAGAGGTTCATCGGCCAGCTCAGGGTCACCCAGTAAGTATGTTTCATAGGTGAGACTTGAACCCCACTCTTCCTGGCCCTGAGAGCCAGCCTCTCTGTACGCTCTACCAGGGCTGCTTCTGTTTCACATACACAGAACATTTTCAACATATGCACAAGGAAAATACAAGGTAATCTGGGTTGGGGGGAGTCATGCACAGCATCTAAGGGGACCCATTCCCTCTCAGCTCCAACTACCCAAGGGAATGCTTGGAGCTGAGCTTTGACAGAAGCTAGGAAGGTGAGGAGGACGGGTACAAAGGCATGAGACAGAACATGGGAAGCCACCAGTTTGGAGGAGTGTGGGAAGGGGAAGCCAAATGGGAGAGCGTGTATCTGATCCTAGAGGTAAGACTGAGGCACTGTAACTAATATCTTGAAGGTGGAGTGATTTTGTCAGACCTGACTTTTAGAAATATCACTTAGGCAGTTAGGTTGGTGCCGTAGTGGATAGACGGCTTGGCCTGGAGTCAGGAGGACCTGAGTTCGAATATGACCTCAGATGCTTCCAAGCTGTGTGACCCTGGGCAAGTCACTTCACCTGGCTTGCCTCAGTTTCCTCATCTGTAAAATGGGGACACTGGAGAAGGAAATGGCAAACCGGTCCAGTATCTCTGTCAGGAAAACCCCAAATGGTGTCACAGAGAGTCAGACATGACTGAAACAAATAAACAATAAGAAAGTTGTATAGAGAATGGGTTGAAGAGGGTCAGACTGGAGCCAGGGAGGCCTCTATATGAGGCCTCCAGAGATGACTCCCTAGGCCTTACTCTACACACTTTAATGTCTGAGGGGGAGTCATTTTTATTAGTTAACATTGCAAACGACCCTATCCTTGTTCTTAATCTGACTAGAACCCTCAGGGGGCAGGACACCAGGAGAAGAAGGCATAAGTGGCCAGGGCAGGGATTTTCCCAGGGGTCATGCTAGGGAAAAACTTCAAGAGGAGCCTAAGTCTGGTGAGGCAGTGTTCTCCCCTTTGTCCTTGTGACTTTGAAACCAAGATACTGAAAGCATTTTCCTAAAAAATCTTTGAAGCCTATAGAAAAATCCAGCAATGCCTCTACTAAACATATATTATTTTTGCCAATGAGTCAACAAGCACTTATTAAACACCTACTATTTGCCAGGCTTTCTGGTGCTAAGCAATGGAGATACAATAAAAAGCAGAAGACGGTCTCTGTTCTCAAGGGGCTCCCAGTCTAAGGAGGGAGACAATGTGCAAACAAAGGGACACATATAGACAAAATATTTATAGCAGCTCTTTTTACACTAACAAAGAACTGGAAACTAAGGGGTCACCACCAATTGCAGACGACTAAACAGATTATGGTATGCAAATGTAATAGAAAATTATTGCATCATAAGAAATGACAATATAGATAGTTTTTGTGAAACCTGGGAAGACCTTTATGAACTGATGCAGAGAGAAGTAGAAATAAGAGAACAATTTATAACATAACGGTATTATAGAGGAAACAACTTTGAAAGACTCCAGAACTCTCTGGTCAATGCTATGAGAAACTGATTCCAAAGGACTGAGATGGATGGAGCACAGTACCCACTTCCTGACAGAAAAGGGATGAATTTAGGCTGCAGCATTAGAGACATATTTTTGGATATAGCCAATGAGGGAACCCACCTTGCTTGGCTATCTATATTTGTTATAAGATTTTTCTTTAATTTCCCCCCATCTTGTACAGAAAGGGTTGAGGTGGCAGGAAGAGAAGATTAATGCCTATTACTTGGGCAAAAGAATAAAATTAAAAAGAAAAACTGGTTCAGGAAAGAAACTTAGGGGAGTTGAAATTTCAGATCTCAGTAGGAGCAGTGACGTCACTACTTAACAGTTTAAAGCCAACACTGCCACTTTATTTAATTTTCCATTTTAAATTAAAATTTTAAATTCCATTTAATCTAGATTACCAATCCAGTGAATTCACCTTAGTGGTCTCAGGCTGAAGGAGGAAGATGAGTTTAGGGAGGAAGTGGGAGTTTTGAGCTCCACTGAAAAATGATTAATTGTAAGAGAATTAATTCGGGGTAAACCAGGAAGCTGGGAAGGCACCGGGGGTGACCCAACTGCTTGAACGTGCACTGTGCATGCATGGGAGCTCCAAGGTCGGACCTGAGAAAAAAGCTGGCTTCAGATACTTCCTAGCTCTGTGACTCTGGGCAGTCACTTAACCTGTCTTTGCCTTAGTTTCCTCACCTGTAAAGTAGGAACAATAACAGTACTTCCCGCCCAGATTTGTTTGGAGAACAAGATGAGATAACATTTGTGAAGCATTTTGCAAAGCTCAAAGAGCTGTAGAAATGTTACTATTACTATATTACTAATACTCTGGAATCTGCGTGTCTGTGTGTGTGTGTGTGGGGGGGGAGAGTGAGCTTGTACAGAGAGCCTAGTGCACCACCTGGTGGGGCATGCAGATATTGCTCCCAGGGAGCTATCCCCACCCCTCTCCAGCCCAGTTGGGGGGGGGGCGGGGGAGGGTCACACATCCTTATAGAAGAGGGCTGGGGCAAATACTTTCTGGTATTTATTTATCCTGCTCCCATTAGACTGGAGCTTTTTGGGAGAAGAGATCCATATCTTCATACCCCTATCACCAACACAAGGGCTGAATAAATGCTTACTAATTTGAGACACCCAGAAAATAAGGCATGCTCTTGGCTCAGTGGGACTTCCTGACCTTTGGTTAGGGAGAGAGTTCTCCTCCCTCCCCCATTCTTCCCTCCTTACTGTCCAGAGAAGGTACTCATGTTCCCAGATAATGCTGGCATCCTTGCTGACTAGAGATAGCAGGGAGGGCTTCCTGGAGGAAGTGGGACAACATGGGAGTATTTCCAGGGGCTCAGAGAAGGAAGGGAACCCCCTGGGCTGGGGCAAAGGGTGAAGGATAAAGAGATGGAGAGGAAGATGGGAGGGAGAGAGAAGGAGGGAGGCTAGGAGGCTGGGGGAGGCAACCTGAGTCAGTACCTGCATCTTCAGACAGCGGGGTCAGGAGGGGGGGTCCGATTTCCTGTTCCACCTCCTCTGGTTCATCTGCCTTCTCCTCTTCCTCCCCCAGCTCCTCTTCCTCCTCAGACTTCTGGTTGGGATTCACCCAGGTGCAGCGACCCTGGGGAGCGCCGGAACTGGGTCAGGGCCCCAAAGCCCTCAGTCATCTAGGAGGTCAGGGGCACAGAGCACTGGGGTTCTGTACACCCCAGGAGTCTTGGGGAAGGTCCAGAGGACCAGGGATCATGCTACTGATGGACCCAAGACCTCCCCTGCCCCACCCCCTCCCTTCCTGTACTCTAAATCTATGAGGCCCTGATTCCACCCACTGAAAATGGCCCCAGAGTTCTCCCTGGTGCCCTGAAGAAGTGACCGGATTGGGAGCAGGAGATTCTGAGTTCAAATCCTGCTTTTGCTTCTTATTAGCAGAGTAAGCACCTGCCAGATGTCACAGAGGGACTGAGTGTTGGCCCTGGAGTCAGGATGACCCGAGACCTAATCCCTCCTCAGGCGCTATCTGCATGAGCCTGGGAAAATCACTCTGGGCAAATTTCCCCACTTGTATTTTACAATGGGGGTAGTTAGCACCTCCCTCCTGGGATTATTGTGAAAAGCAAAGGGCATACAGGTAAAGTACTTTGCCAACCTTAAAGCCTGTGGAAATATTACAACTGCTCTTGTTACTACTGCTGCTGCTACCACCACCACCACCACCACCACCATTACGCCCCCTGTGACCCTGGGCAACAACAGCCAGCAATAATAAGGGCTGCGTTTCCGAGGCTCCTTAAAGGGGCAAAGCCCTTGCCCTCGGTCGTCTGGGCACCAGTCTCTTGAGGGCTGGGCGGTGGGTGGTCTCCCAGGCCCACCGCCCCGCCCGTCCGGCCCACCTGCGGCAGGATGTGCCGCCCCGCCCGCCCACCTGCGGCAGGATGTGCTGGCTGTGGTGCACCCAGTTGGCCAGCGAGTCCACGAGCTCTCCCACGGGGACACCCTCGAAGTCCGGGTTCTCCTCGTAGCTGTCGCGCCCCGCGCCACCCTCTTCCTCCTCGTCTCCCTCCTCCTCCCCGAACTGGTAGAAGCCGAGCGGGCTGATCTGGGTGCCGGCCGAGATGCGCGCGATCTGCGCTCGCAGGTAGTTGGCCTCGGTGCCCGGGAAGGGCGGGTAGCTGATGACGGGCGTTTCCAGGTGGCCCGTGAAGAATTTCTTGATCTTGCGCGCGTTGACGATCTGTGCGGGCGTGACGTGGGGCAGCTTGGTCCAGGGGCGGCCCGGCTCATTGCACACGAAGTAGAGGTACTTGTTGGCCCCGGTGCGGCTGTCCTCGCGGGGGATCACGGGCGGCGGCTTCCACGTGGGCTTGGGCGGCTCGTCCACCTCCTTCTCCTCGTCTTCCTCGCCCTCCTCCTCGCCGCGGCCCTCCACGCCCTCGCCCGCCCCCTCCACCAGCTCCTCGGCCTCCTCCTCTTCCTCCTCCTCCTCGCCCTCGCGGAACTCCACCTCGGCCACCAGGTAGTTGCGCTCCAGGCCCAGGATCTTGCCCCAGAAGCGGCACGTCTGGATGGGCTGCTGCTCCACCAGCTGCTTGAGGGACAGGAAGATGCGGAAAGTCTCGTCCGAGTTGAGCCCCACGCCCGCCTGCTCGAAGTAGAAGGCCGACTCGATGATGTTGGGCACCGGGATCTCCGTCTGCGAGAGGGGAAGGGAAGGGGGACGACTCAGAGCCCCCGCTCCTAGCCACAGCCGGGCGGAGGAGGGGAGGGGGAGCGGCCGAGACACCGGGGGTCAAAGGGGAAGGGGGAGCGGCCGAGAGAGCAGGGGTCCAAGGGGGTGGAGCGGCCAAGAGTGGGGGGGGCACCAGGGGGAGGAGGAGGAGCTGCCGAGAGACCGAGGGGTCCAAGGGGAGGAGGGGCCGGCGAAGAGCCGGGGGGTCCAAGGGGGGGAGGGAGCAGCCCAGAGACCAGCTAGTCCAAAGGGGGGAGGGGGAGCGGCCGAGAGACCAGGTGGTCCAGCCTCTAGTCCTGCCCCGCCCTCCTCCTTGCCACCTGTTTACGGAGGAAAAGATGGATGGACCAAGGACACCCAGCTAGCTGGCTTCACTCAAAGCCGATCTTGAGACTCTAGCTTCAGCTCTGCCCTCCCACACTGGGGAGGGTGCTTGGGTTTGCTCCTGCCCTGACTGATGCCCCACAACCCTCTAGCTCCCTAGTGCTTGGCATGGAGTAGGAACTTAATAGATCCTTGGCGATTCATTGGAAGGCACTTGTGGACATATCCAAACTGGACTCATTGTACTGGGAAGGAGCAGACTAGGGCAGCACACACACAGTGGGGAATCAGACAATATGCGTGCTAGAAGGGCCTTAGGACACAGAACCTTCAGCAAAAAGGGGCTAAAGATTGTGTGAGCTGGAGGGAAGGAAGCCTTAGAACGTGGAACATCAGAGCTGGGAGGGCCCTGAGAACAGGGAATGTCAGGGCTGGGATGGGGCTGAGAACAGGGAATGTCAGAGATAGGAGAGGCCTTAGAATAGGGAATGTCAGGGCTGGGAGGGACTTAGAACAGGGAGTATCAGAGCTGGGAGGGCCCTTAGCATATGGAATAGAGATTATCCCCACTGGAATTCCATATTCACAACCTCTCAGAGCTGGAAAGTAGCTCAAATGTCAGTGAGCGAGACTTGTATCTGAAGGAGAATCCTTATTGTCACTAGTAAAGCAAAGTCTGATGATGAAGGAAGGGGAGGGCAGGGTGGGTGGGTGGGTGAAACAAAGAATTGAGAAGCTTAAGGTTCCTTAGACAATGGGAAGGTTGTTGTGAATGAATGTTACTGAGTCACAGGAAATAAAAAAGTGATTCTTGGGAATGTTGGGAAGTATGAACTGAAGGATGGGGAGGGAGCAAAACTAGAAGAATTTCTCCAAAGACAACAAACAGCACATAAAGGAGCACTTGTGGGCAGCCCTGAGTCCTCCAAAGAGGCACTGACCAGCCCTGCCTCCAGAGACCCCAGGGAGGAAGAGTGGTGCCCACCCTCTCAGGGCCCTCCCAACTCTGACCCTTCCTGATCTGAGGCCCCTCCCAGCTCTGATGTTCCCTGTTCTGAGGTTTCCCTCCAGCTCCCACACTCTTTAGTCCCTTTACACTGAAAGTTCTGTGTCCTAAGGCCCTTCTAACCCACACATTGTGGCCTCCAGGGGCTCAGAGACTCAGGCATGTCCGTCCACAGACACCAGTGGATTTCTTTCTGCTTGATTATGTTCATTTGTTATTTCTCTCAGCTTTTCACTGAGGAAGGGATGGGGGCTAAATTTACTGGTTGCTAAAAGAAAAAAAGAGGGCCTCAGAAACACTTTTTTTTCAATGTACTGAAGAAACCACAGGAAAAAAAACCCCCAAATTTGGAAGGAAGCAAAGACAAGCAGGGCAGTTTGAAAATAAGATGAGGAATTTGTTACCTCCTTTTTAAAGCCAGCAGGATGAAATGGAGATTCGTAGTTTCATCCACAAACCTCCTTTGGTGTCCTCACAGCATGTAGAAATGCCCTCTGTGTGTGTATGTATGTGTGTGTGTGTGTGTGTGTGTAAAAGTCCATAATTAAACCAATATTTAAGAATTTCCTCTACAGCAGCAGCAGTTGTCAAACTTTTTAGTCTCTGGATCCCTTTACACTCTTAAAAATTATTAAGGATCCCCCTCAAAGAGCTTTAGTCTCTATGGATTATATCTATCCATATTTACTCTATTAGAAATGAAAACATCTTAGTATTAATATGAAGATGGTTTTGCCCTTTCAGATCCCCCGAAAGGATCTTGGGGACCCCCAAGGGACATTGGACCACATTTTGAGAAGCACTCTTCTACAGGATGAAACCTTGGACTGAATTCTTCCAGGGAGCAGAAACCCCACAATGCAGCTTCTCTCTCTCTTTTCCTGGCTAGCTCTAACAGTCAGGGAATCTGTCCTCACATGAAGATGAAATTGGCTTCCCTAAAATTTCTACTTAGTTCTGGAGGTAGTTCAGTGGATAAAATGTTAGGTCTGGAGTCAGGAAGACCTGAATTCAAATCTGGCCTCAGATACTTACTAGACCTGTGACCCTGGGCAAATCACTAACCTCTGCCTTTCTCCACTGGAGAAGGAAATGGCCAACACTCCACAATCTTTGCCATGAAAACCCTGTGGACAGTATTGGCATGCTATGGTCCTCAGGGTCAAATCCCTTTTCCATAAGACAGTACCTCAAATGCTTAAAAACTGCCCTCATGTTATCCTAAGTCTTTTTTCCCCCTGACTAAATACCCACTGCTCAATTAAAGGATTGGAGAGCTTGGAATATGATATTTCAGAAGACAAAGGAGCTAGGATTAACCAGGAATCACCTACCCAGAAAAACTGGGTATAATTCTTGAAGGGTAAAAATGGATATTTAATGAAATAGAGGACTTTTGAGCATTCCTGATGAAAAAAAAACAGAGTTGAACAGCAAGAAAAAAAAAGATATTTTCAAATCCAAGACTCAGAAGTTAAAAAAAAAAGGTAATCAGGAAAGAGAAATTATAAGGGATTCAATAAAGTTAAGCTGTTTACATTCCTATGTGGGAAGATGATACTTGTAACTAACTCTTAAGAACTTTATGATGATTAGAGCAGTTGGAAAGAGTATATAAAGATAGAGGGTGTGGGGACAAGTTGACTTTGATAAGATGATATGAAAAAATAAGAAGTGAGAAAGAGAACTGCACTGGGAGAAGAGGGAAGGGGAGAGAATGGGGTAAAATATCTCATATGAAGAGGCATGAAAGACCTATTACAGTAGAGGGGAGAAGAAGGAAGGCATTGCCTGAGCCTTACTCTCATTGGAATTGGCTCAAAGAGGGAATAACATACACACTCAGTTGGGTATAGAAATATATCTTACCTTGTATGGAAGTAGGAGGGGAAAGGGACAAAAAAAAGGGGGAGGCTGATAGAAAGGAGGGCAGATTGAGGGAGGTGGTGGTCAAAAGCAAAACACTGGTGCACATATATAACCTATATCAAATTGCTTATCATGGGGGGAGGGGAGGAAGGGTGGGAGAAAATTTGGAATTCAAAATTTTAAAAAAAGAATCTTAAATCTGTACATGTAATTGGGGGGAAATAAAATATTATTTAAAAAAGAGAGAATGATGAGACAACATGCCAAAATTTATGGGATGCAGCTAAAGAGGCACATAGGGGAAAATGTATATCTCTAAATGCTTACATCAGTAAAATAGAGACAGAGCAGATAAATTAATTGGGCATGCAACTAAAAAAAAAGACTAGAAAAATAATAAATTAAAAATCCCCAATTAAACACCAAACTGGAAATCCTGAAAATCAAAGGAGAGATGAATAAAATTGAAAGTAAAAAAACCCATAAAACCAGGAGCTGGTTTTATGGGGGGGGGGGGAATCAATAAAACAGATAAACCATTCATTAATCTAATTTTTTAAAAGAAAAAAACAAATTACCAGCATCATAAATGAAAAGGGTGAATTCACCACCAATGAAGAGGAAACTAAAACAATTATTAGGAGCTATTTTGCCCAATTATATGCCAATAAATTTGACAATCTTAAGTGAAATGGATGAATATTTATAAAAATATAAATTACTCAGATTGACTGAAGAGGAAATAAAGTACTTAAAGAACCCTATCTTAGAAAAGGAAATTGAACAAGCCATCAATGAATTCCCTAAGGAAAAATCCCCAGATCCTGATGGATTCATAGGTGAATTCTACCAAACATTTAAATAACACAATTCCAATACTATATAAATTATTTGAAAAAAATAGGGAAAGAAGGAGTTCTACCAAATTCCTTTTATGACACAAATATGGTGCTGATACCTAACCCAGGAAAAGCCAAAAAAGAGAAAGAAAACTATGTACCAGTTTCCCTAATGAATATTGATACAAAAAATTTAAATAAAATACTAGTAGGAAGATGATAGCAATATATCATAAGAATCATACACTATGATCAGATGGCTTTTATACTAGGAACATAGGGTTGATTCAATATTAGGAAGACTATCAACATAATTGACCATAGCAGTAACAAAACCAATAGAAATCATATGATTATCTCAGTATATGTAGAAAAAGCTTTTAACACAATACACTTATTTATTTAACAACACCTATTCCTATTAAAAACATTAGAGAGCGTATAAATAAGTGGAACTTTCCTTAAAAATGATAAGTAGTATCCACCTAAAGCTTTCAGCAAGCATTATATGTAATGGGGATAAGCTAGAAGCTTTCCCAATAAGATCAGGGGTGAAGCAAGGATGCCCATTATCACCACTATTTTTCGATATCGTACTAGCTATATAGCAATAAGAGGAGAAAAAGAAATTGAAGGAATTAAAATAGGCAATGAGGAAACAAAACTATGACTCTTTGCAGATGATATGATGGTATACTTAGAGAATCCTAGAGAACCAAATTAAAAAACTAGTTGAAATAATTAACTTTAGCAAAGCTGTAGGATATAAAGTAAATCTACATAAATCACCAGCATTTCTGAATGCTACCAACAAAGTCCAGTAGCAAAATACAGGAAGAGAAATTCCATTTAAAATAATTGTAGACAGAATAAAATACATGGGAGACTACCTGCCAAGACCAACTTAGGAACTATATGGACATAATTACAAAACACTTATCACAAAAATAAAGTCATATTTAAATGACTGGAAAAAAAACTGCTCATGGGCAGGTCAAGCCAGTAAGATATAAAAATGACAATTCTACCTAAATTAATTTACTTATTCAGTGCCATACCAATCAAACTACCAAAACATTATTTTATAGAGCTAGAGAAATAATAACAAAATTCATATCTTTGAACAAAAGGTCAAGAATATCAAGGGAATTAATGAAAAAAAATGTGAAAGAAGGTGGTCTAGCTATATTAGATCTCATGTTATAAAGCAGTAATCATCAAAACAACCTGCCACTGACTAAGAAATAGAACGATGGGTCAGTAGAATAGATTAGGTACACAAGACATACTAGTAAATGACTTTAGCAATCTAATGGCTGATAAACCGAAAGATCCAAGCTTTTGGGACAAGAACTCACTATTTGACAAAACCTGTTGGGAAAACTGGAAAACAGATGACAGAAACTAGGTATAACCCAACTTCTCACATTGTATAACAAGGTAAAGTCAATATGGGTCCATGATTTAGACATAAAAGGTGATAACACAAATAAATTATAAGAACATGAACTAGCATACCTGTCAGATGTATGGAGAAGGGAAGAATTTATGATCAAACAAGAAATAGAAAGCATTAGGTGTAAAATGGACAATTTGCATTATATCAAATTGAAAAGCTTTTGTACAGACAAAACCAATGCAAACAAGATTGGAAGGAAAGCAGAAAACTGGGAAACAATCTTTACAGTAAGTATCTCTGATAAAGGCCTCATTTCTCAAATACATAGAGAACTGAGTCAAATTTACATAAATGAAAGTCATTCCCCAATTGATAGGTGGTCAAAGGATATGGACAGTCTTTAGACAAAGAAATGATAGCTATTTATAACCAAATGAAAAAATCATGGCTGCTTAGAGAAATGCAAATTAAAATAACTCTGAGGTACTATTTCACACCTATCAGATTGGCTAACATGACAGAAAGAGAAAATGATAAATGTTGGAGGGGATGTGTGAAAATTGGGACGCTTGGATGCAGTGTTGGTGGAGTTGTGAACTGATCCAGCCATTCTGGAGAGCAATTTGCCCAAAGGGTTATAATAAAACTGTGCATACCCTTTGACCCAGCAACACCACTACTAGCTCTATATCCCAAAGAGATTTTTTTTTAAAAGGGGGGGTGGGGGGAAAGGACCTACATGTACCAAAAAATATTTACAGTAGCTCTTTTTGTGGTGGCAAAGAATTGGAAATTAAGGGGATGTCCATCAATTGGGGAATGGCTGAACAAGTTGTGGTATATGAATGTATTGTGTATGAATATAGTATATGAATACTATTGTGCTAGAAGAAATGATGAGCAGGTAGACTTCAGAAAAACCCAGAAAGACTTACATGAACTGATGTAAAGTAAAGTGAGCAGAACCAGGAGAACACTGTACACAGTAACAGAAATATTGTATGATGATCAACTGTGAATAACTTAGCTATTCTCAGCAATACAATGAGACAATATCAAAGGACTTATGATGAAAAATGCTGTCTCCCTCCAGAGGAAGAACTGATGGAGTCTGAATACCAAGCAAAGCATACTTTTTTACACTTTTTTTTTGTTTGTGTCTTCTTTTACAACATTACTAATACAGAAATATGTTTTGTGTGACTGCACAAATTTCTTACCATCTCAGGGAGGGGAGAGAGGAGGGAGGGATGGAGAAAATTTGGAACTCAGAATATTAAAAAATAAATGTTAAAAATAGTTTTTAATTGAGGAAAAATAAAATATTTTTAAAAATAAAGTGATTCAAAAAGAAAGAAGTCTTTTCCATTCTCCCCTCATGGTCTCTCTTTGATTTTAGAATTTAAACATGGAATGTCAAGATTGGAAGGAACCTTGGAATGTCAGAGCTGGGAAGACTTTTGAACAGTGACAATGAAAGCTCCAACCTCCTCCCTTCATTCTATAGCTGAGGAAAAGAGGGTCAGAGAAGGGACAGAGACTTACCCAAGGTGAATTGGTGGAATTCCTGTATTCAGCACAGGGAAGAGAAGGGAATAAGCATTTATATAACACCTACTGTGTGCTGGGCATTGAGTTAAATGCCTTACAATTATTATCTCACTTGAGGTATTTGGAGGATGGAAAGGACCCTGGATTTGGCATCAGAAGATCTGGCTTTAAATCTTGCTGCAGTCACTACATATATGACCCTGAACAAATCACAGAACGTCCCTGGGCCTCAGTTTCCACATGTGTAACACGAACGGGTCTCTGAGTTTGAGATGAGCCTTAAGACTCTGTGTATCATGCATTTGTATGTATGTGTGTGTACATATAATCTACACACATGTGTAGGTAGTATAGAGTGCTGGCAATGCACACGTATGCACATGTACATACAATGTGTGTGTACATGTAGATACCATCTGTGAGTGTGGTATTATGCAATGCATAATACATCATGTGTTTATGTATTGTGTAGTTGCATGTATGTGTGTATGTGCCTGTGTGTGGGGGGCCTCGGCTGCCATGTCTCAAATGGGGCCTTCGTGCCCCGTTGCCCCATCCCCCAGGGGATACCAACACTCTGGTCAGCTGGGACACAGAAGGGACGAGGGATAGGGCAGTGGGCTTACCGCCTCCTCTTCCATCTCCTGCTCGCCCTCTCCTGCCCCCCGGAGAAACAGGATCTTTTGCTTTTCAGCCATCTCATAGGTGGGCTGCATCTCGGGGTCATCCCTCAGGGTATCCAGCTTCTTGTGGAACCACTCCTGCTGGACTGTCCGGTTCATGGACTCCAAGATGGCCAGGGGGTCCTCTGGCCGCTCGTTCAGGATCTTGGTCAGCAAGTTCACCAGGTGCTCATACCTGCAGGGACAGGAGTTCTGAGAGCAATGGCTAGGCTTCCCCGGGGCCTCCCCCCGAAAGCAGACTCAGGGAAGGGAGGCAGGGGCTATGCTCAGGGACAAAGATTGGGCTCTTTGCCCCCTGGGAGAATGTGAGGCATGGGGGTGGGGCATTCATCATGGCCCTTCCTGGATCCCCACAGACTATGGGATCCAGTCCAGAGCCCTTGGCCTGCTCCTTATCCTCAGAAAGAATCCCAGAGATCAGCTCTGGTCCAACCCTTTTAATTGAGATCCAGAGGAGATGAGGCACATGCCCAAGGCCACACAGCAAAGGTTCAAACCCAGGCTCTTCCGCGACAGTATCAGGGAATATTGATCAGAGTCCTTCTCCACATTTGGAATGGCTCCAGGTCCCACAGGAAGGTAAGAGCAGAGCCAAGGCTTGAGTGCAGACCACCTTTATCCGAGGCCCACCTCATGCATTATATAAATCTAAAATCTGCTATTGCTAACCCTTTCTATTCTAGGCTCTTTCTCACCTCCAAGCCTTTGCCCAGGCCATTCTGGACACCTAGAATGCCTTCCCACACCATCCTGCCCCCTTACTCCCTTCAGTACCTGTTAAGGCATCACAGCATCTGAGTTTTCCCTTACCTGATATCTCTAAAAGGCTTTCCCTATTTAAGAGATAGAGACACACACATAGAAAGAGAGAGAGAGGCAGACAGACAGAGACAGAGAGACACAGAGAAGAGAGTTGGAGAGAAAGAGAAAAACAGAGTACATAGAGTTAGCTCTGCTTTCCTTGACAAGACCAGGGGCTTCCCAGAACAGTGGAAAGAGAAGGGCTGTCATGGACCCAGGTTTTAACCCTGCCCAATCTCTTCCTGAACTTGCTGTGTGACTTCAAGCCCCTCCCACCTTCTGCACCTCAGTCTCCCCCCCCCCCCCCCGGTAAAATGGGTTAATGACAACCCTTCCTTCCTTATGCCTCCCTCCTAGGGCTGTAGTGAGGACATAAGGGCCTTAGAGCACAACTCCATCATGCCACAGATGGGGAAACTGAGTCTAGGGGAGGGGAGGTGACTTGCCCCAGGCCACACAAGTCTCAGCCGCAAAGCCAGGATCCAAACCTAGGTCCTCTGACTTCACATAAGCTATGATGAACAAGAAAGTGTTTCAAAGATCAGAGAACAGTTCTCTCAGGGAATGGTAGGAAGATCCATAGACTGGAAGGCAGGAGCCCTGAGTCACCTGGCCAGTTTATTTCTAATCCATTCCAATCCAAGAAGCATTTACTAAACCCTTTCTGTGTACAAGGCATTCTGCCAGGTGCTAAGACATAACCAAAACCCAATGCCTGTCCTCGGGGAGTTCTCCTGGGAGCAAGGGGAGAGGAGCAGGCATGTGAACAGACTCACAGGCTAACTGGGGGAGGGTGCAGTTTGACAACACCTTGCAGCAGCATAGAAGGAAACCTGGGATCCTGAGGGGCAGAGGGAAGCAGGGAGGGCACTTCAGGCATGACAAATAGACTCTGCAAAGGCTTGGACACTCCAAGTATGCCAGTGGGAATGTAGGAATGTGTCCTTTTTACAGTGGGCTCCTCATAAAGTAGGGGGCTGTTGAATTGAATTGAATGCAGAGTGAACAAAGAGAAATTACATTATGCATGGCTGGGAAGGTGGACAAGGGCCACATCATAAAGGGTTTGAGATGCCAGATATACCCCAGGAGCACTAGGGAGCCATGGAGATTGCTTGAGGCTGCGAGTGACATGGTCACTCTTGGGCTTTGGGATGTCTTTTGGAAGCTTCATGGAGCGTCGATTGGGGAAGAGAAAGGCCAGGAGCTGAGAGTTCAGCAGGAGGTTACAAGAGTCTAGGTGAGAGGCTAACTGGAGGAGTGGCCATGAGTAGAAAGAAGGGGAGATGGGGGGCTCATCGAGGGAGTAGACTTGCTTAGATTTCAAAATTGTCTGGCTTTGGGGAGCCAGGGAAGAGTGCAGAACCCAGTGTGACACCGAGGTCAGGAATTGTGGTTACTGGGAGGATGATGGTGTCCCTGACAAAGTGAGGAAAATAGGAGTGCGATGCTGGGAAGGAGATTACATATTGGAAGTCTTTGTGTAGGAGATGCCTAGCCCATAGCCAGTTTGAGATGTTCAAGAGGCAGTTAGGAAGAGGCTAGCTCAGCAGAGAGTTTAGGGAAGGATAGATCCACCTGGAAATCATCTGGATAGAGAAGATAGGAACTGATGAGGTCCCGAAGGGATGTACAGCAAGGGTGCAGGACAGGTCCTTCAGGCACCCTCACAATCAGGACAGGAAGATGGGCTAGGGAGGAGAAGACCCAGGAGACAGCAGCTGTAAAAGCCCAGGGAGCAGAAAAAGCTCTGGGAGCAGAGAGGGTGATCAGTATTTATTCAAAGGAGCAATTAAGAGATCGGGTAACCTTGGACAGAGAAGTCCCATGTGAGTGGTGAAATTGGAAACCAGACTGCAAAGGGATGACAAAGGAAATGGGAAGGGAAAATGGAGGCAGATTTTCAGGGAATTGGGCTTGCAAAGGAGAATATAGGATTATATTTGGGGAAAGGGTTTTGTTTAGTTTTTTAAACCAGGCTATGTTTGTAGGGAGCAGGGAAGGAACCAGTAAATAGGGACAAATTGAAGATTGGAGGGGGAGGGGGTGGGCTGCCAGGGCATATGGGAGAAAGAATGGGATCAAGTATAAAGGTCATTCTTAGCAAGAAGGATCACCTCTTCATCAGAAACGGACAAGGAGGAAAGAATGAGCTGGGTGGGTGATGTCAAGGAATTTTAAAATTTGGAATAGGGGAGAAAAGGAAATTCATCATGGACAGCCTCTGTTTCTCACCTAGGTCTTCTGGTAAGGGAGAAGGGAGAAAATGAGAGGTGTGCTGTTGGACAGCCAGTGTGGGGAGTGGGATGGAAAGTTAATTAGGAGAGAACAAAAGGATTGCTGGGCACCTGAGAAGGTCTGATTGAATTGAAGGGGAACCCAGTTAGCTTGGAGTAGCTTTCTATAGGGAGGGAACAGGCGTGGGAAAGGCAGATGGGGAGGGCGACCCAGAGTTGGTGTGGCCACAGGACAAGGTGAAGGGTTCACAGGGAGAGGACAGACAGAGGAGCAATATTGGGAGGGGAGAAAAGGGAGACCCAGAGTTGGTGTGGAGCCTTAGGGGCTGAGGGAGAGGCAGTGATGGGAAGAGGAGGTTCATGACAAGGGGTGAACAGGGTGGCAAATAATGACAGGAACTGACCTATGGTCAGAAAGGGGAATTTCAGAGTTTCGTACTTTGTTTTGCCCTTTTTTAGGGGGGGAGGGCAATTGGGGTTAAGTGACTTGTCCAAGGTCACATGGCTAGTTTTTGTGTTAAGTGTCTGAGGCCGGATTTGAACTTGGGTCCTCCTGACTCCAGGGCAGGTCTACTCACTGCGCCACCTAGCTGCCCCCAGAGTTTAGTACTTTGGACACTTATGAGTGATGATGACATCAGGGCCTGAGCTTGGTGGGGGTGGACTGAAGGGGCAGGTCATGGGCCTCAGTTTCTCTCTCTGCAAAATAAGAGGGGCTTGTATTCTAACAAAATGGCCTCTCAAAACCATTTCAGCCTCAAGTCTTGGGCATGGCGATCATGTCCTTCTGTTTCTAAAGCTTTCGGGACAATAGTTCCTAACAACAGTCCTTTTACAGATGCAGAAACTGAGGCTCATGGGAGAGGGAAATTTCCCATGATTATGTAACTAGATGTGTGAGAAAGGGGTCCTTTGACCCCAGGACCAGCTTGTCTCATAAACCCACAACAGACCCAGAGATTGTGTGACCTTGGACAAATCCCATCCCTTCCTTGATTTTGTTCAATGGGAAGGGGAGGGTGGTAGTTTAAGGCTCCAGGGGCCCTCCCTGGAGGGGCCTGGGGCTGCCCACATCTCACAGGCTAAGGTCACACTTGACACTGGTCTTCAGCAGGTAGGCCTTGGCATTCTGAATCATCAGTTCCCGGGGCTCAGGTTCAGGCAGCCCATAGTCCAAGGGCCCAAAGCCGGGCTCCATGTAAGAGCTGAACCGCGGGTCGTCCATTGCGTAGGGGCCATGGGACCCCTCTTCCTCGTCCATGAAGCTGCTGGAAGACAGCACGGGCTCGGGCTGAAACACGTTGCTGCCATGGAGGTCTAGTGGGTGAAAGAGCCCAAACTGAGATCCATCCATGGGAGCATAGGTCTCAGGCATGCTGACGTGGCTCGGAACCGTACCCACCAGATGGTGCAGGTTCTGGGACTCTGTCTGGGGGAGGCTTTCCATCAGCTCACCCTCTGCTTCCTCGTCACCTGGCGTCCCCGGGGTTAGTTGGGACAATGACCCCATCGGACTCAGCTGGGGCAACGACGCCCTCGGGCTCATTTGGGGCAATGAAGACGCCCCCAGGCTGACCCGGGAACCGCGGGCTGAAACATCAGCAGGCGTCCTCACTGACGGGGTCTGGGACAGGGTACTCCGTCGCCTCTCCTGCGCCTCCCGCTTGCCCTGCGAGTCCGGCTTGTCCTGCACGTCCTCCGAGTCCCGCTTGTCCTCCGAGCCCCGCTTGTCCTGCGAGCCCCGCTTGTCCTCCGAGCCCCGCTTGTCCTCCGAGTCCCGCTTGTCCTCCGAGTCCCGCTTGTCCTCGCTCAGCTTGCGGGACTGGCTCTTTTCCTCCTCCTGTGGCTGGTTTTCTTCCATGGTGAGCCCTGGTCACCTCTTCCCAAAGGTGGAGAGAGAACAGATGCCCGGAGCTGAGCGCGTCCTGTTTCCAAGGGCAACAGTTACCAAGCCGTGGGCGCGGGCCCGGGTACCGCGGTCTGGCGATGAGGGGCCACGCAGGCGCACGGCCTCCTCCGTGCCCCGGCGCGGGAGCTCGGGCTCAGACCGCCGGGCAACGGAGCGGGGCCGTCCGAGCGGGCAGCCCTGGCAACCGGGCGATTGTTTAAAAGCCGAGGGAGGAGCCGCAGGCAGGCAGTGCCCACGGGATGAGAGGCGCACTGGTCTGCGCAGGATGGCCCCAGCGGCGCCACGCCTCCTAACCCCCCACTCCCGCGGCCAGGCCGGTCCGAACCGCACTTATTAAGACCCTGCCGTGTGCCGGTACTGGGGCACCCTGCCTTCGTTCTCTCGCGGCACGGACGTCGCAGGATCTCCAGCCCACTGCGGCCGGCCCCTCCCCTAAAGGCGGCGGCACTGGGAGGGCGGGGAGGCTGGACAGCGAAGCCCCAGCGCTTTGGAAAGCAACACGCAGCAACAGCCGGGACCAGACAGGCCTCTTTATTGCAAAGGAATGAACCCTACTCTCCCCACCCCGTGTCCCGCCCCCTCCCCCTTGGTCCGTCAGCTGTCCATCTTGGTCTCCGAAGCCTCCTCCCCCCCCTTCCTCCTCTGGGCTGGGCACTGGGGCAGCCTCCTCCCCGGCAGGGCCTGGAGGCTGCGGGCTCCGGTCCTCTTTGGAAGGGACCCCTGCTGGCTCCTCCTGATGGGGGAGGTGGAGAAGTTAGAGGAAAGTCGGGGGAGGGAAGGCCTAACGGTGCCCACCCCCCCAGCCTAGCCAGCCTCAGCTCCAACCCCAGCCCCACCCGCTAAGCAGAGTCCCCTGCACCAGGTGGTCTGGGCTCCCCCTCCCTGCAGGCCCCCCTCAGCCCCTCGGATCCTCTCCTCTGAGCGTCTCTCCTCCATCCTTCAGGGCTCCCACACCTCCTTCCCTGAAAGCTTCCTGGAGGTTTCCTGAGCTTGTCAGTGGTACCCAGGAAAGGGCTGCGGAGGAATTACTGACTTGCCTTCTGCTTTGGCTGTGGAGGGGAAGAGGAAGGGGAACGCCCTACCTTCTCAGGTAGGGGCCCCTCCTGGCTTGAGTCCAGCAGGGTGGCCTCTGTCAGCCCCCCATCCTCCTCCATACTGATGAAGATGTTGGGGGCCTCGCCCTCGGTCCCCTCCTCCCGAAAATCCATGGCCTCCTCCGACGGTGGGGGCCCTGCCCGGGCCGAGGAGGCCGAGGGCAGCAGCGGCTTCATCTTCTGCTCCTCCTCCAATTGCCGCTTCAGGGCTTTCTCCTGGGCTAGACGCAAGGCTATGAGGTCCTGGGGTGGGCGCGGGGCCTGGGCCAGAGCATCGAGGTCCTCCTGGGGAGGGGGTGACAGCTGAAGCCCCCTGCATCGATGACACTGCCCCCCATGCCCACATTCCCACAGCCCTGGAGGCAAAGACTAAAGCCAAGAGCTGGGCCAAAGTCCTTTCCCTCCTTGGAGCTCAGTCTGGAACCTAGGACGGGCCCAGTCTGTGGCCTGGCTTCTGGGAGGGGACAAGGAGACTGCAACTGTGGCCAGGCCTGGCTGGGGAGGGGGGTGTAGAGGCCTTGACCTCAGGCTCCAGAAATGCTGGGTGGGCAGCCTTGGAGGCCCAGGCAGGTGGGGCTGGGGCAGGCCACCCCCATCACCCTGGCCCCGGCTGAGCACTCACCTCCTCCAGAGATGCTGGCACTGGCTCCTTGGCTTCCACATCTTGCTTGCTGCTGGCTTCTAGGATGGCCATGATGGAGTTGGGGATGTGGGCTTGCTGTGGGGTGGCGTGCGAGAAAGCAGACAAACATCAGGTCTTTGAGCAAGAGAGCCTCAGAGCACTCTGGGATCCTGGTCTTTGCAGGCTGCCAAGCTGATGCTTCAGGTCTGGCTGGGCACTGGCAGCCCTCCCTGATCACCCCGTCCCAAGGCTTCTCTCCTCTGAGACCCTCCCAGGCCTGCCCAGCAATGCCTGCAGCCCCACATCTTCTGAGGCACCTCTGGGAAGGGAAGGACAGGGATGTCCTTCGGAGCCTATCTCCCCAACGTGGGTACCTGGTGTGGGGTGAAAGAACGGACGTGGGCCAGGAGGGGTTCTCGGAGCTCCGGGCACTTGTCGAAGACAGCACTCAGCTGCTGGGGGGGCAGCTGTAGGATCACCTGGAAACTCTGGGGCTTTGTCCGCTGACAGCACTTGATAAAGCCTTCCCACACTTTAGGGTACTTCCACACCTGTGGCCCGGCAGGACGGAAAGATGGCAAATGAGAATCAGAGAAGGAACCTTCCCCTCTGCCCCAGAGTTTGGAAATGAGGAAACCAGGACCCAGAGAGGCGGAAGGGACTTGGCCAAGGGAAAACCCAAGTGGAAAGGGGCCAAGCCAACTTCAAACTTGGGCCCTACAGGCCAGTTAAGGCCCCCAAAGTGTCTTTACTGGAAGGATGCCCAATAAGCCACTGCTAACCCTGGATTTCCTTCAGTTTTCAGCTGGAGCTGGAAGGACTTTGGAGGGGCCCTCTATTACACAGTAGGGGATGGACGGGCTTGGCGGGGGTCTCTTGTCCAAGGTCACACAGACCTAAGGACAAAAGCCAACACATGACCGACCCGCTTTCACTGCAGGCCCGTGGACCTTAGGGAGCCCCAGAACAAGAAAGGTCCCTGAGGAACAATCCGTGGCACTCACACCCCAGCTCGGCAATAACCCAGTGTGTGGCCTGGCAAGTCCAATGTGCCCGCTGGGCCCGTCTCCCCCTCTGCACAATGAGGGTCAGGCCCCTCCAGCTCTACCCCGAGCCAGAGTTCTTCCCAGAACTGTGGCCTCTCAGACCCTGAGGCAGGCCAGGCCCTGGCTCCTGCCTCCAGGCTGCCCTTCACCTGCTTCATGATGAGCCGGGACAGGATGTTCATGACGAAGCCACCAAGCCTGGGATACATGGTGAGGGACTGAATGACAGTGCGCATGAGCAGCATGGGGAGGGGGCTCTGCTCCATCAGCTGCTGCATGACCACAGCCAACACCTCCGATGTGTATACATTGCGCTCGGCAAAGCACAGGTTTGTAGCTGTGGGGAGGGAAAGGCTGTCACTGCCAGTGGCCTGACCGCCTCAGGAGCCCTGGGTTGGGGTGAGGCTCAGGGAGGCAGGACTCCAGCTCTCCCTCCCCCAGGATCCCCCACCATGGCCTTAGCCTTCCCCCTCCCCTCCCCAAGGCTCCCCTCACAATGGCCTTTGCCCCCCACAAGGCTCCCCACCGTCTTCCCCCTCCCCAAAGCTGGAATGGAGGAAGGGAGGAGAGGACAGGAACAAGTGCTGACCCTTAATGATGGACTTCATGTCACACTTCACAGAATCGATGTTGTGGAGGGCGATGAGCAGCTCCCCTGGGTTCAGGGGAGACACCGCTGAGTTCCCTTCACCTAGGAGGAGGAAGGAGGGGCAGTGAGGGCCCCATAGTGATAGGCAGAGAACCTCGGCCTGTGGGCCAGGCCTTCACCTCCTCCGTGCCTGGCGCCTCGGGCACAGCAAGGCCCTCATAGCTTTTAAGCTCATTCCATGATGACAGGAGCAGATTTCCTTTAGGGCTCAAAGAGTCCTGTTGTCCCCCAGTGCTGGTGGGGGGGAGTTGCACAAACATTCTGGCCCCATTTCATAGAAGGATGCTAATGCTTGATGAGAGGAAGGGATTTTAGTTCCTAGGATTCTGGGAGACCAAACAAAGGACAGAGAATCCCAGAAGAGAAAAAGGCTAATTCTGATCATGTAAAATTTACCAGGCTTTGCACAAACTGAATGCAACTAAGATTAGAAAGGAAATTAACCAGCAGAACAAGTCTTTGCAGAAAGTTTCTGACAATACTCATTTCTAACATATGGAAGGAACTCATTCCAATTTATAACAAAAAGAACCATTCCTTCAATGGTCCAAGGATATGAATGGGCAGTTTTCAAGGGGAACAACTTTCTGGTGGAGAAGCACATAGGTCCAGCCATTCTGGAGGCAAACTGGAAGCAACAAGGCCCCCAAAGTTACTGAGCTGTGCCTCCCAGAAAGCAAAGGGCCTAATCTGCATGAAAATGTGGATTTTTAGAATCCTGATTACAGCACATATTTCCACACTCTACATCTACCATCCACAGTAGTCATAGCAGCTCTTTTTGTGGTGGGGAAGGGGATGTGAATGGCACGGAATGCTCCTGTGCTGGAAGCATTGTATGAACTGATAGAGTGGAGGGAGCAGAACCAGGAAGGTCCTTTATACAACAAAGACACTGCAAAACAATTTGGAAAGACTCTGGGGAATTCTGCTCACCACCCTCACACCCAGGACTCCAGAAGCCTGATGATGACTTCCTGCAGAGAGGGGACAGCCCAAATATGCAGAATGGGCATGCCCACTGCGAGGATCTGTTTGGTGAACCATGTGTGCCTGTTATAAGCCTCATGAATCTGACAAAGACACTAGGACCGAGAGCACAAAGGACCCCTCAGAGGAGATCCTGGCCAGTTCCCTCTTTTATATGTGTAGAAACTCGTGCCCAGAGAAAGGAGGGGCCTGAGGCCCAGGCCACAGGGACTCAGCAGCAGAAGCCCTCCACATTCCCACACGCTGGGCCAATCTGATCCTTACACAGCCCTGGAAGGCCAGCAGAGATTGTTTTAATTTTACAGATGCAGAAACAGAGGCTCCAACAGAAGTGAGGCCCTCACTGGCCTTGCAGGTCCCTGGGTTAGGGCTTCTGGCTGCGCTCTTGTCTGTAGCTAAGAAGCTCCAACACGCCGCCTCCACGATCCCTTCCGTTCTGAGCTCGGGCTCTGCCAGCTCAGGCCCTGGCAGCACCCACCTCCCCTCGGCCCTGCCCCTGCCTGGCAGGCTCTTACCGTGCTGAGTGCCCAGCAGGCGGTTGAAGACCTCCTTCACCACAATGGGGTTCAGTTTGATGAGCTTGGGTAAGGCCTGAATCACTTCCTTCTGCAGAGAGGAAGGGGCAGGGGAGGTCACCAAACAGCAGCACTCCTTCCTCGCATACAGGGAAGAGGGCGCATCCCCCCAGTGAGGTACCTCTGACTGAGGCAGCATTTACAAGTGGGCAGCCAGAAAGACCCCTGAACCCTGTTCCAGTGTTCTAGACCTTCAGTCTCTGATAGGTCGTGCAGATCTTCTCTTCTGCTTGCCAAGCCAGGACCAGCTGAGTCCTGGGCTCGCCCCCTCTCCTGACCCTCTTTGTCAGCTGCTCTAGCCCTCCTCCCCCTCCCCCACCCGTGACCCCAGGTCCACAGCCTGCCCATCATCTGGGGAAGGGTCAGGTGAGGCAAGCACTGGGGGTGGGGAGGCTGGGGCAGTGTCCTCTCCCACCCCATCCCCGAGAGAGTGGGGATCCACATACTAGGCCCTCGCCACTCGTCCATCCCCTCCTTGGCTGGGGACCGTGTGGACGGAGCCAGCCCCCTACCTTCTCTAGGCCATTAAGCACTGGAATGAGGAAGCGAACGTCCGGCAGTCGCTTGTGGTACAGGTCTCGCACCCTTTTCACCAACTCTGGGGAGGGGGGCACTGTGGACACAGGCAGATAGAGAGGGGGAGAAGAGGGGAGGGAAGAAGGGCCTTAGTGACTCACTGCTCTCAAAGTCTTCACTCCAAACTGGGGTGGGAGGGGAGCCTGGAGATCTACTCCAGGAAGTCTCTGCTGACTGGCAGGCTGTCGGGCATGACCTTGGTCCTTGGACGTCCCACAGCCCTGGTCTGGACCTCTCTAAGGCACTCAGGGTCTGAAAGTGATCTGGGCTCTGGCTGTTCCCCTCTTAGACAGAGTCTAGTGAAGGCAGGGATGGTGCCTCCACCTTGTCTGCTGAAGCCTCACCTCCCCAGCTCCTTGGAGCCTAATTCAGACCCGACCTGCCTCCGTTCTTCCTGTACTTCTCTGGGGTATAAGGAGGACAGCTCCCTCTGCTTCTCACTCCTCCCCTGACATGTGCATTTAGCTTTTGTCACATGGGGAGGAGTTTTTTACTCTGCACCTCTCTCGGGGCCTAACCCAGGGCTCTGTCCTTAGGAGGCACCTACTAAGTGCTGACCGCACAGGGTCTCTTCCACAAAGGAAACACTGTGGGGTGTCTTCTGAGGGCTGTGCTGAGTGAGGCAGGGGAAGGGAGGATACCTTTGTCTGTGAGACTGTGCAGGCATCTGGTGACCAGGGTCTCAGCCCCCTTGGGGCAGTTTTCCACCAGCAGGAGTAGCTCTGGGGAGTTCATGCCCATCCCTCGGATCTAGAGAACAGAGGAGTGAGAAGGCTTAGGTCCTTGGGAGGCTGTCACAGGGAGGGAGCCTGCAAAGAACTCAAGAGGGGGCTGGTCACAGGATTTAGAGCTGGAGACTCTGGAGATGCCAAGCAAACCTTCTTCAGCTACACAGAGCACAAGCGGGGGAGGGCAGGTAGGAGGAGTGGGGGCCCAGGATGGGGAGGGAGTGGAGCCCAGGCCCCCTTCTCACCGGCTGTTCGATGACCCGAAGCACTGTCCGCTTGATGTCAGCAATAGCTTCAGTGTAGACAGCTGCCAGCTCATGAATAAGCTTGTGGTTCTGGGGCAGCAGGGCCAGATACAGGTAGAGACACTGCTTCACCGTCTCCTCCGTCCATGGGGCTGCCACCTCTGCCAGGGAGAGGGGGCAGCGTCAGGACAGGCAGGGGGAGGAGGGGAGGTGGGGAAGTGGCTGAGTACAGGAGCTTCTGCATGACCAGCCAGAGGAGTGGCTGTGAGCTAGGCTCAGGGAAGGGTGGTCTGGAGGGGAAGCAGGAGCAGGGGGGACAAGGGAAAGGGATCAGCCCCTCGGTCTCTCCCAGGAGGACCCGAACGGATTCTCCATGGCTCTCACCTGTGTCCTTGTCTGCCCCAAACAGCACTGAGGGTGGGTTGGGGTGGACAAGAAGCTGCAGGTAGTTGAGGGCAAACTTCTCCACGTAAGCCCGAAGTTGTTCTTTTTCATACATGCGTTTGATGAACAGCAGGGCCTGTGAGCGCACCTGGAGGGAGGGCACAAGGGTGACCCGACTGCCCCCCAGCCCTGGCCCTGCCCCTCTTGAGGGACCCACAAGTCAGCCGTGCCCAGGTGCAGACAGAGAAGAACCAGGAAAAGAGGCGAGCTGGGGCTGGGGCAGAGACAGAGGGATGGGCCACAGACGCTGAACAGCCTCCCGGCACTCACACAGGTCCTTCCCCCCCACAGGCTTGGGAGGAAAGAAGAGCTGTCAGGGCTCTGACACTGGGGCGGAGAAGACGGGAGGGGCCAGGACCTTCTCCCAGATGACCTGAGGGAGGGGGCTACCTTGTCCTTCTCATGGGAGCTGAGGTCCAGAAGGACATGAAGATATTGGAACTGACGCGCCGGGCGCTTGAAGATCAGGTCACGGAGGGTCGACATACCCAGGTAGGTGCGGCTCTAGGGGACAAGGCCACCAGGCTCAGCTTCCTTTCCTCCCCCCGGGCCCCAGGAGCTCGCACCCTTCCATCTATAGCCATGCCCTCACTCCACAGATGGAGGGGAGGAAAGACAAAAGGGGAGCCGCCCTGTTAAATACCTGGGACCCTGCCTCCTCTCCCAGACCAGGAGCCTCCCAAGGAGGGACGGGCCCCGTCCTCCTCCTTCCCTGTACTGCTCCCCAGGTGGCAGGGTTCTGCTCCTGAGCACTGCCAGCGGGGCAGGCCGGGGAACGTCCCTGTTCCTCTCACCTCATCCTCACAGTACTTCCGAACCACTTCCAGGGCACTCTCTGTGATCAGCGGGGCCTCCAACACCACCTTGGTGAAGATTCTGGGGGAAGAAGAAAGAGAGCACTGCCACAGACGCCGAGGCCCCCGTGGCCGCTCTGCAAACAGGCAGAGGCCTCGCCAGCAGCTGCCACTGCTATCCCGTCGACCCAGACTCTCCTGCCCGGTATCTGAGGTCTCCCAAGATCCCCCAGCACCAGACACACCCTCCCTTTGTTCTCAGAGGCTGGTCTGGGCTCCCCTGCCCCTGGCATCATTCTCCCCCTATCATCTAATCCTGCTTCCAAGCACTCATCTCCCCTGCAGTGACCTCCCTTACAGGTGAGGAAACTGAGGCCCAAGGTCACACAGGAAGGGTCATTTGTGGGATCTGAAGCCAGGGGCTAGGTCTCCAGAGCCCGTGACGATCACATCTGTCTTGATGTTTGAGTTGATTGTGTCCTCATCCAGCCAGCACTGGCCAGCCAGAATCCCGGGAGGGCAGGATCCACTTCTCTGCCCACCGAGTGGACTCCTCTCTGTTCTGCCCAGCTCAATCCCACCTTGTCCATAAGCCTTCTGTGATGCCTCCATGCTCCCCACCTTGAGTTACCCACTTTCCAAGTGGGTGCCTTCGGGCTCCATTTTATGATACCATCATCTCTCCCCTGCTAGACCATCAATTCCGGGGTAGAGACTGGCTTGAAGGAGGCACCAAACATAGAACCTGGGCCTGCTGCTAACTGGCTGGGTGACCTGGGGCCAGTCCGAGTCCTTTGTCCCTCTAAGCCTCAGTTTCCTAGCTTATAAAATGGGGGAGGCACAGACCGCCTCACAAGGTCACTGTGGGCAGAGCGTTTTGTAAGTCTTAGTGCTGCCGCCAGGGGAGTCCTCACAAAACAGAGGTGGCCCAGCACCCGTCTCCCCAAAGGGTTGTGGGCAAAGAAAGCGGAGGCCCTGAAGAAGGGGGACTCCTCTTCCTCCTCATTCCCTAAGCCTTGTGCGTCCTCCAGGGCTCTGCCCAAACAGGGCAGGGACAAAAGCCAGCCACGTGAGCGGCTGTCTGGGGATAGCTTCACGCACCCGTCTTTCTGGTCAGGCTTCTCCTGTAGGCCTGAGAGCAAGCGGATGAGGCACGCGTCATACTTATCCAGGCTCCCTGTGGGCCCAGCGGCCAGGTAGGCGTTGTATTCCTGGTACAGCCAGGCGAAGGCCAGGTCCAAGCGGCCCCGGATGTCTTCCAGAATGAAGGCAAGAACCTCCTCCTTCAGGCCCACCTCGAACTGAGTCACTAGCCTGGCGAGGATTTTCACTCGGACCTTAGGGGAGAAGGGTGGGTAGTGAGACGCCCCATACAAGCCCTGGGTCAGGGCCTACTGGCTTCTTGTGGCCACCCCATGGGAACCTTCCTCCCAGCCTGGGTCTGTGTCCCCTCAGGCCTGAGGGTCACAGAGAGCAGCAGCTGGGTCTCATGTCACACACAACTGGAAACTGAAGGAATGAGCTTTGGGCTGGAAAGGGAGCAAGGAGGGGATACCCCAGTTAAAGAAGGGGAGAGAAGAGAGAGTATCACCTGGCACAGAAAGGCAAAAAAGAGCATTAACTAGAAATAATGGCAGGGGCGAGGATGCCCATCTGATAGGGAATGACTGAACAGATTCTGGCATCCAAATGGAATGAAAATCTCTGCCTTAAGAAATGGCAAAAGAGACAATTTTGGAGAATCTCAGGGAGGATGGGTTGAAGCTGTGACATCAGCAGGCTGAAACGTCTTATACACAAATAATAAAAAGCCCCAACTCTAAAAGATGTTGGAATTCTGGGTGATCTAACAACCAGGCAGTGTGTGTCTGGAGGGACTCTCAGTGCAGAAAGGGACAGGACGGCCGATCACAGGGGGATGCAGTCTGCTGGCCCATGCCCTCCTGCTCTTATGGGGTTGGTTTGTTTTCGCCTTGGTTTTTAATGGGAGGGAGAGGCATGAGATGGGGCAGGAGGATTATTTATAATGATGCCCACAAAGAGAGGGCCACTAAAACATTTTTTAAATTTTAAAAAGGTTTAGAAGAAAACAAATCAGTTCAGAAGGAAGCCCAGACAAGCAGGACACAGAAGGAAGCACAGACAAGCAGGACAGTTTTGAAATAAGGTGTGAAATTTATTATATACTAAAAAAAAAAAAACCCAAAAACCCCCAAAACCAATGGTGATTCCTGGTTTCATATACAACCCTTTTTGTGTTCTCTTTGTATGCAGAAATGCTTGTTTGGGGGGTGTTTAAATTTAAAATAAAATTCGGGGGAGGGGGAGAAGAGAACACCTAGCTGCTGTTGAAAATTCAAGCCACAAGGCCCAGGGCGATTGGCAAACTGGCACATTGGCCCGGAGAGCCGCTGGCAGGTCCTTCAAAGAGCCCAGAGCCATGGCACAGGGCTTTCCAAAAAAGGGACGAGAGTGGAGTCTACCACCTCTTATAGGCCAGGGAGTCTGACTTTGGTTTATTATTAAAGAGATGGTGAGTGACGAGCTGGAAAAGGAAAACATGACGACAGGCATCGGTCACTTCTTCCCTGCCTAGACAGGGCTGCTCACTAGCTGGCGGGTTACCC
>NW_027185797.1:40772520-40827901 GCF_028583685.1 Petaurus breviceps papuanus
CTTCTTCCCTGCCTAGACAGGGCTGCTCACTAGCTGGCGGGTTACCCAGGTTTCTAGCAGAGCACTTGCTTCTTCCCTGTCTAGACAGGGCTGCTCACTAGCTGGCGGGTTACCCGGGTTTCTAGCAGAGCACTTGCTTCTTCCCTGCCTAGACAGGGCTGCTCACTAGCTGGCGGGTTACCCGGGTTTCTAGTAGAGCACTTGACAGTCTGATGAGCTCCGCCTGGAGACAAGTTCTGGACAACTAACAGTCCAGGGAAGTGCATTCAGGACTGGCTTACATGGCAGAGCCCAAAGATTAGTCCCCTGAGGCCAGGTCACCATGGAGGGAGGACCTGGCTGAAGGCCCAGGGAGCCAGGCACGGCCCTGGGGTGTTTCACATACCCATCAACGACATGGATAAAGACAGGGATGTCAAATGCTCATCAGAATTGCAGAGGACAGAAAAATGGGGTCCAGAAATGACTGATGTGATCCAGAGCCTTGACAGGCCAGAATTTTGGATTAAATCTAATTAAATGGAGCTAAAGACAAAATCTAACACTTGGGTTTTTAAAAATCTACTCTACCACTTCAAGATAGGGGAGATAAAAGCACTTGGCTTGGAGTCAGGAAACCCGAATTCAAATTCAGCCTCAGACACTTACTGGCTATGTGACCCTGGGCAAGTCACTTAACCTCTGCTTGCCTCAATTTCCTCATCTGTACAATGGGGATAATAATAGCACCTACCTCCCAGGATAGTTGTAAGGATCCAATGAAATATCTGTAAAGTGCTTTTCAAACCTTAAAGTGCTATGCAAATGCTAGTTATATTATTATCATTATTAAAAAGATGAGGATTTAGTAGATTACAAACTAAATGAGTCAAGGATGTGCTGGGGGGCTCTGTAGCCCTCCAAACAAGTGTGATCTTGGGCTGCATTCCAGGCCTGGGGAGGAGACAGTCCTGATGTACCTACTGTAGGCCCTGGGCTCACTTCTGGGCACTGGATTTGAGAGTCTGGAGGACAGTGACCAGGATGGTATCACATAGGGCTCAGTCAGAGGAATGAACTAGGGTGTGTAATCTGTAGAAGACAGACTTGAGGGGCCCCCAGGTATTCTGAGGGCTGCCCAGTAGAAGAGGCTGGCTTCTGCAAACACAAAGACTTAGGCTGAATGTCAGGAAATGCCTCCCAATAACATGAATGGTTCCCAAACAGAATGATGCCCCCACCCTCCAATCTCCAAGCAGAGCCTGAAAGCCCACATATGGGGAGGTGGGAGGGGGGGCGATTCATGAGCATGCTCCGAGATGCTAGGAAACGAATCTCCAATCCATAGGCCCAGAGGAGCCTGGGGTTTGTGTGCCAGCAGTAAGACCAAGCAGCCTCAGACCAGCTCAAGGGACAGGTGTGCAGATGAGGTGCAGGGAGGGCCTAGGCCCCAGAATGACTGGAGCTTTGAGGAAGGAGGACTGACGATGCAGGGATGTATAGGACTCAAAGCGAGAAGGTAACTTGGTACAGGGGCTTATTTTGACCAGTGGGGAAGCTGAGGCCCAAAGGGGCTGACTGCATGACTTGCCCAAAGCCATCCAGGTGACACAAGGCAGAAGCAGACCCTCTTAACTCCAAATCCCACCTGTGCGTAAGAAAGGGTATGGGGGCAGGAGGGGCTCATCTTGTACCTGGGCTGCCCCGCTACAGGCCACAGACTTCTCAGCCCTCAGGATGCGCCTCACGGCCCCCAGCTTCATGCTCTCGATCTGGGCATCTGTCATGGGTTTCACCACGTCACTCAGCCGAAAGATCTTCTTGCGCCCACCCACACCTGCCAGCCTGAACAAAGAAGGGAAGAGTCAGCTCTGCTCAGGTCCTGGCTCCCAAGAACCCCGAGTATCTCCTTGGGCCTCTCCCCTCTGCACCCCTGGTGGGATTCAGTAAGTACCTTCCTTGAGGGGACCCTCCAGCCTGCCCCCAGACCCCACCCAGTCCCCACAGCCACAAAGCTACTGATCTGGTGTGTCCCCCCCCCACCCCCTGCATCAGATCCAGCCTCATAATGGCAGAAGGGAAAGAGGGGACATGCAGTCAGAGCATGTCTTCTCATTTACTGGGGGGAGAGGTCGTTCTATGGGGGCCTCATTTTCTTCCCCCTTAAAACCCCGAGCCACGCTCCCTCCTCTCCTCCACTTTCTGATGACAAGTCACCCCGTCCCCATGGACCCTCGATACCCTCCCCTCCCCCAGCCCCTTCCCTAGTGTTCACAAAAAAGCTACTGGCCCCTCTCCTCCCTCTCTCAGCCAAACTCCAGGTAAAGTCTCTGATTCCTTTCCAGAGTCTCTGCAGTCTGGGTTTGGGCCTCTTCACTCCACTAGAACTGGCCTCCCTCAGCCCCGGTCCTCCGTGACCTGGCGGCCACACTCTCTTCTCTGGGCTTTGGTGACACTTTGGTCACTTGGCTCTCCTGACACTTCTGTGCGCCTGGCCGCACCTTCTTCCATCCTGACTGGGGGTGGACACCAAGGCTCTGTCCTGAGTCTGCCGCTGTCCTCTCCCTGCACTCTCTCATCGGAGCCTTCTAAGTTCCCCTGGGCTGAAGGATCTCTATGCAGATGCCTCCGATGGACAGATGCCGCCCAAGGCTCTCTCCTGAGCTCCAACCACACAGAACATTGCTCATTTGAATTCCCCCAGACAGCTCAGGCTCACTTGTCCAAGGCAAAGCTTTCCTCTCTACCCCACACCCTTTCCAAAGTGCCCCATTTCTACAGAGGACACTGCCCACCTTCTGGTCTTCAGACTTCATGAGTTCAGGGTCCTCCCCCATCCCATCAGTCACTAAACCTTGCCACCCACTTCCCCACCTTTTGCACCTGATTCCTTCTCTGCCTGCTTGGACAAGTCCCTAAACCTCACTGGGCCTCAGGCTTATCCTGAGAAGCTGACATCAGAGCCGACTTCTGTCCACTTCTATGAACCTATCTTGGATTGCCCCCAGACTCTGGGCTAAACGTCCTGTCCCTCATCCCCAGTCTTGGCCCTTTCTGGGCCAAACCCATGAGGCTGAAAGGAGAAAGGTGTCTGCAGTTAGAAGACATGCCACTTTCTGGCTGGTGTACCCCTTAAATTACACAAGCCCACTGAGGCTCAGCTCCTCGTCTGTAAGGCCCTTCCTCAACAGGCCCCTCAGCTGTTTCCTGTCCCTCTGGGTCCTCCCAGCATCACCCCGGTTCCCTCTTTCCCAGAGGATGGTGGGAGGTCTTTTGCAGTCTGTCCCAGGCAGGGGTCCCTGTGCTTGCCCACCAGACCTGGGGCTGCATCTTGGGTCTCCCCAACTGCAGGCTGAGGGCTTACCGAGGCTGTGTAGCAGGGATGATGGGCTCAGGCCTCCGCTTGGCCTGGGGGGCCTCCTCCTCCAGGGTGCACACGGGGCTCAGTGCCCCCACCACTGAAATGGCCTGGCCCTGCCCCAGCACGGACACACGTCGCTTGATGAGAACACTTTCAGGTTTTGTCATCTTCTCCTCCTTCGGCTCCTCCTTGGAGTGTTTCGTCTGCTCCACACCTTGAGGAGATGGGGACCAGGCTTGTTAAGGACCAGCCTCCCATCTCCCTCACAGTCCACAGACCCACTGGACTCCTCCTCATTGGCCTCCTATTGCCAGGGCTAAAGCTAAAGCTCTAATACCATTTGTGGCTCCCCAGTGCTACTGAAGGCCCTCTGCCAACTGCCCCACCCCCCCAGGCCTGTCCTTCCTTCCCCGTACTCTGACCTCCAGGCAAACCAGGCAGCTCTGGCTGAGCCCGTGCCCACAGTAACGCCCTCACATGGCACTTGGCTCTGGTAACACTGAGGATGAGAGCCATCCACGTTCACCTCTGGCCACTCCCCTCACTCTGAGCACAGATATGAAGGAGCACTTCCTCTCCCAGCTGCCCCTGTGCTCTGGGATGCTGCAGAGACACCGGGACCACGCTGGCCCTTCTCTGGCTGTCAGCTCCTCTTGCGATCCCCTCCCCTCTTCACCTCCAATGCCTCGTCCCAAGCCTAACTCAGATGCTTCCTAGTCACTCCCCAGGTTAACCTCTGCCTCCCAGGAGCTCCTGGCACTGCCCACTTCTCACTGCTCCATTCACCACCCTTTAGGCAGCGTCTGCTGTAAGCAGGGCCCGGAGCTCTGTGCTGGGTAGGAGAGATGGTTCCTCCCAAGCCTAGCACATGCTGACTGGTAGCAAGCATCCAGCCCACACAGGACAAAGAATCAATCCCAACTGCCCATGCTAGAAAAGCAAAAGCGGCATCCAAATGGGGGGCTTGTGCCAAGGTCAGCCTCTCCGCTGGAATTCCGTTCCCACTAGCTGGGTGCAGGAAGGCCAGCTCATGTGGCTCGGGCTCTGCCATCCCCGGGCAAGGAGAGGACTTGCATAGCATCACAGGGCTGTACTTGGAAGGACCTTAGAGGTCACTGTGTCCGATGCTCCTATTTGGTAGATGAGGAAACTAAGGGCAGGAAAGGTGGAGGACCTTGCCTGAGATGCTGAGTACAGGTGAGTCAGGCCTTTGGCTCCAAGGTCACAGCCCTGGCCTTGTCTTCTTCCTAACTCTTCCCCCACTCCCCTTTCTGAACATCATGCACTTGGCCCATCCCCAGCAGGGCTGAGGCTGCAGGTCCCTGCCTCACAGCCCAGCCTCCTGTTCCACCTGTCAGGAAGGTCTCTCTTGCTTTCTCAGCCTGAAATCTGCCTCCTGGCTCCTTCCCCGAAAGCACAGGGTCCAGCTGGGAGCCCCGGGACCCAGTGGGACAAATGGGGCTCCTCTTCAGACCCAGCATGTCCCCCCACAGCTACAGCCCAGACCATGTGGTCCCAGGCACCACAGCCTCACAAGGAGACGCTCCTGTCTGGCTCTGACCCTAGGCTTTTTTCAATGCTTTAGCCAGATCTCTCTCTCTCAGTTGCTGGGGTCTCTCTGGTGCTAGCCCATCCTTGTACCCTCCTGCACTGAACCTCCTTACATAATGGTGCCATCTTTAACCCTTTACCCCACAAGCCCACCTGGCCCCAGGCCAGCTGCCGTCATCTGGGTGGCCATCAGCCGGGCCAGGTGCTTGATCTGGGCATCTGTGCCTGCTGACTCCACGGGTGTGTAGATGGCTTGGAAGGAGGCTGGCATGACCTCAGGCAGGTACACCATGCTGATGAGCACCTGGAGGGCACAGAGCAGGGTCAGGGCCGGGGGCTCCTCAGCATCCCTGTGACGTGATCACTATCACATTTCTACCCTGCTGTGGAGGCCGAGGATGGATTATTATCCCCATTTTACAGAGGGGAAAAGTAGAGTGTCTTGTCCATGGTCACTAGGCCAGGACTCCACACCAGAAAGGAAGAACACTTCCATCCCTGGTGGGAGGGTGGAGGAGGGGGAGAACACAGGCCCAAGGCCAGAGGGTCTTAGAAGCCCCAGCACCGAGGACCGATGGCGGCTCTGGAGCAGGGTGTGACCAGAAAGCCTGGTTGGAAATGCTGGGCCTGCTCCTTCCTGGGGACATGAGCTGGGACAAGGCCCATCTTCCTGCGCCGCCTAGTGTGGACATTGAGCAAGTGAAACCTTGTAATGCCCACGGGTCCCAGAACCATCAATTTCCTGATTCTATAAGGGGGAAAAAGGGAAAAATTCCCCAGAAGCAGAACCCACACCCCAGTCCTCTGATCCCAAGAGGGGCGCTCACTGCCTCCAGATCCCCTCCTGGGGAGGTACCACCCCCTGTGCCTCAGTGGACTCTACTGGGTTTTGTGAATGGGGGGGGGGTCCATATCCGGCCCAAGAAGACCTGGTGGGTAGTGGGGGAAAGGGCCACTGTGGGGACCAGAGCCGGCTTACTCTGCTCGGCCCCCAAGGCAGGACAAGGGGTTGCTCTAGTTTGAGGGGGACATAACTTCCTAATCATCAGAGCAGCCCACCCATAAAGGCGCTGCCCCCTTCCCCGGCCCCGCACCAAGTTGGCCACGTTGTCAGGCGTCAGCAGAGGCTGCAAGAATTCCGCCGTGATGTCAGTGTCCGACTGAGCCCCGCTCTGGGCTGAGGCTTTCGAGGTCCCTGAGGGACCGGGCTCCATGTCCTTGTCCTCATCATCCTCACCAAGGGCAGGCTCTGCAGGGAAGGGCAGACACAAGAAGCCGCATTCCTCGGGCACTTTAAGGGCCACCACAGAATGATTTCCTCACAATAGCCCTGTGAGGTAGATAGAACAACAGAAGGCAGGAGGACGTGCCTTCTCTGCCCAGCCCCTCTGCCAGCGTCCATCCCTAGCTGGCACCCTTCTCCTTGAGCTGCTCTCTGTCTGAGAAGACTCAGGGCACCTTAGGGCAAATCCCTTGTGATAAAAGAAGAATCTGCATGTTCTGCTTGGGCCCAGAGGGCAGATCCATACTCCATGGGGGAGGTTACAAGCTGTTTGGGAAAACTTCCTAAGCACTAGAGCTGTGACAAGACTGCTCTTGGAGGTCCATATACCGTTCAGGTTCCATGAGGTCCCCGTGGGCCCTCAGACAAGCTGGGACCTGGTGCCCTGGCCTATATCCCTTCTCTGCCACCTTCAGCAGTGAGACTGATGGCACTAAATGGTCCACAGGGTATGAGGGAAGGCTCACAGATGTGATTGTCAAGTCCCCAGAGAGAGCACATCCCTTGGTACTAACTGGATTATTTCCCTGCTCTTCTCTCAAGTTTTACAAAGCCCATTCTGGTAACTGCTCTCCAGCATGGGGCCTTCAGCTTACAAAGGAGGAGACCTTGCCTCAGAGGTGAATTACAGGCTGGAGCAAGGCCACAAGGTGAGGAGATGGGAGCGATGTGACATGAAGCCAGGTGTCCTGGCATCTGGTACAGTGATCTGTGCTGGGCTGGGCCCCGGGGCAGCACCCTGGAGGGCCCCCTTCCCAAGGAAAGGAAGCGCCCTTAGGAATCTCTAGACCTCTGGACAGCATGAGGATCTGAGAGGCAAGGTCCCCGAGGAGTCAGGGAGAGGAGGCCCAGCCCTCAGCTTACCCAGCTTCATCTTCTTAAGGGCCGAGTCTGGGTCATCCCGCTGCCGTCTCCGAGGCTCTTTACCCGTGGGCATGTTTCTGGCGATCTCGGCCTGTGGGGTGCCCAGATCTACCAGGAGTGTGGTAATCTGGGCCTGGAACTCACAAGATGCTGGGTGTTTGAGGACACTGAGCAGATGTAGTTTCAGGTTTTTCCGCACGCTGCTCACCTGGGACTTGGCCAGGGTCGGTGGCAGGTTGGCTGCAGGAGGGATGAGACCCACGGGAATTAGGAGTCTAGCACTCCAAACCCCAGGGGCCAAGCCAAACCCTCCTGTCTGGACCTCGCCCTCCTGACTCCCGGGACTCAGAATGTCACTATACTCTGTGGCCAAAAAAGGGGAATTTGTGTGGCCTGAAGTAGGTGTGCCCATGACCCTCTTGCAACGCCCCCCCCCCCAGTGACCAAAGTTCTGTATCTTGTGCCCCAAAGGCTCTAAGACAGGAGTGAGAGTGAGGGGAAAGGGCCATGAATGTTCTTGTCCCTCCATTTCCATCTCTTCCACAGCCAGAAAGACAGAGAAAGAAAGGAGAGGAAGGCAGGGAAAAAGAAAAGAATGGGGAGAAGGAAGGGAGGGAGTCTCTTGGCATCTTTCTTTCAGTCACTGGCCCCATGTGATCTCAGGCACTCAGGCCCAGCCCTTTTAATCACCTCACACCCTCCCCTCTTCCTTGGCCCCCTCCTCAGCGCTCTATTCCCACAGTGCCCAACCAAACCTCGCCCTCTTCCTTTCCATCTGGCCCTATCGAGCTCTTCTCTCCTGTTTCTTCCTCGGCCCCTCCCTACCCAAACTGCTGTTCTTCCTCCCTCCGGCCCCCCCTTCACCAACAGACTATCCGTGCCGATCCCTTCGAGCTACAATGATGGCTGTGCACAGGAGTGACCACATCATCCCTCTGCTTTAAAGTCTGCAGTGGCTTGCAGGGCCTGGGGAGTCAAGCTCACAATCCCGATCAGGCCCCAGGCCCCACAATGATGGCTGTGCACAGGAGTGATCACACCATCCCTCTGCTTAAAAGTCTGCAGTGGCTTCCAGGGCCTGGGGAGCCAAGCTCACAATCCCGATCAGGCCCCAGGCCCCACAATGGGGCTGTCCTCAGCCGCCTCCTCACGACCTGCAATTCTCTTCCTTGGTGCATTTTCTTGCTCCCTCCAGCTGAAACACTTGTCTTCCCTGCCTTTGCCCGTTCGATTCCTATGTAATCTTGGAAGCTCAGCCCAAATGTCACCTCCCTAAAGCCCCCTATACTGTCCCCCCACTCCTCCATCCCCCTGCTTCTGCAGAGGAAGGCCCCAGACTCTCATCTGCTCTCCTATGCCAAGGTGTCCCCTGACCACCAGGCTTAAGACCAGGGAGGTAATTAGGGGGGAAATGGACACAAGGAGAAGGAGAAATCAAAAGATGACATGGCCAAGAGGAGCAGTGGAGCTGGGACTGAACAAGGGCCTACTCACCATGCAAGGTCTCATAGGCCTGGATCACCTCAGACATGAACATGGGCCGCTGACGGGCGATGTTGGCCAGGGCGCCCAGGGCAGTGGTCAGGTTGATGGAGGAGATTGCCGGGTGGACCATGAACTTGAGCAGCTGTTCAAGGGCCGCCTTGCCCTCCTCCCAGAGCAAATCTAATTGAGGAGGGGGATTAGTTCAGACCTCGACCCCTGACCACCAGTGGGGAGGGAGCTGTGGGCCCCAGGGTCTGGGAAATGAAGCTCTGGACACTTGGGCACCCCCAAAAGGCCCCCTCCCTTTCAGCATGGATCATCCCGCCCACCCTGCTTATCTTCAGGATATGTTAATGCAATCTTGGGCCGTGTTCACAGAAAGCTACTGTCCAGCACGTGGGAAGTGATGGGCCTGATATCCTCTGCCGTGGGCACAGGCAATGACCCTCTAAGACTTAGACCTGGAAGGAATCTTATCCTTTGAGCCTATGAGCAACAATGGGGACTTCCACTAAGGAGTTGTAGGACTAAGAGCTGAAGGAAGCCCTTGTTAGGGAAAGAAGAGCTGGAAGGGAGATCTTGCTCCATTGGCTGACCCAGGATTCGAGCCCGTCTCCCCCTCCTGAGTTCCCCCCACCCCCGGGCTGCCCCTCACTGTAGTTGATGTAGGGGTGGTCCCGGGGGATGCGGTCCAGGCTGATGTCATGCTTCTGCCGTCGAGGCACCTCCGAGTCGGCCATCCGGGGGGACAGGGTGACGATGAGGCCTTCCACAAACTTGATGGCATGGGTGCGGATACCGTCATTGTCCGAGTCCAGCAAGAGTATGATGTCAGCCGCCATGGCAGACATCATGTCCCAGCAGGCTTCCTGCAGCTCACTGATGATCTTGGATTTCACCATCCACTGGGCCAGTGTTAGGGGGAGAGACTGAGGGTCAGCCTGGCAGGCACCCACGGTCACTCCTCAACACGTTACCTCGTGTCTTTAGCTCGTCATTCAAGGCCTCAACAAAATGACTCCAAATTATACCCCTGACCTGGCTTATTTCCCATTTTTTCCCTTCACACCTTTGACCTTGCAGTCAAACCTGACCTCAGCCGAACATATCCTGTCCCTCCTCAGACTAGTCAGAGCAAGCTGCTCGAGTGCTTCGGGCCCTCCCATACTTCTGTGGAGGACATACTCCCTCCTTCCCCACCCCCACCCCCGGAGGTCTGAGCTGCTTGAGGAGAGGATCTTGTCATTTCCCAGGGCCATCCCTCTCCCTTAGTGGATGCTTAATAAATATGCTGGACACCCCCGAGGACCCTAGAATTTGAAGCTGGAAGGGCTCATGGAGATGACTTAGTCCAATGTCTTCACCTTATGGACGGAAAACTGAGACCCAGAGAGAGGGGGGAGCCTCTAGCCCAAGGCTCCCTAAGTCTGGACAGAGCCGGGGCTCAGCTGGAGGCACCTCTCACAGCTCCAGCTCCTGCTCAGCCCCTTTCTCGGCCCTTCATCCCGGGCTGGCAGAGTCTTCTCTCTGACCCTTGCTGCTTTCTGCCTCTGCACAGGTGCTTTAGTGGAAATTTACCCCCTGGGTCCCCTATGTCCCTCTCCCACTGCTCCTCCAGACCAGGCTTTGGGCCCAGATCATTCCTATGTCCAGTACAGCCCACTTGGGCAAAGCTTGCCCTCCCTCATTCCCAAGCCTTCCCTGCCCTTTGCTGTTCTATCAGAAGGAAGGCAAGATCGGGAGCAGACATCATCCAACTCCACCCTCCAATTGGCAGATGAAGAAACTGGGCCCTAAAGAGGCTGGAAGGAAAGAGACTTCCTACAGGTCCCAAAGGATATAAATGGCCAGGATTTGAACTTAGGTCCTACGACTCCACATTGCCAAGACAGCCCAGGAATGGGTCAACGAGCATTTATTGAGCGCTTACTCTGTGCCAAGGACTGGGAATACAAACAAAATGACAAGAGGCCCTGCCCTCAAGGGGCTTCCACTCTAAGCGGAGGAGAGCAGACGCGTTGGCCAGAGAAGGCGGCCTCACCTGCAGGGCGACCTTGTACAGCTGAGTCATGGTCAGGATGGCCTTCTTCACCACGTTCACACTCTCGTCCCGCAGCAGCATGTTCAGGTTGGCGATGAGTTTCAGCAGCAGCTCGATGTCCCGTTTGCTGCAAGAAAGACCCAGGCAAGGGACTGAGGGGGGAAGGGAGATGACTGGGGCCCAGAGGAGTGATGGGGAAGGGGGGGGGGTCATACTGGGAGGATGGGGCTGGCCTGCCCAGTGGGTGGGGGGAGGGTCACAGAGCTCACACAAGGCCTCTGCCCCCACAGAGCCTGTCCACCTGGCCCCTCTGCCACAGTGGGCAGGGGGTCACAGAGCCTACACAAGGCCTCATCCCCAACAGAGACTGTCCACCTGGCCCCTCTGCCCCAGTGGGCAGGGGGTCACAGAGCCCACACAAGGTCTCATCCCCAACAGAGACTGTCCACCCAGTGGGCAGGGGGGAGAGGATCACAGAGGTCTCATGTGACAGAGACTGTCCCCCTGGCCGTACCAGGCCTCCTCGATGAAGCCGATGACAAACTTGCGCACCTCGATGGATTTGTCTGCTTGGAAGGCGATGATCTCCTGCCAGGGAGGGAAAGGCAGGAGTGCTGGGACCTGGGCAGGCCCAGCTCAGCCCCCTCCCCAACTGCCCAGGCTGAACTCACTCACATCTAGGAAGTTATCCAGCAGGGTTGGGTCCTTATTTATGATAAGCTCCTGGACCTATATGGAGAAGGGAATGGAAAGGAAGATAAAACGGGGTCAAATGGCCTAGTCTGAGCCCATCTGGCCCCATGTGCCTAGCCCAGCCCAAATTCTATCCTGAACATTGCTCACAGAATCCTGTAGTTGCAACCTTTGAACATAAAACGGCAAAACTGGGAGAGACGACCATCTAGTCCACTCCCTCCCTCACTTTACAAATAAGGAAACTGAGGCACAAAGTGACTTTGTCAGAGTCTCACACACTAGCTAGAATTTGATTTTCATGTGGAAAGTCAGATTTGTAGGCAGACTGCGTGAGGATGGTATCAGGAGAACTTCTAACACTGAAATCAGTGCCAAAGGGCAGTGGCTGCCCTTCTGCAGGTGTGGGCCTTCTCTCCTTGGAGGCCTGAGAAGAGGCTGGAGCTCCACACCCCATATCAAGTGTGTGATCCGAGGGCTCCTTTGGTGAACCAGCTGGACCGCACAGCCATGGAGGTCCCTTCTCCACCTGGCGCACCCCTCCCTCCAGGACCTGGGGGAAGGCCTGCCTCCCTTTCTTCCCCTCTTTTCTTCTATCCACTCCAGCCTTGGCCAGGTACTTTCCAGGTCTTCCCTAACCCCTCCAGTTTACCTGTTTGAGCACTGTGATCTTGGAATCATTGGCAATCAGGGCAGCCTGGTTCAGAAGATCTACCACCTGCCAAGCAAAGGGCAAAGAGCTGGGGTTGCCCCATCTGCTGGGCCTGGGCCCCTCCCCTCCAAGCCTATGCCTCCTGGATTCCTTGTGCGTAGCCCTGGACAAGTTCTCACCCTCTCTGAAGTAGTCATGCCGTCAATGCCGGTACCCTCCTCCTGGGTAAAGAATTGGGAGGCCACACTCCTACGGGTGACACTGTCCCCGCTCCCGCTCCCACTTGGCATGGCGCCAGCCAGCTCCTCACCCTGAAGAGAAGGGCAGAGGGTTCTGGGAATCCTGGGTGGTGTTCCCTCTTCCCTTCCCCCACCTTCCTAAACTCTGCCTGACTCTACTCCCAAGTCCTAGTCCTTGAGGGGGAGAGAACACTGGCCCAGAGATGAGTAACTGCCCTTTCCTAGACCCATAGGGAAGTCTCAGCAATGTCTGCTCAGCCCAGGAGATGGTGATGACATCATAGCTCCCCTTTCCCCTTACAGGCCCCAAGATCTGCAAAGCACTGTACAGAGATGATCTCATTTGAGCCTCATGACGGCCTATGGAGGCGAGTCCCATTACTTACACTTCACAGAGGAGGAAAACTGAGGCACAAAAAAGCTAAGTGATATGCTCAGCTGAGTAAATACCAAGTAAGGATTTGAACTCAGGTCTAGTGAACCCTAGGTCAGGAAGGAGCCTCCTCCCCAAGTAGACTGAGAATTGGGGGGCCCCAGGCCATGAAGTGTCCAAGGTGAGTCCAAATCTCCCCGACCCTGCCCTGCACCCATTAGGCCACACAGCTTCAAAGGAGTAATTGCTGCTTGCACTTCAGAGGAAAGGTTACACAATAGCTGGCCAAAGCAGGACTTAAAGGCCAGGCCTTGGGAACAAGAGATGGGGGTTTCCTGGATTCAGACCTAGGCCCCATGAGATCTGGGTGATTTATTTCACTGTGGACCTCAGTGTCCTCATCTTTAAAATGGGGAAAGGTACGTAGCAGAGTCTATCTTAAAGCGGGCTGTAATTCTGACACGTAGGTTAGACGCTCAAACATCCCGCATCTCCAGCATGACACAGTATATTGTAGTCAGAGGTCCTGGGTTCACCTCCTGCCCTTTCACCTCAGTCACCTTTAAAATGAGGGGATCAGACAAGATGGCCTACAAGTCCCTGCCTGCTCTCTATGACCCCTGGAACACATCCAACCAAGCTTAGGGCTCCACGTGGAAGGCCATTTTTCTCCCATCCTGACCACTCTGTGGCTGCCTTCAGTGAACTCTGGAAGAGGCCCACAGCACCCCAGATCCAGCCTAGCTGGGGGAGGCTGTCATGGCCTCCCCAAGTACTGGGATGGGCCTCAAACACCCTCACATTTCTCTCAATGTTTCAAAGTTCTTTGTGCAAGGGCCTAACATGGAGAACTAGGTAAAAGCTGCAGAGACCAATTTTAGCTCAACATAAGGAAAAAACTTAGTACTGCCAGGGATGGAAAGAGAGACTGGACCTGGGGTTTGCCATAAGGGAACCCCCATGGGGAAAGTCTCCCTGTTTGCAGGGCAGTATTAACTCGGCAACTCTTATTTTGGGGACACCCCAGGGCACTGAGAAATGATGGGACTGACCAGAGTCCATCTCAGACAGTACTTGAACCCTGGTCACTGTCTTGGCCAAGGCCAGCTCTACCCACTACTCCAAGATGCCGGCTGCCTTGGGTGGGGTGAGAAGAAAACATCCAGGGACAGGAAAAAGCATTTATAGCACATATCATGTGCCAAGAGCTTTACATTAATAACCTCATTTGATCCCTGTGAGAGAGGTGCTGTTACCACCTCCATTTTACAGTTGAGGAAACTGAGGCAGGCAGGGTTAAGTGACTTGCCCAGGGTGACACAGCTAGGAAGTATCTGAGGCTAGATTTGAAGTTGGATTTTCCTCGGCACCACGCACTAAGTGGCTGAGCCAGGACTCAAACCAAACACTGAGATCCTAAATCCAGGGTGCTTCCCACTACTCTATGTCTCTTGTAGGATCTGGACCAGATAATTCCTGAGATTACATTAATCTGGGAATATATGTCCTCATCGAAGTTTCCAGAATGGGCTTCCTGTCTGGGACCCTAGGGTCTAATTCCCTGAAATCCCTTCCCTCCTCTATTAGCTCAAAGGATTCTGGGACTGCCTGAACTTTTCTACTTTGGGTTTCTGGGGGGAATCTCTTGGGCCCCTGGGATTAAGGGGACAAATCAGAGGTCCATGGCCAAGCCGGGACCTTGAGACAGAATTGATCTCATTTGTTCCCTTCTCCACAGGCGTGGGAACAGCAGACAGCCCCCAAAGAAAAGGTCTCCATCCCAGCCCTTCCCCTATCCTTGAGGATGGCTTGCTAGGCAAGTCCAGCCTCCCCTAGTTTCCCTGGTCCTCCGAATATTAGCTCACATTTCTATAGAATGTGTGCAAAGTGAAGAGACCTCTGAGGTCAGCCACCCACACCCTCCAACCCTGCTAAACACTAGGTTGTTCTCCGTCTGCTTGGTGGTTACTACCCGAAGCTGCCTTTAAAACAGGCTCTCATTCATCTTGGTGATACCCACAGCACTGAGCAGAGTGGGCACTCAATAGCTGCTGACTAAATTCAGTCCACACCCCACCACCCACTTTATAAAAGGTTCCACCCACCTCAGTCTGTCTCCTCACCTTCCCAATGCTATCTAGGCCCACCCATGATCCATCCTCATTCTCCATCTTTCCCCCTCCCCAAAACTAGCAACAGCTGACATCTAAAGCGTTGGTCCTCACAACAACCCTGTGAGGTAGGTGCTATGGGCACTATGATCCCCATTTCACAAATGATAAAAGTGAAGCTGAGGGAAATTAAGTGACTCACCCAGGGTCACACAAAAATTTGCTCTCCTGGCCCTCCCCGCTAATCACCCCTTCTTCTCCCCTTCCAGGATAGGTAGTTTTCCTCCCATGTGTGTCTCTAATACCCCTAGGCCCCCCTTCTTTCCCTCAGCCCCCAGGGTCATCCCCAGCACAGTCCTCCAACACTGTGCTCCAGGACAGCCCAGCAAACACAGCCCTTCCCATCTCCCTCAGTCTTCAGTCTCAATCTGTCCCCAATTCACCCCCTCAAAGGTATCTGCAACCTCAAAGCTATCCCCACTCACCGCCCTTCACCCTCCTACTCTGCAAAGTTTTCTCTTCTGCCTAATGATCTTTACTGTCCCAGGGCTCCCCCCAACTAGGCTCTACCTCCAGGGGGCTCTCCCACCCATTCTCTCTAATGGTCTCTTCTCAAGAATGACAGTCCTCCTCATCCCCCTTCTTCCTCTCAAAAGTTCTGTCTCCCTGCATCCCCTATAGTCTCTACCTCCCCAGAGTTCTCTTTTCCCCTATGGATTTTACCAAACCAGCATCTGTTCCCCCCCACCAATTCTCCCCGATGGTCCCTACTCTCTTAGGGTTCTCCCCTCATTCTCCCCATGGTCTCTACCTTCCCAAGGTTCTCTCCCCACCATGGTCTCTACCTCCCCAAGGTTCTCTCCCCACCATGGTCTCTACCTCCCCAGTTCTCTCTCTCCCCATTCTCCCCATGGTTCTCTCCCTCATGGCCTCCACCACCCCGGCTTCCGTCCCCCCCACCCCATGGTCTGTCTTCAGGGTTCACACACACGGCCCCCTCCTGTGTTTCCATCCTCCACGGCCTCTAATCAGGGTTCCCTCTCGCATTCTCCCATCATGGCGAGGATTCTCACACACACTGCCCCCTCCTGCTTGTTCGGTCCCTCTTCGGGGCTCACTCCCATCCCGCCCCCCACTCTCCCACGCACGATGGTCTCTCCCATCGCATCTCTCTCTCTCAATGGGCTCTACCTGCCCAGGGTTCTAGTCTCCTCGGGGTTCCCACACACATATTTCGCCCCCACCTCTCAGTGTTCCGTCCCTGTCCCCCTCCCACGCACGATGGTCTCGCCCATTGCGCCCCTCTCTTTCCAATGAGCTGCTCCTCCACAGGGTTCTGCGCCCCCGCCCCCACCCCGTCATGGTTTCCTTTCCCCTGGGGGTCCGAGTCCTGCGGAGGCCACCCTCCTCCCATCCTCTTCTATTCTCCCTCTTTGCCCCCTGTCCTCTTTTCCCTCTCTCTTCCTCCTTCCCCCTCACGCCGCCCTCGGCAGCGCCTCCTCCTCACAGCTGCCGCCATCTTCGGGCCGACTGCCGATGCCCCTTCTGCGCAAGCGCGGGGCCGCGAGGCCCGCCGGGAGATGGAGTTTTCGGAAGGGTGCGCGCCCCTCAAGGAGGAAGCGGAGGCAAGGAGAGGGCTAGGGACGCCGGGAAATGGAGTCCAGGGAAGCCTCCCCGCCCAGGGAAACCCTCCCCGATGCCCCAAGGCCGGAAGCGGACTCTACGAAAACGCAGCCCTTGAACCGCAGAGCGCTGGCGGCTTCCCGGAGGATTGTGGGAAATGGAGTTCTCGACGCTTCCTGGGTTCTCCGGAAGGAGGGCGCCGGGGCGGGAGAGATCCGGGGGGTGGCGCTCCTGCTCTCCTCGTGTCGGAGCGAGGAGGGAGGCGGGGAATGCTAGGCGGGAGAGAGCAGGGCCTGCGGTCCTGGGCGGGGCTTGGAGGCGTGACGTCATCGCGGCCTGGGCGCGCCACGCCCGGCCCAATCCACCTCCATGGACCGCCCCCCCCCCCCCCCCCCCCCCCCCCCCCGGACCACTGGAGGGGCCCTCCAGGCCGCTCTGGCCCTTCTTCCCAGGCCTAGTCCCTTCCTCACCCTCCACGTCACGAGGGCCAGACGCCGCACCTGAGTGTGCCTTGGCCCGAGGTTTCTCCCGTCCAGACTTTTGACCAGACCGTCCCGCACGCCAGGAGCGCCCTCCCTCTCCACCAGCCTCTGAGTAGCCCGCTTGGGGCCAGTCTTTATGGGTTCCTCCCACCCTCAGTTTCTATATCACTCCCCCCCCCCCCCCAAGTACTGTGAACGCGGGCCCTGGGGATCCGTGAATACAGGCTCGGCCCCTGAGGGTCGCCTGATCCCTCTAGAGGGCGATACAAGAAGGGAGGGGCAGAGGCGGTATTTGAACCCAGGACCTTTGATTGTACAGCCGATTCGACCATGCTGCTTCCTATGGGGGGAGGGGAAAGGAGGAAGCATTTACTAAGGACCCGCTGTGCGCTAAGTCCTGTATAAATATCTCATCAGACCCTCCGGGGAGGCATGTGCTCTTACTAGCCCCATTTTACAGTTGGGGAAACTGAGGCCGACAGGTGCCGTCATCTGCTCAGGGTCACAGAGCTAGTGTGTGTCTGTGGCTGAACCCCTCGGGGCACCTAGCTACCGGCAAGTGGAGTAAATGGTGTGTAGACGCATCTGGATACATTGTTGCTTGTCCTTTTTGAAGAGGATTCTCTTCCTCGGCTGACCTCTGGGCTTGAGAGTGAATTGGACTCACGTGAGGCAGGGCTGCCCCAAGCCCCCGGCCTCACTCTCTCCTCCGGAGTCATGGACCTCAGTCTTCCACATCTGCCCAAGCACTAGCGGCCTTCGTGGCCCTTGGAACAAATTGTTGTCTGGCTTGGGGGAGCCTTCACACGATGGGGAGAGACACCCCCTAACTCAGGCCCATTGGAGATACAGAGCTAAAAGTGATCGTCCCCTCGGGGTTCCTGAGGGCTGCGTCCTGGTATGAGTCCATAGGGAAACAGGCTTGGCATCAGGAAGGTGTGAGTTCACTCATGCCCCCTCCTCACAGCTTCCTGTGAGGTGACCCTCACCTCTCTCAGACTCAGTTCCGCCATCTGTAAAATGGGACTGACACCACAAGGACATTGGAAGGATCAAATGAGAGGAGATGAAAGGGGCTTTGGAAACCTCAGCTATTTGCCATGATTACCATGTGTTTTGAGGGAGATAAGGGATGGCACCCCCACCTCTGCGGTCAGGAGCCTCGAGGTTCTGACCTCTGGCATATATACTAGCCCTGTCACCAAAGGCAAGTGCTTAATCACTGGGTGCCCCGGGAAATGCAAGAGTAAAAGTTACAGGTGAGCGGCTATTATGCATCAGGGGAGGAATTCCCACACACCAGGAGTTCTCGATCTAGAGGAAATCACTGGCCCAGACCCCAAAATATACTTTGAGTATGGAGAGAGGGTTAACCTTGGGGAAGGAGGGGTCAAGAAAAATATTCTGCAGGAGGCCACCTGTAACCTGAGCCTTGAAGTGGGGAGGGGAAGGGAATCATTAAGCAGCCACTGTATACCGGGCACTCTGCTGAGCACTTTACAAATATTACAAATATCATTTCATTCTCCCAATGATTCTGGGAGATAAGGACTGTTATTATTCCCATTTTATGGGTGGAGTAACTGAAGCAATCAGTGGGGAAGTGACTTGCCCAGAGTCGCACCGATTAGTCAGGAGAAGAGGGAGTCTATTCCAGGCATGGTACTCTCTGTCTGCACCAGGAACATGGCATCCTCTGAGTAAAGACCCCAGAAGTGAGAGGGTAGAAGCATGGAATAATGTAAAAAATATCTGGAGTGGTGGGCTTCAGTTAGACTGTGAAAGTGAATGAGTGAATGTGCTGAGCTGAGGAGTTTGTGTTTTGTTTTCTTAGAAGTAAAGGAGTCACTGAAGATTCTTGAGTAGGGGAGTAGCCTAGGCAAAATCTGTGCTTGAAGATTTTATTACTATGGAGGATGCATCAGAAAGAGACCAATTACAAGGCTAATACAAAAGTCCCCATTTCAGTTTCTGAGCCTGAATCTCTTTCTGAGCTCCACCCCCATCTCTGATCCCTCATTCCCATTCCTGGACCCTGGTCTTTCCCCTGTGAGGTCCTATCTAGAAATTTACTGAACCACTACTGATCACGTCTTAAATTATTTTGACCCAAACCCATCTCTCAACCTCTGCCCCAACCCCTCTCTAGAAACTGGACAACTCTCCCTCTGACATTATGCTCTCAACTCTGATCCTCATCCCTGCTTCTGAGGGCTTCTTTCCATAACTGAACTCCCATCCTCACCTCAGAGTTCCGATCCCCAGATCTGGACTTTCATTTGTTTCTGAATTTACATCACTGACTGTGATAACCTATCCCTGTTTCTGAGTCCCAGCCCCCATCTCTAAGCTCCCCTCAATCTCTTACTGCAGATTCCCAATTTCTGGCACTGAGCCCCCATCCCTATCCCCACATCTAAGTTTCCATCCCATCACCAACTTTCCTCTTTGGTCTTTGAACCCCTGTTTCTGTTCCCTGTGTCTGAAGACTCCTTCCTATCTCTGAATTTCTAGTTCTGTTTCTGAGCTCATGTCTTTGAGTCCCCATCTCTGACCATAAGCTCACATCTCTATTTCTGATGTCATATATCTGTCTCTGATTTCCTCATCTCTGCTTCCAATAACCCATTCCAGTTTTTTCATTCAACATTTATTAAGCACCTAGTATATCAGCACCTACAATGACACACAATGACAAAAATTAAACAATTTTCTCAAGTAGCTTGTGTTCTATTTGGGGTAAAGGAAAATGATATGCAACACAAATAAGTAAATGACATGAAGTAATTTCAAGAGGAAGAGAATGTTGGTAATTAGGGGCATCAGGAAGCACCTTATGTAGTAGGTGGCACCTGAATTGTGACCTGAAGGAAACAGGGGATTCTAAAAGGGAGAAGGGAGAAGTGAGTGCATTCTAGCCATGGAGGACAGCTTGTGCAACAGTATGGAGGTGGAAGATGGAATATGGCATATGGGACCAAAAAAATTCTGTTTCAGGAAAAAGCAATGGTAGAGACACAAATGAAAGAAAATAGAAAATCTGCTGTAATTTTAAATGTAGATGGATTAAATAATCCAATAAAATGAAAGATTAATATATTGGACAAGGAAACAGAAATGCACAATCTGTTGCTCCTAAGAAACAAATCTAAAGCAAAGACATGCAGAATAAAAATTACAAGCTGGAACAAAGTGTGCTGTGAATCATGTGAATGCAAAAAGAAGGAGTTGAAATCATGCTCTCAGATAAAGCAAAAGCAAAAATCCACAATGTAGTGATAAAAAAGGAAATTACATTATACTATAGCAAATGGCATAACATCCAACTTCACAAAGGAAAAGTTAACTAAATTGTAAGAATATTTAGATAGTAACACAGTAACAGTAAGAGACTTTAATGACTCTGACATTTGGACAAATCTAATAGACAAATAAAATAAAAATGTAACATTAAACAAATTTCCAGAAAAATTAGAACTAAAAGATATGGCATCTTCTGAAAATGATGTCTAAAAAATATACATATATCTCAACACCACAAGAAATTTGTACAAAAAATTGACTATTAAGAGAAGTAGTGTAAATAAATGTAAAAAGGTGGAAATAATAAACATCCTTTGCAGATTATAACACAAAAAATAATTATCAGTCTGGGAATCATGAACAAAAGACAAGAATTCCCTGGAGACATGAACATGAAACCGTAAATAATGAGTTTGTCAAAGAAAAAAATCAGAAAGAATAATGGGAAAGACTGATAATGATGAAATAACATCATAACATTTCTTCCATGCAGCTAAATGAGTCTTCTGCGGGAAAATATCCTCAATGAAACATATTAACTTAAGTATTGGAAACAGCTAGTGGCCCATTGACTGGAAGGGAGAATGAATGAAGGGGTATAATATAAAATAATACTTCAAAGGTAGCTGGGAGCCAGATTTTGGAGGGGTATAAATGCCAGGCTGAGGAGTTATGCCTAGAACAAATGGGGATCTTCTGAAAAATTCTGATTGGGAATTCCATGATCAGACCTGTGTTTTAGTAATATCCATTTGGTACCTATGTGGAGGATGAAAGAGAAGAGAAACTTTAGTGGCAGGGGGACTAATTAGGAGGCCATCACAATTTTCTATGCAAGAGGTATCAAAAGCCTGAATGGGACAGAGGCTATGTGAATAGAGAGTATAGTTCCCCCATGCCTGTCTTAAAGTCCCTACACTCATAGACATAGAATCAAATGAATATCCAATTCCCAACTCTTCCTCACTGCCCACATTTAATCAAATGCTTTGTGATGTTGATTCTACCAACACAATACATCTGTCATTCCTTATGAAGGACATTTCTTCTTCTGTCCCTCGTGCCAGGAGTGTATACCATCTTTATTTCCATGTCTTAGAATCTATGGTTTTCTAAGTTCAAGTGCCACCTCCTATATGAAGCTTCCCTTGACCCTTCCCCCCAGTGCTAGTGTCTCTCCCCTCTCCCCTAACTATTTTGTGTTGATTTTGAATATAGCTTATATTCACTTATCTAGCATCCACTCTTGGGTGGCTTCTCCAACTCCCACTGCTGCTGGCAGCTTGAGACCTCAGAGGGAAATGACCTTATGGACATAGGGACAATTCTGATAAGTTGGAATTTCTAGTATTGTAGCTCCTGAACCCCCACCAGTGTGCTCCCAGTTATCAATCAGTAAGCTAAAATTCTATTAGCTTTTTAAGAAAGGGCATTTTAGTAAGAAGATATAGAAAAAGTAGTTGGTATAAAATATTCCCCCTATATATTGGGAGAGGGAGAAAGGGAGAGATAGAATATGGGAAATTATCTCACATAATCTCATAAATTATCTCACAAAATTATCTTACATAAGAAAAAGCTAGAGGTGGCTAGGTGGTGCAGTGAATAGAGCACTATCCCTGGAGTCAGGAGAACCTGAGTTCAAATCCAGCCTCAGACATTTAACACTTACTAGCCATGTGACCTTCAGCAAGTCACTTAATCCCAATTACCCTGCCTTCTCCCCTCCAGAAAGCAAAAAAAAAAACAAAAAACAACAAAAAAAACCCCACCAAAAACAAACAAACAAAAAAAAAAACCCAACCTGTTACAATGGAGGGGAAGAGCAGGAAGGTGAAAGGGAAATGAGTCAACCTTACTCTCATTGGATTTGGCTTAAGGAGGGAATAACATAGACACTCAACTGGGTCTCTTACCCTACAGGAAAGTAGGGGGGAAGGGGATAAGAGGGAGGATGATAGAAGGGTGGGCAGATTGGGGGAGAGCATAGTTAGAAGCAAACACTTTTGAAAAGGGACAAAGTCAAAGGAGAAAACAATAAATGGGGGGCGGGATAAGATGGAGGGAAATATAGTTAGTCTTTCACAATATGACTACTTTGGAAATGTTTTGCATAACTACACATGTATAACCTATATTGAATTACTAATATTCCCAATGGGGGTGGGAGGGGAGAAGGGAGAGAATCTGGAACTCAAAGTTTTAAAAACAAATGTTAAAAAATTATTTTTACATGCAACTGGGAAATAAGATATACAGGCAATGGGGTATAGAAATCCATCTTGCCCTACAAGAAAGTAAGGGGAGGATGGGGGGAGGAATATAAGAGAGGGTAGATTGGGGGGAGGGGTATTTAGTATACTTGCCATCTTGGGGTGGGGTGGTAGGGGAGAGATGGGGAGAAAATTTGTAACTCAAAATCTTGTGTAAATGAATGTTGAAAACTAAAAGGAAATAAATAGATTACAAAAAGATAGGAATAAAAAAAGAAATGTAAAAAATATATATTCCCTCTATAGTATGGGTATACTCTCCCTGTAGCATATACAAGGTCTCTGAGGAAAATGTGCTCAGACCTAAATTACAAAATGAGGCAAATATGGTCATTATACTTCCCAACTCTTTGTCCTATGAATCCTTTCTTGTATTTGTGGAGTCATCATGAGTTTCCCACTGGGTATAGCTTTCCACTGGGCTCTTCAGATTTTTACCTTTCTAGAGTCTATGGCTGGTCTTCCTGTCCCTGCAAGGGTTCTCATTCCCTGAAGCTATCACCACCCTTGTCTGACAGTCTTTGTCTATCTGAGTGAAACTCTTCTGTGGTCAGCTTCTACCATTCTGGTGGTTCCTGCTACCACCTTTGGTCACCTATGGGACCTTCAGTGGGACTCTGGAATTCCTAAACTTACTAGATCAATGGGGCACTCCCATCTTGGAATACCCATTCATCTAATATCCAGGAAGAATAAATTCAAAGGAAATAGATGTACCATGTTATCATGGACACATGGGTGACAAGTTTCCCCTCCCCAACCTGGCAGCTCCAAGTAATCCTTGTCTCCCTCACTGCCAGGAAGGAAAAGAGGGCAAGGTATAGGCAGATGTCACCTTTTGTATGTGTCCTTAATTCTGGTTCAGCACCTTGTGAGAATCATCAATTCTTTGAGGATTGAAGTTGATAGAAAGACTTTTTGACATCATACAGGAGCAATCACACTCAGTCATTACTGGCCAGAAACAGGCTTCCATGTGTTGGATTGGAACCAGGGAAAAAATGTCTGTGAATGAGTACACTGAGTACAGTCCCCCTGAAAATGCAAACCTAAGCATGGTCCCCCTTTTGTGGTTGCTCAGCCGTTTCAGTCATATATAACTCTGCATGACCATATTTGGGTTTTTCTTGGCAAAGATACTGGAGTGGTTTGCTCTTTCATTTTACAAATGAGGAAACCAAGGCAAACAAGGTTAAATGATTTGCCCAGGGCCACACAACTAGAAGACTGTGGTCCCTCTACTACAATATAAATTGGAGATAACCACTGATGTAAGGCATTAGAAGTGGGGGGTGGTGATGGGGGTACAGAACAGTAAAGGTCTCTTGGAGAAGGTGGGACTTGAACTGAGTATTGATGGAATCCAGGAAAGCCGAAGGTAGAAGTGAGGAAAAAGAACCCATCAGACATGGAGGACATAGCCGGGAGAACATAGTTGGGGGGTGGAGCATTGTGCTAGGCAAAACGAGGAGACCAGGGTCAGTGGAATATGAAGTTCATGGAGTGGAATCAAATGTAAGAAAACTGGAAAGGTAAAAAGGTTAGGAAGAATTGTAAAGCCTGATGATTATATATTGGATCCTGGAGGAGCCATTGTATCCTAGGGACCCAATGGAGTTCACTGAATGGGAGAGTGGCATTGTCAGTCTTGGGGTTTAGGATGGTCACTCTGGCAGCTGAATGGAGGACAGACTGGAGTGGGAGAGACTTGATCCAGGCAGACCCACCAGAATCTATCTATTGAGATAGCCTGGGTGTGAGGTGATGAGGGCCTGCACCACAGTGGTTGTAATATGAGTGGAGAGACAGGGAGAGAACTGACTCAAGCTCCCTCCCTCCCCCCTCAACCCTTGGGAGATGATGCTACTGGAGAGATATTGTCATGGTAGATCTGGCAAGGGATTGTATAAATGGGTTAAGTGAAGAGTTAAGGATAGTGCTGAAATTGTGAGCCTTGGGCCAATGGGGGATCATGGTGACCTCAGCAGTAACAGGGAAGTTTGGAAGAGGGGAGGGTTTTTTTTTAGCGGGGCAAGAGGAGACAATGAATTCTGTTTTATGCCTGCTAAGCTTTTGATGTCTAGGAATCATTGAACTCAAAAGGTCCAATAAGTAGCTGGGATGTGAGAAAAATTCAGGAGAGAGGCCAGGACTGGACAAATAGATCTGAGAATTCTCTGCATGGAAATGACAATTGAATCAATGGATGTTGATGAGATCACCAAGTGAAATAGTACAGAGAGTAGAAGAGAAGAGGGCCCAGGACAGTGCCTTGGGGATACCCTGGTTAGCTGGTATAACCTGGATGAAGTTACTCAGTGTGACTTGGATGGGGGTCTAGCAAAGGAGACTAAGAAATGGTCAGACACATAGGAAAACCAGGAGAGGGAGCAGTGTCAAGAAAACCTAGAGAAAATTTGGTTTTTTTTGTTTCGTTTCGTTTTGTTTTTTGTTTTTTTCGGTTTTGCAGGGGGGAAGGCAATTGGGGTTAAGTGACTTGCCCAAGGTCACATGGCTAGCATTAAGTGTCTGAGGCCAGATTTGAACTTGGGTCCTCCTGACTCCAGGGACGGTGATCTATTCACTGTGCCACCTAGCCACCCCTAGAGAATCAAGGAGAAGAGGGTGGTGACGGAACGATGAGGTTGGAAGCCAGGCTGCCTTGACTTAAGAAGAGAGTGAGAGGAAAGGAAGGGGAGGCCCTAGATGAGATGGTCTTCTCTAGAATGTTAGCCACAAAAGAAAGGAGAGCTATGGAACAGTTGCTAACAGGACAATCAAGTGAGGGTTTTATGAAGGATACCTGCACATGTTTGTTGGCAGCAAGGAGGTAGGACAGTGGACATGGAGAGATTGAAAATGAGACATCCAGAGAAAAAACGATGGAGTCTGAATTTGAATCAAAGCATACTTACTGTGTGCTCTCTTTTTTGTTGTTTTGTTTCTTCTTTCTCATGCTTCCTCCCATTGGTTCTAATTCTTCTTTACAACATGGCTAATGTAAAAATATGTTTATGGGTGGCTAGATGGTGCAGTGAATAGAGCACTAGCCCTGGAATCAGGAGGACCTGAGTTCAAATCCAGCCTCAGACACTTAACACAAAAAAACTAGCCGTGTGACCTTGGGCAAGTCACTTAACTCCAATTGCCCTGCCCTCCCCCCTCCAAAAAAAAAGACCAAAAAAATGTTTAATATGAATGTATAAGTAGAGCCTATATCAGACTGTACGCCATCTTGGAGAGGGGGAGAAAAATTGAAACTCAAAATCTTATGGAAGTGAATGTTGAAAACTAAAAGTTATAAGCTAATTTAAAAAAAGAAAGAAAGAAAGGGAGAGAATAGGGATGCTAGAGGAGCAATCTGTTGGAGAAGATAGGATGGAGTGGGGTCACGTGCAGATAGAGAGATTGACCTTTACCAAGAGAAGGGCCACCTTTTCCTGTGAGAGAGGGTTGGGGTGGGTGGAGATCCATTTGAAAGGATCAGAAAAAGGCATATGTAGGAGACGGCACTTTAGATGAGCATTGAATAGAGCTAGGGATTCCAAAAGATAGAGAGAAGGAAAGAGTGAGAGCATTCTAGGCACAGGGACCAAACCTATGCAAAGACAGGAGATAGAATTCCACATACCAGGCCACATTGGCTGGACCACAGAGTGCAGGAAGGAGTTTGGGAAGTGCGTCAAAAGACTAACAAGACAGTTTTAATTTATCCTGAAGACCATGGGGGCCCCTGAAGCTTCTTCAACAAGGAGTGACACAATTCTGCACTTTGGGAATATATCCATTTGGCAGCCATGTGAAGGGTGAATTGGAAAAAGGAGAGTGTGGATGCCTGGGAACCAACAAGGAATTTCTTGCAGCTATCCAAAGAAGGGGTGAGGAAGGCTTGAAGCAGGGTGCTGCCCATGTGAGTGGACAGAAGGGAACAAATGCAGAAAGGACAGAAGCTGACTGGATATAGGAGTGAGGGAGAGTAAGAAGTCACGACAGATGTCGGTAACCTTGACTGCAACATTCAGGTTGGTGGATTTAGGGCTAAGAGAAGTTCCTGTTTGGACATTATAGGGAACATTTTTTTGGGGGGGGGGGGGGGGGGGAGCTATAGGACATCCCAGGGGAGATGTCCAGGAGGCACCTGGTACTGGAGCTCAGGAGAGAGATGAAGGCTGCATGTGGAGATGTGAGGGTCATCTGTACAGAGATGACAGTGGCTGATGAGGTGATGGAGAGAACTGTGTAGAGAAAAGGGCCCAGGACAGGGTTCTGGAGGGTAAGCCCATGTAGAGCAGACATAAAAGGGATTAAAATTCAAGCCTCCACCCTTTTCTGAGGCCCCAGCGCTGTTTCTGAGTGTTCACTTTTTAAATCCTTTTTTTCTAGGATCCCTGACTTTGGGTACCAGTTTCTCCTTTTTGGCCTCCCAGACTTTGCTAACTGGGTACAAGGGTGGGGGACGCCCCCCAGGACAAGAGTGCTTAAGGGAAGCCACTAGTCCCTGTGTGTGTGTTGCGGAAAGAGAGCTGGAACTGGTGCCACTGACTGTTGGTGGGACCTTGAGCCTCAGTTTCCTCGTCTACAAAATGAGGAGCTCATTCCAATTCCACTTCTAATCTGGAGCAGATCCGTGACTTTCCTTCACCTTCCACACGACCCATCCTCGCGCGGCCACCAGAGGGCCCCTGCTGGGTGCCGGGACTCCTGGGCTCTTTTCCCCGCTGCGTCCTTTCCCCATCGCTCCTGGGTGGGAAACCCGGACACCTGGGTCCGCACGCACCGGCCCGCAGAGGGCGCGCCGAGTCCTGCAGCATCTCCCCCTGGGGGGGGGGGGGGGGGGGAGCAGAGGTGGGGAGGGAGGCAGCCGGGCTGGGCCCCGCCGGGGGCGGAGGCTACCTGGCTATAAAGTCCGGGAGAGCGCGCGGGCCGGCGCCGGCCAGGCAGGCAGCGCAGCGCAGCTAGGAGCGCATAGTCACAGTCTCTGCGCTTGGAGATCCCTGGCACACCGAGACCTCCGGAGGCCCTGAGGTCCGGGGGTGCGGGGGGTGGGCTTGCCCGGAGCCGCCCCCCCGGGGATGCTGGGTGCCGCCCCCTCCGTGAAGATGGAGGCGCACGAGCTGAGCGAGTGGACTTACTTTCCAGAGGCTTCAGAGGTGGGAGCCCGACCCGTGGGGAGGCGGGGGCCGGAGCTAGGGGTAGGGACGGAGGAACCAGAGACCGGGACAGACCAGCCACGAGGAGTGGTCAGAGGTCACCCGCAGGGAAAGAAGCGAGGAGCCCACTGTGTGCCAGGCCCAGCGCCTAGCTCTCTACAAATGTTCTCTCATTGGATCTTGGACGGGCGGGCTTCTGGATTTCGGGGGTGAAGTGGGTGGAGGTGCCTGGAGAGCTGAGAAATGGGGCTGAGGAGGCAGAGACCAGCAACAGGGAGATTTCAGGGTTAGGGGTCTCAGAGATTAGGGAGGACAGACCTGAGGAAAATAACATCCACAGAGGTAGAGATCCGGTCGGGGGTTGGTGGGAAGCTATAGACAGGCAGTCGGGGAGCAGAGGTAGGGTCCCCGTGTCTTCCAGGCCATAATGGCTTAGTGATCTGAGGCTCAGAGGAATCCCTCCTTCCCCCATCCCTATCTGTTCTCAAGAACATATTCAGAACATCTTACTTAGGGGAACTGGGAGAGAAAAGTGGACAGCCCTTGTGGGGAGAGGAATCATCCCAGTCCCACCCAGCCCCCGATTCTGGCCTGCACAGACCAGTCTGAAAATCCTTCCCAAAGTCTAACCCCTGTCCTGCCTGCTTTCTTCCTGGAAGGGTCTGGGGGGTAGGTATTGGGTCCCTCAATTGGAGGGCATTGAGGGATGGGGAGAACCAGGGACCTGGGGAGACCCAGACATGGGAGTCTATAACTTGCTTATGCTGCTGCTGCTGGTGGCTGAACCTGGACTCTCACTTTCTTCAGGTAGGGTAGTGAGATGTGAGGGGGGGAATGGGGCTCTGGGCCGGGATGTTTTATCCTTACCTCAGAGGATGTCTGAGGTCTGGACAAAGTTTGGGGCATGAGCTGTTCACCCTGAGAACCAGCCTCACAAGCACAAGGCACTTGGAAACCCGAGTTCCTGATCGAAAGGGTTTTAGTAGAAGGACTTACTTGGAGAGCAGGTCTGGAAGGTTGGTGGAGGGGGAGGTCTGGGCTTTGAGACATCTGGATCAAGGGTTACCGATCTCAAAACCTGGTGAAAGGAGAATGTTTGTACATATACGAGGAGGGGGACTCCTTGGATATGCCCAGCTTCCCAGTTTAGGAGAGTGGCCTGGGGGAGGGAAGAGGACTAGGAGCCAGGATGCTGGGGTCTCTCTTCCCAAGGGAAGAGAAGGCTAAGGTGGTGTATGTGTGTATATGTTGGGGGGGGGTTGATGTTGGAAAAGCTGAGCCAAGCCCCAATCGTCGGGCAGGGATGGAGGGGGGGGGGGTGAGCAGGAGGGTGGCTCCCAATGAAAGCCGGCTGTGTTATTGATTTTTTTTTCTTTCTGGGCGGCCCCTGTGGCTGAAGGGGGCAGCCGGTGCCCAGACTGAAGGAGGGGGACTCCCCCTTGGCCCTTGGTGGGAATATCCTGGCCTCTGGTCCCACAGCCTAGCTCTCTTTTCCCAGGAATCCTAGGTATTGGGGATCCCCACCAATCTGCTCCCTAAGACTCAGAGTTGGAACGTGGCTGGGAGTCTATGCTTAGTTCTACTCTCTCCAACTTGCTGAGTATGAGGGAGACAAGCTCCCTGATCCTTCTTCTCCTGCTGCCAGCAGTGGGGGAAGGGAACCGGGAATGGGACACTGGAGCCTCCGTCCCTGGAGCTCAGGGTGTTCAGGAGACTAGGTCTCTCTCTCTTTCTCTGGGAGTCAACGTTGGCAAAAGGGAGCAAGGAGCTGGGATAGGAACCTTCCCTTTCTGCTTTCCCCTCCCCTTCCCCTTTTTGGATCCTTAAAATTTCAGGAAATAGGCAAGGTGGCTTTGGGAAGGAAGATTGGGGGGAAGAAATTTGGGGGTAGATACCTTCTGAGGGTTTTGGGGTTGCCATTTACATAGAATTGAAGGGATACTTTGTGGGGTGGCAAAATTGGATAGACAGAGTTTGGGATACAGAGTTCAGGGGCTAGATGCCACATGTAAGGTGTTGTTTAGGGGGACACAGACTTGGGGGTACAAGTCCAAAGGAATTCTGTTGGGGGCACAGGGTTTGAGGATGACTTTTAGAGTACTTTCCAAATTTAAATCCCATATCTTCCAAGGCAGTGATTCTCCAAGTGTGGTCCAGGCACCCCTAAGTTTCTTCAAGACCCTTTCAGGAAGTCTGTTTCCATGAGGTTGAAACTATTTTCATAATAATACTAAGGCCTTCTCATTTTTAATGTGGTTAATAGCTGGATACAACTCACCTTGGGAGGAGGTCCTCGGTAATTTTTCAGAGTGTGAAGAGGTTTTGAGAACCACTATTCCAAGGGACTTGGTTTTTTTTGCGGGAAGGTTAATATTCTTGGGAAGATGTAATTTAGGGGAGACAGAGTTTTGAGGAAGCTATAGCTTGGGGAAACAGGGACCTGAGAAGATCTTGCTGAGAGACACAATTTGAGAAGGTTGTTCCCTTTTATCATAGGCATGTTATCCAGGAGGATATGGTTTGGGGGAATCACAGTTTGGGCGGACAGAATTTAAGGAAGGATATATCTACTTGGATATATGCTTGGTAGCTTGAAAGGATTTCTCAACAGTGGATGCAGATGAAGAGAAACAGAGAAATATGGGGATCTCAGGGGGTTTCCTTGTTGGGGAGCACGGAGTATAGACAGCTGGTGCTATTTGGGGGACTACACATGCTTTGGTGGGTGATCTCCATGGGTCCTTCCAGCTCTAAGGCTAGATGGATTCATTTGGAGGCAGAGACACCATTGGAGGATATAGTTTATGGGAAACAGGTCCTTTCTTTTTTGGGGGGACCACAACTGGGGGAGACACGAAGATGAGGGAACACGACCAGAGGATTATTTAGGGGAACAGAGTTTGGGCAGTGGACGGAAACCATTGGAAATATTTTGGGGGGATGGTTTGGGGATTTAGGGACTAAAAGAATTCTTCTGGGGGAGACAGTTTGATGTTTGAGGGATACTGTTTGAGAGAACCATAGTTTGGGAGGATACAGCCCCAGCAATACCATCTAGAAGATGCAGTTTGGAAGGAAACACAAAGCTTAGAAGATGGTTTGGGGGGAACAGAATTTGAGGTAATACTGTCAGTTTGGGGGACGTAGTTTAAGGCAGTCTTTATTAGAGGGGTCATATATTAAGAAGATACGATCAGAGGCATTGTCAGGGAGGCTAGTTTTGGGAGGACAGAACAGATATCTAGGGAGGTATAATTTTGGATCTAGCTTTGGGGGAGCTAATTTGAACTAATACCAAGGACCCAGAGAGGACATAATGTTCCAGGGGTGGGGGGAGGGGGTAGAGAATAGCCATAGAAGGCCAGATTTAGAAAGGACCTCAAAGGCTACCTATCTAGCCTAAGCCTTGTTATCCAGGGGGAACACAGTTTGTGACCCAAAGCCTGGGCTCCCATTACAGGGGACCCTAAGAAGACCTGCCCTGGTGGGTGGGTATAGGGAGAAGGGGTGTATCTGGCTCTCAGCTGCCTAGACTTGGCTGGGCTGGGCTCTGGACTGCCAGGCCAAGGTAGGGTAGGCCACACCTGGGCTTCAGCAATGTGGCTCAGAGGGGGTGGGGATATCGGCCCTTATCTGGCCCCTTATCGACCCAGGGACCCGCCCGAGCTGGACAAACACCCCCCACCCCCACTGCCTGCCCAGCACCTGGGCCTCCCATTCTGAGAATAGAGCAGGTCAGAGTTGGGAGGTATGTTGGAACAAAAAACAGAGACTGTCACACCAGGGAGGGAACTTAGAATTTGGAATGTCAGATCTGAATGGGACCCTAGAATTGAGAATGGGAGGAATCTCCTAGAATCATGAGATCATGGATTATAAAGCTGTAAGGGACTTTTAATAAGTCATTCAGTTTCTTCCTCCCATTTTACAGACGTGTAAACTGAGCCTGAGAGAAAGGTTAGGTGATTTGTGCAGGGTCACACAGCTTTTAAACATCTGATGCAGATTTCAAACCTAGGTCTTTCTGATTTTAAATCTAACATTCTATTCCCTTGACACCATGACTAGAATATAGAATGCCAGAGCTGGAGAGGGTTCTTAGACCAAATCATGTCAGCTAGAATGGCCCTTAGAATGTAGAATGTAAAATTGACCATAGAGGGTCAGAGCTAGCAGGGACCTTAGAGCCCAGAATGTCAGGAGACATTTATAGACAGACCACTTCATCCAGTCTATCTTCCCATTTCACAGATGGGGAAACAGGTTGAGAGAGAGGAAAGGAGCTCTCTTCAAGTTACAAAGTGAGTCCAGGACAGAATCAGGCCTCCCAAATCCCTGCCCAGGGCTCTCTCTACCATACCAAGCTGGGGAGGAAGAGAGCGGGCAGGGAGGACTCTTTCCTGACTCACTTCAGCTCCAATGACCATGTACTGGCTAGAAATTGGGGCTGGGAGAGTAGATCCTTGAGGAAAGTCTTTATGTTTCCAATGGTCACTAATGTGCATTACTGGGAGAGCAGTATGGAGTGTGGGAGGCAGGGTAACCTAGGGATAACTAACTGTATCCAAGAGCCATTGTTAATAAGGCTCAACTGTCAGGTTGGGGTGTAAGTGGGAGTCTGGCTGAGATGAAAGACTCATTCTCACCTGCTCAAGGGGCAGGAGCACACAATCCCAGTACTCTAGGCTCATAAAGCATGATCTATTGAAACCATTTCTTTGTTTCAAGAGTTGGAAGGTCCTTCATTAAGGCCACTACCCTCATCTTACAGATGAGGAAAGAGCCACTCAGAGCAGGCCACAAAACTTGACAGGAGCAAAGCTAATACTCCAACTCAGGGCTTCCGAACTTGGCTTATGGCTCTCTTTACTAGGTCACAGACACCTCTCAAGGTAGTGAGCTCTCTGATATGGAAGGTGTTGAGCTGGAAGGGATCTCACAGGTGCCCCAGCCCAGCTGTATTTTACCAAGTTCCAGAGGAAAGGAGACTTGCTCCCATGATAGAACACTTAGAATCATAGACCATCAGCATGGAAAGGACCTTAAGTATCATCTGTATCAGAAGTTTTTAACTTGGTGGTCTGTGTACCTCTAAAGGGTTTCACAGATAAATTTCAAGGAATCTCTGGGCTTGGATGATTAAATAAAAAAATGCATCTTTATTTAATTGAAATTTAGAATTTCCTTTAATTATTTAAAAACAGAGTTCCCATAAGGGGCCCATAGGTTTCACAGACAGCCAAAGAGGTCTATGCAGAGGTGTGTTGGTAAATGTTTTACAATCAGCTTTCAAAAAAAAAACACCCCAAAAAATGTAGAACGCACATTGAAGTTTAATCTTTCTTTTTCTTTCTTTCTTTTCTTTTTTCTTTCTTCTCCTCCTTCTCCTTCTTCTGTCGAGACAATTGGGGTTAAGTGAGTTGCCTGGAGTCAAACAGCTAATAAGTGTCAAGCACCAGGTGGGGAACCTGCAACCTTTAGGCCACATGTGGCTCTCTGGGTCCCCAAGTGTGGTCCTTTGACTGAATCCAAACTTCCCAGAACAAATCCCCTTGATAAAAAGATTTGTTCTGTAAAGCTTGAACTCAGTCAAAAAGCTGCACCAGGTCCCCCCACCCCTGGTCAAGTGTTTGGGGCCAGATTTGAACTCAGGTCAGTGCTCAATCAACAGCACTACCTGGCTGCTATGAAGCTTAATCTTCACGATAATTTTCTCCATCACTTTCTAAACAGTCAAAAGAATAAACCAAATCCTGATTTGTAGCATTTTCTGATTCTGGAGTGTAAATGCTCATACTGAAAATCTGCTGTCAGCTCTCGTGAGCCGGTTAGAGACGGCTCCAGCATACTCTTGGGTCCACTATACAAAAACCCCTGATCTAAACCAGTCCTTTTATTTTACAACTTATTCCAATCCAACCAATAACAACCTACTTTGTGCCAGGCACTAGTTACAGGGGAAACAAAGACAGAAACAAAACAGCCTCGGCCCTATTGGGTGTGAAATACACATACTTTTTTTTATATGAAATATATACAAGGCAGTGCTAATTGATCTAAATAGTACTAACAACTGGAAGGGCCAATTCAACCCAGTTCAGCCAACAATAATCAAGCACCTACTGTATACCAGTTTGCTGGGAATACAAAGATGGAAATATTCAAAACCAGCTCCTGTCCTCAAGGAGCTTCCTGGAGCCTCTTATAGGAGGCAGGGCCTTCAGAGTGGTGGAAGAGAGTAGGAAAAGCTTTCTGGGCACGAAAGACAGCCTGTGCAGTGTGCAGGATACCAGTTACTAGCCACAGATCCCTAGCACTAGAGCAGAGCATTTGTGGAGGGGACTAAGAGGGAATTGGAAGGGAAAGGCAAGTGGGAGCCAGATGGTATAGGGCTTTCAATGCCAGGCTGAGGAATTTGTATTTGATCCTGGAGGCGATAGGGAGCCACTGGAAATTTATGAGGAAGGGAGTGGATGGTGTCTGTGTGACCTGGAGAGAATAGAGATGTAGTATGGGTAGAATCAACATGAAGGGGCAACTGATTGGGAGTCTAAGAGAACGCCAAGGTTGCAAAAATGAAGATGTACCCCTAGTAGGAATTAAGGGGGAAGCTGAAACCCAGAGACATGGAATGATTTGCCCAAGATCACACTGGCAGAATCAGGATTTCCTCCTAAATCCTCTGAGATGCATGACAACCTAGCCCTGCATTCTTCATATACGTCCACTAGCAGGTCAGGTCCTCCTCCAGGTGCACACACCTTGGTGCCCTTCTGTGATGGAAGAGAAAGAAACATTGCCTTCACCTGTGTCAACCACCTGCCGTCTCCCAGTGGGGTGAGGAAGGAAAAAGGGTGTCCCACAGGGGCCTGGGGCCAAGGAGTATCAGTCCTGTGCCAGCCTTGCTGTAGTAACCACCTGGTCTGGCTTCTTCTCAGTGCCTCAGTCTCCTTTTCTGTTAAAAAAAAAAAAAGAGGGGGGTTGACTAGACCACTAAGGTCTCTCCCAGTTCTAAATCCATCACTCTTATGATCTTTCCCTCTCTGGGTCTCAGTTTCTCCTTCTGAAAAACGCTCTCTTGGGCTCATATAGACCTGAGGCTATAGGAGTCAGCCAGGTCCCTTCTAGGTCCAGATGTCTTGAGAACCCCAGATGGATTATCAGATCACTGGGTTTAGGCCTGTGCTTCCTCCTCCCAGCCTCAGCCCTCAGGGAGAGGAGCAGGAAGAAGTTCCGGCCTGTGAGGAGGGTGGGTCCCCCTTCCCAAGTCCCTCCCCCAGGGCCCCACCCTGGGAGAAAGATCCGGCTCAGACCCGGACACCAGGGGTTCATCTCTCAGCCCTGGGGCGTGAGAAAGCCTAGAGGATTAGGGGAGCAGGGTGGTTCAAGGTTAGATGGGGCAGGACTGCTGGTCCGACCTCACCTGGAATGGGGTGGGGACAGGCTGAGTCCTAAAGCTGTTTTAATATGGAATAGATGGTAAATTGGGGGGTGGGGGGTCTGGAGGACGAGGGCTCAGGGCCTTGGCCCCCCCTTTCACCACCCCGAAGTGCAATGCTTGGCATCCCAAAGCACCGAGTGTTCTGGCTGCTCTCCCTTCTGCCTCTCTTCCCCCCGCCCCCCTTGGAATCATCGCTACTCGTCGGTCCTGGATGTGGGAGCCCGGCGCCTTCGCAGCCGAAACATCCAACCCCCTGGTTCCTCAGACTCTCTCCGAATCTTCCAAGGGGAAGGAGGAGGATGAGAGAAACGGGCAGAGGGAAAAGAGATAGAGAGGGAGATTGAGAGATGGGGAGAGAGACAGAGACAGGAGGATAGAGAGGGAGGAAAACGGAGGCAGCCGGAGTGGCCCTGGCATAGAGACTGCAGACAGATAGATGGGGGGGGGGGGGGTTGGGGGGGGGAGGCCAGGAAGGACACAGGGGGAGCTGGACACAGGGAATATCGCCCAGCTTCTGCAATTCCACCTGGACAGAGACTGTGGATGAGAAAGGGACAGGAGAGAACTGGGGAGAGGCAGAGAGAATCTTCCAATCGTTTTTCCTGGTTAGGTGGGTGAGAGTGTCCTGCTCTTCACTCATTGTAAGCCTTTCCTTCTGTTCCCTGTCCCTCTGCAGGTCTACCCACCGGTGACACCGATGAGCACAATGACCCCACTCAATTCCTACATGACCCTGAGTCCCCTGAGCCCCCCATACCCACCTCCTGGCCTTCCAGCCTCCCCCCTGCCAGCTGGCCCCCTGGCCCCCACGGCTCCCTCAGCGCCTCTGGGACCTCCATTCCCAGCTCTGGGACCCAGTGGGGGCAGCGGAGGGGGCCCTGGGTATGCTGGCCCAGGACCTGTGTTAGGTCGGCCTAAGGAAGCCCCTAAGGGCAGTTACCGCCGTCCTCTGGCCCATGCCAAACCCCCATACTCCTACATCTCCCTTATCACCATGGCCATCCAGCAGGCTCCTGGCAAAATGCTGACCCTGAATGAGATTTATCAGTGGATTATGGACCTGTTCCCTTACTACCGAGAGAACCAGCAGCGATGGCAGAACTCCATTCGCCACTCACTCTCCTTCAATGATTGCTTTGTCAAGGTGGCCCGATCCCCGGACAAGCCCGGCAAAGGCTCTTACTGGGCCCTCCATCCAGGCTCCGGCAACATGTTTGAGAATGGTTGCTATCTCCGGCGGCAGAAACGCTTCAAGCTCGAAGAGAAAGTCAAGAAAGCTGATGGTGGGGGTGGGGGACCAGGTGGCCGGGGAGCAGCCGGGGCTTCCTCAGCTGCCTTGTCCTCCTCCCCACCTCCACCACCTGGGCCCCCTCCTCCAGAGGCAGAGGCCCGGGGTGGCGGGGAGGGAACAGCAGGGACCCTGAACTGCAGCAGCTCGCCCCCACCCTCGGGGGGCCCCTATTTCCCTGGCTTGGAACTCCCCAGTGAGCTGAAGTTGGATGTCCCCTATAACTTCAACCACCCCTTCTCTATTAGTAATCTGATGTCTGAGCAGGCAGCACCAAGTCCGCTGCCACAGGCAGCTCCCAAGCTCGACGTGGGTTTCCCCGGCTATGGGGCAGAGGGTGGGGGTGGACTTGGTGAGGCTGGGGTCTACTACCAGGGCCTGTACACTCGCTCTCTGCTCAATGCGTCCTAGCCACAGGGGAGTATCCAGTGGAGTGGAAAGAAAGGGGGTGGGCCTGGGATGTCAAGGTGAGGTACAGTTGTCATCTATGGGGACAGGCAGGACTCCTGTGTCTGTTGGAATGGATTGCTGTCTTGGTTGGCTGCTGGCTGCCATTTTGGTTGGCATTTCAACCTTTCCATTGGTCATCACAATGGCTTTCATCCTTCTTTCTTTCTGGTTGTCATTTTAGTCAGTGTCTTGGCTTATCCCATCGGTCATCACATTGGCTGCCATTTTCCCCTCCACGTTACAATATTCTAAGTTGGGATTGGTTAAAGAGATTGGGGGGGGGCTCAGTTTGAGCTGCTCCCTTTAACTGGGAGGCCCAGTGCAGTGAGGGGACTGTGGCCAGGAAGGGACTGCCCCTTTTCAGTGGCTTTTGGGCTTGGACATTAAAGCTTTTCTCTCCCCTCTCAGTCTGCATCTCAGCTGCTTCTGTTAATCTGCGTCAGAAACGGGAAGGAACTCTAATGCCTGGGTCCCTTTTCCCCAGAGCTGTGGCCATTGGTGAGAGAAGGCTGATACTGGGTACCCTTCTCCTTGGCTTCTTTGTCAGTGAAGTTCATCACCCCTCTAATCTTCCTGACCCCAAATAAAGATGATGATGATGATAACTAGAAGCAGAGGGACCTCAGAGAGCCTATAACCCAACCTTCTCATCTTCTGGATGAGGCTCAGAGAGATAATGACTTGCACAGGGTCACACAATTAATAAGTGACAACTGGAATTTGAGCTCAGGTCCATGGACTCAAGATGCAGTTGAAAAAATTCTGAATTTGGATCCTAGCATTGCCACCTACATTAGCGTGGCCTTGGGGAAGTCAGTACCCCAGTTTCCTCATCTGTAAAATGAGGGGGTAAGGTCTCTTCCAGCTTTCAGTCTAGGCTCCAGCCATGCCACAGCTTCAAATCTGAGGACATGTACCTGAGGACTCCCATTTATAAAGTCATTGGAGGTTTGTAGAAGCTTTTCTCTGGGAGCACTAGATGCCTGGGTGTCTAGTCAGGCCCTCAGTGCTGGAGCTGGGTAGGGGGTGGGGAAGGCAGACATGGGCCTGACCTTTGCTCCCCACCTCCCCCCACCTGTGTCCCTGACCCCAGAACAGTTTGTTCACCAGAGCTGTCCCTGCCAGTCTGGCTCAGGAAAGAGGGAGAGGGAGGCAGTTTCTCCACCTCAGGACCCTCCCCCCACCCCAATCCACATTTAGAGGGTCCCCAACCTTGGCCCTGCTGGAGAAGAGCCAAATCAGGACTGGGGGATGGTGGCTATGCAAGTGTCCCTCCATGCATCTGTTTGGAGAAAGCTTGCCCTTGGGGCCCGAGTCTCCTCTTTCCTCCACTCCCTCTTATCTGTGTATGTTGTCCCTGTCACTGTCTCTGTCTTTTTCCAGATCTTTGCCCCGTCTCCTGTTTCTGGGTCTCTGTCTCAGCCTGTGGCTTTCTTTTTTCACCTCTAGGACTATAACTGTCTCTTTCCACCTGTTTTAAAACAACATTTTGTAGATTTCTCTTGTGTTCCATGGTCCTTTGTATGAGATCCTGGATCTTAGTCCGTGTGTGTGTGTGTGTGTGTGTACACACACCGGCTTTTCCCTGTGATCTCCGTGTGTCTTTTTCTATCTCTGCGTCTCTTTCCTCCTCTTACAGGAAGAGACAGCAAGAAGGACAGCCCCATTCCGTCTATTTCTCTTCCCTGACCCTCTGGCTCTCCCGGTGTGTTTTCTGTGGGCTCCTGTTTTCCCAGCCCTGCCTCCGTCCCTCCAGAGCCCTGGATCCTCATTCCTCCCCCACCCCACCCCCCCTTCCTTCCCGCCTCCCAGTCCGTGCCTGGCTCCCTGTCTGTCCCTCCGTCCTCCGGAGCCCGCCCGGGGAATTCCTCCGGCTTCCTGGAAAAAACAAGTGGGAGCAGCCCCAGACAGGGGCTCAGTCTCTCCCTGGGCTCCCTCCCCCCTCCGCGGACCTCGGGGTCTCTCCCGGAGCGAGCGGGCCGGGGGCCAGGCGGGGCCGGGGCTGAGGCCGGAGGCTGCGGTTTAGCCGCTCCCCAGAGGCCCCCGGATCTGGCCCCCACCCCGGCCAACAGCCCAAATATTATTCCACGCGAGCGAGCGAGGGAGCCGCCGCTGCTGCCTACAGCTGAAAAGAGCCTTTTTCATCCTCCTCCTGGGGGCGGGGGGGGGGGGGGGGGGGAAGAAGCTGGGGCTGGAAGTGGGGGCCCACCCCAGCCCTGGGCCGGAGACCCCCCGGGCCTCCCCGGCCCTGCCCCACGGTTCAGCTCCGGATCCAGAGGGCTGCAGCCCAGAGGAGTGTTAGTTGGGGTCTCCGTGGCCCAAGAGAGGCTGGCTGGGGGCTGGGTGTCTGGCTGGACTTGGCTGGCCTGGCGTGCCATCCCCCACCCGCCCTGAGGCCCACGCCCAAAGCGGAAAAGTACACTGGCCAGGGACCCAGGGGGACACCGGGACACATGGATGCATGGCCACACAGAGGCGAGGACCAGGAGATGCACTTGGGTTTTCAGGTGTACACGTTCAGCTGTAGTCAGCCAAGGGTATAAAAGGGCCACTGTGGCCAGAGAGCACCTCCGTCCCAGAGGCTGGGGGGATCCTGGATGGAGGGCAGCAAGGACCTTGGAGCTCATCCAGGCCAATGCCCAGTGAGGAAATTGAGGCCCAGAGAAAGGAAAGGACTGGGTCAGGGTCTCACATCAATTGTCAATGGCAGAACTCAGGCTTCTAGACTCCAAATCTATATTTTATGTATGGGGAGGTGTGTCTGGCAGTGCCCCCGGCCCCCATCTGTCTGTCCCCAATCCCTGCCCCAATGTTTTCTCTCAAGCCTGCCCTCCATGGAACATGTGGAAGCCATTGGGTGGCCTGCTCTCATTTCTCCTCTCCCCTTGATCCCCTTAGCTGGCTCTCCGGGAAGGATTTGGGGGCTCCCAAACTAGGATGGGGAGGCTGTTCCCACCCCCTTCATCAGGCCCCCTCTCCCTCTCCTTGGCCATCCTGCCCAGATTCTCCCCTCAGGGCTGGTCTTGCCTGCCTCCCTCCTTACCACTCCCCAGGGATGGGGTCCCCAGCCCACCTAGCCTCCCCTAGACTCCCCTCCCCTCCACACCCCTCCCGCAAGTTCTGGGCCGGGTATATATATCTGTGGCCGGCGGCAGCAGCCTAGGCAAACACTGGGGCCTTTGTATCCATTTCTCCTCTTCTGCCCCATCCAGCCCAGCCTCTCCCTCCCTCTCTTCAGCCCTCCCTTCTTCCCTCCCAGCACAGAGACGTTCCTGTGGGGGCTGCCAGCTTCCTGTCCCCCCGCCTACCGGCCAGAGGTGTGAGCCCCTCGGTGTAAGGCCCAGGCGGCCAGAGGCCCCCAGAACAGGCCCAGGCCCAGGCCCAGCCGCCAGCGACCCACCAAGACAGACTGGCTGGGGGCTGCCAGGGGGTGTGTGTGGAAGCTTTCCAATCCTGATGGAATTTTTTTTTTTTCCCTGAGGGAGGCAGGGGCCAGGGCAGGGTCCCCAAGAGTTCTCTGCCTGGCCTGGGGCCCCTGCCTCTCTGGCACCTCCCTCTGGACTGTCTCCCTGAGTTTCACCATTTTTCTGCTTCTCTGTCTCTGGGGCCCAGGTACTGACACTTCCTTTTCGGCCAGCCAAGGTGGCTCCTGGTGTCTGTTCTGAGCTCTCTCCCTATCTCAGCATGTCTCCCTATGTAGCTACCTGCCTCATTGACTCAATCATTCACGCAACAAACACTCATTTACACCTCGTTTGGCAGGCTGGTGGGACAGGGCAGGAGACCTTTTTTTAAGGGATCGTGATCTCTCAGGGTCTGCCTTAGAGGATGTATGAGGAATTTTCTCTCTGCCCATGTGTGCTCTGTGTCTTGACTGTATCTCTTTCCATCCCTGGGTTTCTTTGAATTTCTGGGTCTGACTCTTCCTGTCTCCCAGTCTCCCCCTGCCCAGGGTTGGTTAATGGGTAACAAGGCTGGGGGCTCTATCTGAACACACATCAGGTGTGTTCTCTCGAGGGGGAAGGGATAGTGTGACACCCCCCCCCCCAGCTTGACAGCTGTTCTTAAAGGGGCAGGGTCTGCTTGTCCCCTCCCCCTTCTCTCCAGTTCTGGTATCTCAGGGCTCAGAGCCTCACCACCCTTCTCTAAGCCCAGAAGGTTTAGAAACCCAAATCTTCTTTTCATCTCCCCCCCACCAAACTGCTTCCCCCCTTCCTTTAGCCTTATCGGCCGTGCCTGTTTGTCCAGGGGGCGGGTTTCCCAGCCCTGCCCTGGCACCTGGATTACATACAGTGCCAGGGGTCCAAGTGCTTGGGTGTCCCCAAGTTGAGGGCCTGGACACCTAGGGACTGGGGAGTTGGGTGCTTGGGGACAGATTTGGGGGACTGGATGGATTCTGGCCTCTAGAGGAATAGGACCCCTGGTCTAGTGGGATTTGATGCCTGGGCTCTTTAGGAATTTTTTTAAGGGGGGGGGTAGAGGTAACCGACTGCAGGACAGACAGGATATCTAAGGCCTGTAGACCAGGGGTACTGAAGTGCTTGGTGACTAGGGGAACTGGACCCTCAGTAGTCCCTGGATGGGGCTTAGATCCCAAGGTACTCCATGGGGAGGGGACCATGTCTAGGGCCCTAGGAAGCTAGGAGGGGCCTCAGGGAGGTGAGGTCTAACTTCCAGGACACTGGGTGGGGCTGGGGGGGACTGGTGTGGGGGGGGTATACTGAGACGTTTCCGCCTGTAATTAGATTTTTCTGTTTCTCTCTCTGTTGTCCTTTTCTTGCTATGCTGAAATCTCTATCTCCTTCCAAATAGGAGCCTAGGACAGCTGGAGGGGGGTGGGGGAAGCATCCCATCTTTAACCCCTTGTCTACCACCAGATGGGGTGGCCCCGCCCCAGCCGTCCCCCCATCCTCTCGGCCTGCCCGCCTCTGTGACGTCATAAGCAGGAAGTCCTGGTTAATTATTAGTTCCTTGGGGCAGGTGCGGGACAAGGCCGCGCAGATAAGAAGCTGCGGCTGGGAGGCTGGCCCAGCCCACCCCTGGGTGTCCCCTCCCCCACTTCGGGAAGTACCCCTTTCTCTTTGATCTTTTCCCGCCCAAGGGGCATAGAACCCAAGCTCCTAATACCGTGCTAGCCAGCGGCTTACTGTGCTACGGACTCCTTAGCTTGCCTCCATCTAGTCCTGGTCCTCCCTGGCCTCAGTTTCCCCACCTGTGAAATGAGGGGGCTACTTTGAGATCTCTTGCTTATACAGCCCCCTTTTCTGGAGTGCTTCCCGGACTGACCCTTGCTTGACGTGCTGCCGGTCAGAGGTGCTCTCTGAAGGTAGAGGTGCTCCTTTAAGGCAGGAATCACGTTAGCTCGGTTACAAGAGGAAGCCGGTGTCTCAGCCTTCCAGCCAAGTCGGGGGCTCAGGGGCAGGAAGCTTGGATGCCTAGACACTGGGGGACGGAACGTCTGGGTTTGTCCCGTAGTGGTGTTGGCAGACGGAACGTGAAGGTCCACGAGTGGGCAGTGGCTGAGCTGTGAAGATATTCCCAGGGGTTGGGGGGTCTGGGTGCCTGAAGGGGTTCCCATCTCCATGGAGCTCGGAGGGAAAGACGTTCCCTGATCCCAACCCCCACTCCCGGAGAACCGGAGACGGTGTCCCGTGGGGACTGAGGAGAGGACACCCGGCTCCCTGGGAAGCTGGAGTCCCATGGTCCCCCTTTTCGGGGTGACCATCTTCATTGAGCTCTGGGAGAACGACGTTCCCCGATCCCCATCCCCATCCCTGGGGAGCTGGAGCCTGCGGCCCTTGGGGAGGAGAGGAAAGGTCACCCGGCTCCCTGGGAAGCTGGAGTCCCATGGTCCACCCCTTTTCGGGGTGACCATCTTCATAGAGCTCTGGGAGAACGCCGTTCCCTGATCCCCATCCCCACCCCTAAAGGACTGGAGCCTGCTTGGGGACTAGAGGAAAGGCCATCCGGCTTCCTGGGAGGCTGGAGTCCCGAGGTGCGTCTTTCGGGGTGCCAGCTTGGGGTGCGCATGGATCTCGAGCGCCACCTGGCGGCCTCAGGCGGAACTATGGGGGGACGGAAGGGGGAAAGTTGAGAAGGGACCTAGGACCACAGAATTTAGGCTTGGGACAGTGGATCTTCTGGTCTAACCCAGGGGTAGGGAACCTGCGACCTTGAGGCCACATGTGGCCGTCTAGGTTCTTGAGTGCAGCCTTTTGGAGTTTGGAGTCAAAGGGTCGCACCTGAGGACATAGAGGGCCACATGTGTGCTCGAGGCTGTAGATTTCCCACCCCTGGTGTAACCTTTTGATTTTATGGCGTGTGTGTGTGTGTGTGTGTGTGTGTGTGTGTGTGTGTGAGAGAGAGAGAGAGAGAGAGAGAGAGAGAGAGAGAGAGAGAGAGAGAGAGAGAGAGAGAGGGAGAGAGGGAGAGGGAGAAAGAAAAGGGGGCAGAGACGAGAGACAGAGAGGAAAGAGAGGAGGGAGAGGGAGAGAGAGAAAAACTGAGGTCATTTAATAAGTAGCTGATATGTGACAGGCACTGGGAATAGAAATGAGCAGGTCCTGACCTAGAGGAATTTTCAGGCAAGACAAACATGCAGTGACACCGGTGGGAATCTGGGGGGGTCTTTTGAAAGGGTGCATTTGATTGGAGCCTTAAGGAAATGGAAGAACCAGAGCATTCCAGGCCGCATCGGGGGTCGGGGTGTGTAGTTTATGCAAAGACAGGCAGGCTGGAAATGATGGGATATCCTGTGCAGAAAAGATCCAGGAAGCCCCTTTGGCCAGAAGGAAGAGTTAAATAGAGGAATAAAAGGAGAATATCCTGTAATCAGCCCAGGAGGCCCATTGGAAGTCAGACTGTCAAGGAGGGCTTTGGATGCCAGATTCTGCTCTTCAGCTAAAGGCATCTAGGAGCCATTGAAGCTTCTTGAGGTCCTCCCTGTCCAACTTTAGACATATCTGTTGGGTACCAGTGAGGCAGACTGACTGGCTGAAGAGGGGAGAACCAAATGCAGTGACTAGTGACATCCTGAAGATGTGAGGAGGCCCTGGAGGACCGTGGTTGTGGTGTGAGTGGAGAAAAGATGTGAGACCCGTTGCCGAGAATGGATGACCGGCCCTAATAAAAGTGATAATAAATGATCAACAAAAGGTGGTAATGAAAGGGAAACAGCTGATGAGGAGGCCTTGGCTTGCTAGAAAAACAGTGGCCACTGGCACCAGATTCAGGGAATGCAGGAGCTGGTTTAGCAACGGTCATCAAATGAGATGGCCGCGGTGCAAAAGCCTCCCCAAGTCTGCAGTGTTTTAATTACTCCATGTCCTTGGAAGCTCCCAACATCTCTGAGTGATAGGTGCTGGCATCATCCCTATTTGACAGTTGAGGAAACCAAGGCAGGAGGTTAACATGGCTTATTAGGAAGTGTCTGAGTCTGGATTTGAATTCAGGTCTTCCTGACTTGTGCCAGTTTTGTTTTAGGCGTATCCTTAAGGTACTTGTGGGACATCACTACCAGTGACTGTGAATACAGGCCTGGCAGGGCTCAGGAGAGGAAAGCTGGGGGTGGAGATGTTTGGCGCTGGTGGGATAGGAGAGGGCCCTGGATGGGGCAGTACTCCTACACCACAGAAGTGAGTAATGGATAGAGGATGCCGGTCCCGGCAAAAGAGTAAGGCAACAAGGGGCAGAGTTCCTCTGAGAGCCCTGGGGCTACTTCCTTTACCAGCTACAGCAAAGCTAGAGGGCCTGGGTCGAGGGAAAGCTAAAACTTCTTACTAAGTATGGACCCTGCTCTAAGCCCACATCTCATTTGATCCTCCCAATTACCCTGGGATATGGGTGCTTTTATCATTACCACCATTTTACAGAGGTAAACTGAGGCAAGCAGGGGTGAAGTGACTTACCTGGGGTACACAGTTAGCATTTGAATTCAAGACTTCCTGACTCCAGGCCCAGCATTCCATTCACTGCACCACCAGTTATCCCATTTACTGGCAGAATTTTAGAAACTTGGAACCTTACAAAACCACCCTGACCAGGAGTGCCCAGATATTTCCTAGTTCCATGTCCCTTGGCTTTCAGCAAGTCTTTCTATATCCCTTGAGTATTTTATTGTTTACTTGTGTCCAACTCTTCCTGACCCCTTTGCACCATACTGTCCATGGGGTTTTCTTGGCAAAGATACTGGAGAGGTTTGCCATTTTACAGATGAGGAAACTGAGGCAAACAGGGTTAAGTGACTTGCCCAGGGTCACACAGCTAGTAAGCATCTGAGGCTGGATTTGAACTCAGGTCTGACTCCATGTCCACTTCTTTAACAGATGAGTCAGCCAGTTGCCTTACTAAACATAAAAGGATGTAAATTTGAGCTTTTCTTGCATATGTATCTAAGAAGGCAAGTAATGAATTATAGGACGACATAGCTATTTGCCAAATATTCCCCGTAAGCCCCTGGCCAGCTTCTTGTACTGCCTGGAGGTAAGCATGCCCTACCTTGGGAAACCTCCCTGTACAGGAGAGAACAGGAAAAGTGCTCAGTTCCCAGAGAGCCAGGGGCACCGCTGGGATTTCAAGCTCTGGGCTTCTGAGGTCTAGCATGGAGCCAGGCCCTTGTTTCACTGATGAGATCAGAGCTGAAGAAAGGGAGGCACAGGCCCTGGGCCACGAAGGTGGCCAGCTCTTTTTCAGAGCATTTGATGGGGCATGCTAAGGCTGGGAGGGCCCTTGGGATTTCGAAGATGAGGAGATTAAATCTCCAAGAGAGGAGGACCTGGGGAGCTGGGGTCAGAGGCAGACTCTGCATTAGGTGGTCTTCTGGAGTTCCTGGGACCAAGAGGCAAGATGGCTCAGACCCAGAGTGAGAAGTCCTGGAATGGAACTGAGAAAGACCAACAAGGCAGACGCAAAGAGGACTCAGGACCACTGGGAAAAAACCCAAAATTTTGCTTTATTGAAGGAGGACATCCCTGCCCCCAAAAAGGAGTTTCTTAATCCAGGTGTGTTCTTTCTGAAAGGGCAGGTTGGGACCCTTTCCCCCTCCCCCCCATACAAGCAGCAGAAAAGCCAAGCACTAGAAGTGGGGGAAGGGGACTAACTAAGACCCCCTGTGAGGGTGGAGAAGTTACAGGCTTGAAAACAACCCCTCCCCCACAAAGCATCAAGGGCCCCAGCAAGGGAAGTCTATGGCTCCATCCATGTCTTTCCCCCCAGATCATGAGCTGACTGTTCTTAGGGTGCTGGATTGGGTGGGTGCCCCCACCAGCGAAGACAAGTGCTCTGCCTGCATCGACCCCATCTGCCCTTGGATTTGGGGAAAGACTTGAGGAAGGGTGGGGACCCAGGTGCCTATGGAGAATTCTTTCTTGAATGTGTACCCCTCCCAAGGAAGCTGTTGAGGAAGGGCAGGACTCAGTAACTGACGGCTTCAACGCTGACCTGGAAACCATCACACACACACACACACACACACACACACACACACACACACACACACACACTCCCAACCCCAAGGGAGAGGGCATTGGCTGTTCCAGAGTTTTGTCCAAAAACACGTGCCCCAGCTTTGGGACTCACCCTGGACCTGTGGGACTCAGAGGTCAGCTGTTCTAGTGAGGCTCTGTACGGAGTCAGGACTCAATCGTCCAGTGTCCCGGCTGCTAGGCTTTGGAGGTGTGCTTGAACTGGTCTCCCCCTGGGACCAGAGGTGACCATTCCCAGGAAGCGCTAATGAATGGTAAGGACCCACAGCATGTCCATAGTCCCAGCTCTGGGGTTTTGGGATGTCTTTAAATCCAGATCTCCCCCTGGAATTGGAGGCAATGGTTCCAGAGTCCTTTTTTTTTTTTTTTTTTTTAAGGGGAGGGGCCCCCAAAACTCTGGGCCCCACTTTGGGCTTTAGGGCCCCATGAAATCCAGGGGCCAGGTCCCTCAGCTCTGAGCTTTGGAACAGTTCTTGAGCCTGTCTCTTCCCCCCTCCACTGCAAAGGAGCTCAGTGTGAAGGAGATTGGGTCTAGATGTCAAAGGGCCAGTTCTGAGGGCTCTGGAAATGTCCTTGCTCCATCTCTCACTGGAAATCGGGGGCAGCATTTCCAGAGTTTTGTCCGAGGGCAAGAACCCAGACACCTGGGTCTCCAGCTCTGGACTTTGGGGGTGCTCTAGCCCCATATTCCCCCCCCAAATCTGGGGTGGCTGTTCTGGGAAAGCTCAGTCTGGGGGCTGGGAACCAGGAGTTTGGCAGGGCTCAGCTAAGAGCTCTGGGAGGGGGGGTGTTCTTGAGGCTGTTTTACCCCAGAATTGGCTCTAGGAAAGCTCAGTCTGGAGGTAAGGGAAGGGTGTAGGGGCAGGGGCTGCTCAGAGGGAATAATTTAGCTGCAGGGTCCAGGATCCCAGAAACCTGGGGCCTAGGAAGGGACGTGGGGAAGGAGGGAGAGCCAAGCTTAGGGATCCCGCTCCTTCTTCACCTTGATGTCTCCTGCCAGGATGGTGGCAATCTCACCCTGCATGAAGGCCCAGGGCACGCTGGACCCCACTAGTGGGCACTTGTCCCCACTGGGACAGTAGACCTCACCAGCAGGGCCCATGGTCTTGATAAACTCCCTTGAACATGGGAAGCAAAATTTGTGGCCTGGCACTGAAGGACACTGGACAAAGTGGGTGTCCTCCAGCCTTTCCCGGCACAGAGTGCAGCACAGGGGAGCCCCGGTCCCACTGGCCCCACTAGCTGCCCAACCCCTCCACCGCTCCCAGCCTCTCCCTCTGCCTCTCCGTTGCGGGCTACCAGCCTCTGAGGAGCAGCTGGGGATGAGCCCGCCGGGCTGGCTCCTCCGGCCCTCCCAGGGCCGCCCCCGCCTCCCTCCTTGGGCGACTGCCCAAGCCCCTCAGCCACTGTCTTCAGGGCTGCGATGGGGGAAGGCGCCCCAGCTGCCGCTACTGTGGGCTCACCCGCATAGGGGGCTGCTCCCCAGTGGCGTTGCTGCTGCTGCTGCTGCTGATGTTCCTCACTCGTCAGCTTCCCAGCTGCCTCCCCCTCCGGCTCTGGTGAGGCTTTGCGCCTCCTGGGGACCGGGCCGGGGGTCCGTGCTGGGCGAGCAGAGGCACCATCGGGGGACTGCAGTGGCAGGGCCTCGGCAGGGGCGGGCTCCCGAAAGGTGCGCACCCCATCGGTGAGGAGCTCGGCCAGCTGCCTCCACTCCCCAGAGCCATGCCGTTTCTCATATTCCAGGTACTTGAAGCCAGACGAGGCCAGAGCTTTGCCCGGCTCCCGGAGGGCATCGTGGAACATCTGGCGGGCCACCGCCAGGACACCGGCATAGACGTTCCCAGAGCCACAGGGGTACTCGGTAAAGAGCTTTAGCTCGAACTCATAGCCTGGGGGGCGGGCAGTAGCATCAAAGGCAAACACTCGCCCCACCAGCCCGTGGTCCTTCTTGAAGCGCACATTGAAGGGGGCACAGGCCGAAAGCGCCAGCAGCTGGTCCCGCACGGCCTTGGGCCGCCCGTGCCATTCCTCAGCTCGGCCCCGCATGGCCTCATTCAGCTCTGCCAGGCAGTCTGCCGCCCTCGGGGGCTGGCTGCCCACAACGACCCCGGCACCAACCCCGGCCACTGCCTTCTCCTTCTCAAAATCGGGCCCGAAGCCCGGGCGCGCCCCCAGGGCCATCCCCCGGCTGCCCAGCCCCGACACGGCAGCTGCTAGCAGCCCAGGCGACACCAGACCAGGCATGGCCCCCAGCAGAGCCCTCCGGGCCCCATCTGCTTCCCCATTGGCCAGCCGGGCCCCCATCCCAAAGTCCAGGGTGGTCGGGGCCAGGGGCATGCGGGAGGTCTGGCCGGAGACTGCAGCGGTGGCGATGGAAGACGAGGACGAGGAGGACGAGGAGGAAGACGCCCGGTCATAGCGGTCTGGGGGCTGGGCCCCCACGGCCTCCTTGCCGGCGGTGGAGGGGGGCTTGAGCGCGGGGGGCCCCGGGGAGCGGCCCTCGGGCAGAGAGTGGCTCCGCTTGAGTTGTCTGGCCGCCTCGATGAGCAGCTCGATGCGGTCGGCGCCCTCGAAGTTCACGCACCCCCGGCATACGGCCTCACTGAAGTCCCACACCATGGCCCACGGCATCTTGGGCAGATCGCACAGGTAGCACCACTGGCGCCGCGACGCTTGCACGGACGCCATGGCGCCCGGGGCTCAAGCCGAAGGCCGGCGGGGCCTGGACGCCGGGGGCTGGGCTCCGGCCCTTCCGCGGCCGGCCGCCCCGCGGTCCCGCCTTCCCTCCCTCGCGCAGAGCTGCGCAGCTCCGAGGAGGGGGCGCTCCTGGGCTCGACGTCCGGCCGGAGGGCCCGCCCCGCCCCGCCGCGCTCCGCTCCCCTCCGCGGGCGGGCTCGGCGGCTCCGGGCCACGCTGGCGTGGGCCCCGCGCGCGCAGCTTCCCGTGCCTGGCCTGGGCCTCGCCACGGCACCGCCCCTGCCCGCCGTGGCCGTCGCAATCCGCTCTCTCCGCTGCCGCGGCTGCCCGCCTTCCTCTGGCCCAGCAGCCGCCTCGCAGGGAAACTTACATAACGCACGCGGGCAAAGCCTTCTGGGGGATGTAGTCTCTTCCGAGGGCCAGCCGGGGATGGGCGGAGGGAGCGCGACGCAGAGCGAAGCAGGGCATCGCAGAGCGGGGCAGGGCAGCGCAGAGCGAGGCAGGGCAGCTTAGCCTTCGCTCTCTGCTAGCCACTCTGGCCGCTGGGATGCCCGCTAGGCCTGGGGGAGGTGGGAGGACAGTCCTAGCTGCCGGCGCGTGACCCCAGAAGAAGCACTGAATGGTAGAACAGAAGACGCAGACCATAAGAACGAACCAGGGGAGGGGGTGGGGGATGGAGTCAGCGGTGCTAGGATTGAGATGAAAGCCCCTTGGCTCTCGTGGAAGCCAGCCCCCTTCGTTTTCCAGAAGGGGAGCCCAGACTGAAGAAGGGGCATGAATCAACCCAACCGTGAATCAATCCCTCCCGACCCTGGAGGCAAGCACCAGGGCATAGTGTCTGGGAAAGGAGGCCGGACTCTAGGGAGGAAGGCTGGGCTGCATCCCGGGAGCAAGTGACCTCCCCGCTCAGCCTCCGTGTCCCCCTCTGTACAGTGAAGGGCTGGAATGGGCTAGAGGCTGACCTCAGAAGCTGAGAGCTGCAGCGGGAAGGGACCTCGGAGATCGCCTAACTCCCTCATTTTACCGATGGGGAAACGGAGGCCCAGGGAGGATATGTGCCGGCCTAAGGTCACGCAGAGGCAGTATTTGAAACATGTCCTCTCCAGTCCTGCCTTTCTATCATCCTTTGGGTCCACGGGCTGGGGGAGCACCAGGTCGGTGCTTGGTCCCTCCCTCCCCCTCCACTTCAAAATTATGGGATCCTGGGGTGAGAAACTTTTTCCACTTTTCCCCAGGCCCTAACGGGTTAACTTTCTCAACTACAGGCCCTCCCCGACAAGCTCACTACAATTCCCAGAATGCTCCGTGGTTTGGGGGGAAGGTGGTGAATTTCCTGTCCCCCCCAACCTGCCTCCTACCCACAATTCTGTTCTCTCCAGTTCCGCTTTTCCCCCTCGAGTGCTGATTAAGCCCTGGGCTCCAGACTGGGGAAGCGAGGCCCCCGTCTCTCCTCTAGTCCGCCCTCGGGAGAGGAGGGAGGCCGGAGACCTGGGAGTCTGTCTACCATCTGCATCCATACCCTGGGGAGAGCGTTGGACTTGAACCCTGGCTCTTCTCCCCCGTGTGTCCTTGGTCAAACGAGCTAGTGTCTGCAAAGCGCTTGGCATAGACTCCCTAAGCTGTCCCGAGTCTCCTCTTCTGTAAGATGCGGGTGACTCGATATCCGACTCCCCTTTCCTCCTTCCAAGGGCAGGAAGAAAACATAGACCCCTTGTCCCGATCTAGCAGATGAAGCAGTCGGACTAGGCAGTGGTCCCAGGTGCCCAGATCTGTAAATAACGCGTTGTAACTAGCTTGTCCCAGCAGCACCAGGATGTGATTACTGCCTGGAACCCGCGTGGACGTGGGTTCAGATGCTGCCTGCTCCTGCCCATTCTAGCCAATAGCCAACCCCCTGTAGACTCCCGTTCGGCGGTCTATAAAAAGTGTACCTGAGGAGGGCTACATGTGACTCCCCTCATGAATGCTGGACAGCTCAAAATATGTCTGAAAGATCCTTTGCAAACAGCGTGGCCATTGGAAATCTGGTATTGTCACTACAAGGCCTCTGAGACCTGACACAGGCTTCATATTAAAAAATAGTTTATTGATATCTTGTTCTTGTGGGGGGTAGGAAGGTGGGCACGGAGTGGTAGTGGGAAGGCCTGAGGCCTGCAGGAGGACTTAGCCCCTCTGGTGTGAGAGGAGAGGCAGGGAGCTCCTGATGTCCCCATGTCTTGCCCGTGGCTTCTGAACCTGGGGTTCAGATGCTGTCTAGGCACAGTGGTGGAACCCTGAGCCTAGCTTCTGGGCCAAGAGAGGAGGCCCTCACGAGCTGGGAGGATTGGGTGGGAGTTCCCCCTGGTGGATAAGAGGGTCACAGACCCTCTAACCCCACCTCCCACAGAACAATAATAAAGTTAAAGTGAGGGCTTTGCACGTCCAAGATAGGGATAATCCTAAGGCTGTGATATTTGGGGAGGCTGGGTATGTGTCTGACTGGGAGGAGGCAGCATGGAATTGTGGGAAAGAACCCTGCATCTGGGGTCTACTGGTTTAGTTCTTAATCTAGCCCTGTCACTGATGCTATGGGGATCTTGGGTAAGTCTCTCCATCTCTCTGGGCTTCATTCCTCCTCTCTAAAATGAAGGAGCTAGGCTATGGGGACTCCAAAGTCCCCTCCGTCTCCAAATTCTATGAAACTTGGGACTAACGCTAAAGAAAATCAGGCACTAGACAGGGATTGTGGGTGGCACAGCCCCAGAGGGGGTGGTGGGGACAGAGAGCAACAGGAGGGAGCAGCTGAAGGGACCAGAGCCCAGTGGAATCGGTTACAAGCAGTGCTGAATCTCTCCCTCCCCCTCAAAGTGGGCCAAGCAGGACAGAGGGTGGCGGGAGACCAGAGTGGGCAACAGGACATCCCTGCCAGAGCAATCACATGTTCTTCCACCTTCCTCTCCGTTTTCGTGTTGGGAAACCTTTCCTCCTCTTCACTGGAGGTGAATCTCTGGGTAGAGGAGGCCGGGTACCTCCCTCCTCCCCTGGGGGGGTCCCCACTATGGCTGCCTCCTCTCCCTCCTCGATGGCTAATGCCGCAGGCTCAGGTGAGGTCTCCACCTTGGGGTGGGCCGGGGCCAGCCCGGCAGCAGGCAGGGGCACGGGTGGCTCTGGGCCTGCCAAGAGAGGCAGGAGGGCGCTGAGGACATCACTCAGCTTAGCCAGTCCCTGGCGCAAAGTGCCTTCCAATTCACGGATTGCCTCCGCGGTCTCCCGCTGGGCACGGAGGAAGTCCAGCGAAGGGTCTAGGGTGGGTGGCAGGGGAGGTGGTTGTGGGAGGCTGGAAGGAGAGGGGCCTGGACATGGGGGACGTGGAGGTGGTGATGGCGCTAGACGCGGGAGCTGGACAATCTGCAGGGCTGCCTGGTCTGGGGCCGGGGCAGGAGGCAGGGGTGGGGAATCCCGCTCTTTGGGACGAAGGAGGATGCCATCCAAAGGGTAGCAGGGGGGGCGGGCCGATGGCTCAGGGCTGCTGCAGGCCTTGCTCCGGACGGAGGTTTCTGCAGAAAGAGAGTTGTGTGAACCATGGGCCCTCAATTGAGCTGAGGAATTGGAGCATGACCTGGGGCAAGCCTTTTCTGAAGATGAGGAGGCTGCATTGAGTCTGAGGCCCCCTCTGGCTTTGGAGAGAGGGGACAGAATGAGGGGAGGCCCCAGCACTAGGCTCCCACCTTTCAATGTCAGCACGGGGGAGCCAAAGGTGCCCACTCGCTCTAGCTGCTGGAGGTATGGCCCCCAAATTTAGGGCAATTGTGCGGCCTGGCTACATGTGCCCATGGAGGGCTTGGCTCTCCGTCCAGGGCAAAGGACACACAATTTGGCATAGCAACCTGGCTATCCTGCCTTGGCTCAGTGCCCTCAGATCCCAAACACTAGGCCTGCTGGGGGCCCCGAGTCACTGTTACTTTGAGCAAATTTCCTCCCCTCTCTGGGTTTTAGTTGACTCAAGTGAACACAGGGGAGGCTGGAGTGGATGGTCCCCCAAAGGCCCTTCCTGCTCTGAAGGGCCAGAGTCCTAAAATCCTAAGACTACAAGAATCTCTCCTGTGGGAGGCTAGAGAACCCTTAAGATGCCTCCCTGCCCTGACAACCACTGATCTGAAGCTCTTCTGATATTCAGAGGATTCAGAGTGGGGAGGCACCCTAGAGATTGGAGCCCACCCCCTGATTTTAGGAAAAAACAAGCCATGGAGAGGGGAAGGGACTCATCCAAGTGGTGCTGGTGATGCTTGGTCATGTCTGACTCTTTGGGGTTTTCTTGGCAAAGGTACTGGAGTGATTTGCCATTTCATTTTACAGATGAGGGAAATGAGGCAAACAGTGACTGACCCAGGGTCACACAGCTAGTCTAAGGCTGGATCGGAACTCGGGTCCTCCTAACTGCAGGCCACTGTGCCACCAGCTGCCCTTCATCTCAGTGACACAAAGAATAACACAGGAATAAGTAAGTAGCTGGCTGAGATTTGAACACTGTATCCTAAGGTCCTCTCAAGCTCTGTGCTTGGAAAACCTGAGTTCCAATCCTGTCTCCATGGCTTCCCAGCTGTGTGACCCTGTGTGATAGCCTAGCTCAGGGGCAGATGAAGAGCTAGCATTCCCCCCATCCCAAACCTTGACAGGGTGACAGTGATGAAGCTGTGCCCTTCCCCGTCTCTGCCGCACCCCCACTCACCAGCCGGCCCTTGCTCTCCCCCCAGCAGGTAGCGCTGAGGGAAGGGGCCTGTCGGGGGAGGTGGGTGGAAGGAGGCCGAGGCTGCAGTGTGCAGCTCGGACCCCCCCAGCACACCGGGCCCCAGGATGGCAAAGATGGTCTCCTCCTCTGCAGAAAAGGCTTCCTCTGAGGCTCCGGGCCCGACCCCGCCGCCCTGTGTGGAGTGGGGCACCCTGGCCAGCTTCTCCTTGGTCCTCCGCTTGAAATCATTCCACCGTTTCTGCACCTCCTGGCCCGTGCGCTTCCAGCTGGTGATGCCGTTGATTTTGGCGGCGATGCCCTCCCACACCCGCCTGCGCTCGGCCACCGTGACCCGGCGGCTCTGGGTGCCGTACAGCTGCGAGTAGTTGGCCCGCACCTCCTGGATCAGGATCTGGTTCTCCTCATAGGAGAAGCGCGGCTTTCGGAGACGGGTGATCTCCTCCACCTCCCCCGCCATGCTGCGTTTGGTGCCCACACCCGGTCCGGGGCCTTTTCCTGCATTGGGGGCTGTGAGGGAAGCAGACACAGAGTGGGAGTGACTCGGGGGGGGGGGGAGAGGCTGCTTCCATCCCCTAGGACCCAGCAGGAGCCTCTTCAGCCCCCAAGAGAAGGAAGCGCTCCTTCTGCCCAACGTCCAGTGAGGCCCTCCCCTTATCATCAGCCCAACAGCACCTTCTCTCAGGTGTGTCTACCTCTCTCCCCCTCCTCTCTAGACCACTGCCATCCAATCATCCCCTCTCCATCATGTGTCCCACTGGCCCCTTCTGCATCTCTCCACCTCATTCCATGAGCTGTCTTCCCCTGCCTGGTTCTCTCTAGCCCCAGCTGGCTGTTTCCTCCCACTCCCACTGGATCATCACCTCCTCCTACACACCCATGCCCCCCACCATGGTCCACCCACCTTCCCTTGTTCAACCATGCCCACCCCTGAAGTGTATCTGGAGATCAGATCCCAATCTGACCCCACAATTTTGCCTCCCCTTCCCACGTGCTGCTATCCCTCTCATTTGACTGTTTCCCCTCACTTCAGCCCTCTCCTCCTCCAGGAGACTGGGGGGAGCCTGAAGAGGATGGGAGAGAAAGCTAGGAAAACCCACTTCTCCCCCCTTCCCTACTGGAAGCTGATGCATTAGCCTGCCCTCCCCCGACCTGCACTGACCAAGTTCTGACCTGTCTGGAGCCTCCCCACCCCATGCCACCCCCTTCTCTATATCTGGCTGCCTTCACTTCCTGGTCTGACCTCTCCCCTGTCTCCAGCCACCTCCTCAGTCTCTTTCTGGCCCCCAATTCCCCGGCCATGAGTAGAAGCATCGAGGTGAAGAGGACCTCACTACACAGGTCCAGGGGACAGGAAGGCCCAGCTCAAGACCAGACAGGGAGGGAGAGGGGTCCAGAATCTGATGCCTAGGGCCTGCCCCCAAGGGGCGAGCAGGGCACAGGGGACCTGGGAGACAGAGGAGAAGTGCAAAGGAAAAGGGGGTAACTTGAGGAACAGGGTGTGAACAGGACCAGGAGGTTGATGGAGTCAAGGGAACCTCCGGCAGAAACTCGAAGAGACCTGGAGGGAGGTGGGAGACATGGGAAAACCTAAGGAGGAGAGCCCCAAGAAAGGCTGGCCCGGTGCCTCAAGTACTGGCGTGGTAACTGTTGGATTGTATTGAATGAGTAAGCCTAATGGAGCAGGGGAACAGAAGGGCACTGGGAGGAGGCTGGAGAACCCTAAAAAACCCAGGGTACCAGAGAACAGTGGGGGGAGGCTGGAGAATCCTGAGAACCCCAGGGGGTCAGGGAACAGTGGGGGGAGGCTGGAGAACCCTGAGAACCCCAGGGGA
>NW_027185797.1:40827911-40829459 GCF_028583685.1 Petaurus breviceps papuanus
GGGAACAGTGGGGGGAGGCTGGAGAACCCTGAGAACCCCAGGGGATCAGGGAACAGTGGGGGGAAGCTGGAGAACCCTGAAAACCCCAGGGGACCAGGGAACAGTGTAGGGGGAGTAGGGGAGGAAGAGTAGAGGAGCTCAGAAAAGGAGCATCCTGGGAAGGAGAGGGAGATGGGAACTAAGGGAGGGGTGCACAGTGGGGTACCAGGAAGGGAGTCCTGGGGACTAAGGAAGTATCTTGGGGACCATAGGGAGCAGCTACTAGGTAGAGGAGGGTAGAGCTGGTACCCTAGCAAGGGCTCCTGGGATGGAAGGAGGATGTGGGCCAAAGATGAGTGCCCCAACAAAAGACCCTGGGGATCAGGGAAGTTGAGTACTAAGGGAGGTCTAGTGGGGTACTGGGCTGGGAAGAGGGCTGGGGAATAAAGGGGGATGGAGCTTGGAGGGGTATAGTGGAGTTCTGGGACTAAAGGGGTACATAAGGTAGGGAGTCCTGGGGACCACAGGCTGGGGTTGTAGCATTGAGTACTACCCACTAAGGGGGTACAACTGGGCATGGAGGTCTTATGGACCATGAGTGGGGGTGTAGCAGGGTGGTCCAGGGCACTAGGGGGCACAATGGGGCATGGAGGTGTTGGGGACTACAGGTGGGAGGATACCCTGGAGTCTTGGGCAGTAGGGTACAGGAATGAGGGGATCCTGGAGGCCATGGGTGGGAGTGCAACAGGGTCCTCCCTTTTAGGCACTAAGGGGGTACAGGGGTTCTGGTGGCCATGGGTGGGGAAGAACTCAGGTTGTGGGCACTGGGGAAATGTGAGGGTATAAAGGGTATGGGATCCTGGGAGCCATAGGTAAGGCTGTAATGCCCCTGGGGTCTGGGTACTAGAGGGGAAAACGGTACATAGGGTCCTGAGGGCCATGGGTAGGGATGCAAGGTATGGGGGTCCTAGTGGCTATCAGGGTATAGCAAAGTTCCCTCACTCTTGAGGACTAAGGGGTACAGAGAATTTGAGAGGCACAAGGTGTATGGAGTCCTGGGAACCATGAGTGAGGATCTACTCTTAGGGTCTTGGGTATTAGGAGGGTAGAGTTGCATGGAGTCCTGGGGACCACGGGTATGATACAGTAGAGCCCCCCAGTTATGGGCACTAGAGGGTGCAGGGTCCATGGGCAGGGGTACATTGGGGTTCCCTCTAGTCCTGGGCACTATGGTATATGGGGTATGGAGATCTTGATAAAGCACAGCAGGGTCCTCTCTCCCCATCCTGGGCATTAGGGCAATGCAGGGTGCTTGGGGTCCTGGGAGCCATGGATAGGCGTATACCCCCAGAGTTTAGAGCACTAGACAGAATAAGGGTTTGGGGGTCATGAAGGCTATGGGTGGGGGATGCAGCAGGGTCTCCCAGTCCTAAGCAGTAGGAGTACAGGGTTTGGGGGGGTCTAGGTGGAGTATACCCCTCAGTTTAGGGCACTAGGGTATGGGGCACAAGACTTATGGATGGGGTACACCGCCACTTTGGAACACTGGAGGGGTGTGGGGCAAGGGGC
>NW_027185797.1:40844459-40861793 GCF_028583685.1 Petaurus breviceps papuanus
GCAATATGGAGGGGGCTGCATAGTGATTGGTTTTCCTGAAGTCTGTTATAAGGAAAGACTTTTGGGGAGGAGAGAGGAACATAAAGTGGAATACAGATGATGAAAACACAAAAAAATATCAATAAGAATCTATTTTTTTTCCAAGTCCAGGTGACAGCACGTTGACTGGGGTTGGGTGACATCAGAAGGAAGGGGACAGATGTGAAGAAATCATACAGAAAGAGTCAACAGGATGTGTCACCTATTGGATGTTCCAGATCCAGGGAGAGTGAGGAGCTGAGTGCGACTCCGAGGCTGGGAAGCTGGGTGTCTGAGTCCTTGATCCAGAATCAATTCCTCAACAAGCTTTGCAGTTTGCTAAGCCCCTACAATGTAGCACACCCTACGTTCGTGATGGGGAGACAATTATAGGAAACAAAACCATCCTTACTCTCACCCATCATCTATCTGCCCAGGACCTCTCTCATATCGCAATGGCTTTCTAAGGGCTCTCTCTGCCTCTAGAATCTTACTTTCCAACTCTGAGTAGCTGCCAAAGTGATATTCCTGAAGCGTGTTACCCTCCTACTCAGAAAGCCAATGCCTTCCTATTGTCTCTAGGAGCTAAAAAAAGCACCCCTGTTTGACTTTTAAAACATTTCATAACCTGCCCCTTACCTACTTTTCCAGCCTTATTATATATTATTTCTCTTCCCATACTCTCAGATTCAGCCAGACTATTTCTAATACAAAACAGTCAGGCACTCCCTCCTTATCTCCGTTTGTTGGAATCTTTGGTTTCCTTAAAAACTCTGCTCTGGTACCACCACTTGCAGATTTCCCCACTTCCTCACCTCCCCCTTCCCTCACTCCAGCTGCTAGTGAGTGCCCTCACCTATAAACTTACATTGTATTTATGTTGTAAACATTTTGTATATAATAAATAACTATGTTGTAGTAGAAAGCTGGCCTATTTGGCAGGAAGACCTTGGCTTGATATCCTGCTTCTAACATCCTGAGCAGTTAAGTGACTTAACTCCTCACCACTCCAGGATGGTTGTTCTCAAAGTTTTTGGTCTCTGTACCCCTTCACATACACTTTTAAAAGTTATTGACGACGTCTCACAACGTCCTTTCATTTATGCAGGTTTTATTTATGGATATTTACCATATTAGAAATTAAGATATCTTAGTACTAGGGGCAGCTAGGTGGAACAGTGCTGGGTCTGAAGGCATGAAAAGTTACCTTCCTGAGTTCAAATCTGGCCTCAGACACTTTCTAGCTGTGTGACTCTGAGTAAATCATTTTATTCTGTTTGCCTTGGTTTCCTCATCTGTAAAATGAGCCAGAGAAGGAAATGACCAACCACTGCAGTATCTTTGCCAAGAAAACCCGAAATGGGGTCATGAAGAGAGGAAAATCAGGCAGACCAATGTGGATAGATTTCAGGGGCCATGTAGGGGAGGGATGTGTATGAAGCCCAGAACGGTGGGAAGGGGTTGGGTTTGACTTTGTATTTGATCCAAGTAGTAATTGGGAGCCCCTGGAGTTTATGGAGGGAGTGAGGGGAAGGGGACGACATGGTCAGACATACACATTGGGAAAATGGCTTTAGTATCTGAGTAAGAATTGAGATGAGGGAGAGCTACTGGAGACAGGGAGAACAAGGAGAAGGCTATTGTAATAGTTCAGACAAGAAGCGATGGGGGCCTGAGCCTGGCTTGTAGTTGTTTGAGGAGAGAGAGGAGGACATAGGCAGATCTGTTGGCAATGGACTGGATAAGTGGAGTGTGGAAAGGTGAGGAGTCATGGATGCTACCAAGTTTGCAAACTTGGGTGACCGGAAAAATGCCTTTGCCAGGAATGACGAAGTTGGGAAGGAGGATGGATGTGGAGGGAGAAAGAATGAGTTGTTTTAGACATACTGAGTCTGAGCTCTCTGAGCAGTTCAAGGCAGGATCCACCAGACTCCCAAAGAGGTTCATGGCACAAAAAACGGTGGAATTACTGGGATAAAGGGAAAAAAGAGGAGGGCCCAGGACTGAGCCTTGGGGAATGCCCAGGGTTAGTGGTTGTGCCATGAAAGGTCACTGTAGAGGCAGCAAGGTAGTGCTCTGAGTGAGGAAGATCTGAGTTCAAATTCGACTTCAGATGGACACTTCCTAGCTGTGTGACTCTGGGCAAGTCACTTAACCTCTGTCTGCCTCAGTTTCCCCAATTGTAAAATGGGGATCATAATAGTGTCTGCCTCCCAGGGGTGTTGTAATGCTTAACCCCATGGCTGGCACACAGTAGGAACTTACTAAACACTTGTTCCTCTCCCTTTCCCTACTCTCTGTCCTCTACTCTCAAATCCCTTGCCCCCTTTTCCAAGTTTGTAGATCTAGAGCTGGAAGGGACCCAACCCCATTCTGCAGGTGGGTAAGTTGAGACCCAGCCAAGTTGAATGACTGATTGGAGAGAACTCAGACAGTGAATAGTGGCAGAGTAAGGACGGAAGCCTCTTACTTTACATACATTGTACCACATGGTCCTATCATCATTCATTCTTTGTCAGTCCTCCACCCTTTGTAACCCGTGTCATTTACCTTCGATGTTCCTGGATTCATGCTGGTAGAGATGGTTGATTTGTGGTTTGATTTTGCTTAAAGCTTAAGAAAAATCTTTGTTAAAAGGGAAGATTCAATGAAGAAGGGCAGTGAGGGGTATATTCAGTAATGGATGTGATATAGAAAGAAAAGACATCGTTAAAACTTTAAAAAGAAATAAAAGGGTTTTTAAATTTTAAGCTTTTTTTCTCCCCTAAAGCATAAGTCTTTTAAGACCATAGTGACTTCCTACTTCAGAACCATCAATGGTTCCCTATTCCCTCCAGGACAAACTACACATTCTTCACTTTGGCATTTAAAGACACTCACATGTTACTTTCTGGACAATTTCATGTTATCCCCTATTCACAAACTCGACATCCCAGTTGAATTGTTCTTGCTGTTTCACAAACCTGGCCTTCTAGCTCCCATAACCAAGCCTCTGCAGAAAATCTGGCCCATGCCTGGAGCACATTCCTGCCTCAACACGCCCTCCTAGAGTCTCATGTACCACCTCTGTCCTCTGTGGTTATTGGGCTCTCTCCCTGTCCTTGAATAAATGGACATAAGGAGGGTTGGTTGTGGGGCAGTTTGCTGATCAGTCCCCTCTGTTTGTGTACTGTACCTCACATAGAGTATAAGCAGCAATCAGAGCTGGGTGGTACAATGGAAAAAATGGTTGAATCACAGAACCTGGGTTCAAATCCTGACTCTGCCCCTTCCTCCCTGAGTGAGTTTGGGCAGAACATTTAACCTTGCCAGGCCTGTTTCCTCATCTGTAAAATGAGGGGGTTGTATTTAGAAGGCCTCTGATGTCCCATATGCCCCAAATATAAGATCTTATGAAAAGGTCCTTTTTGAGGTCAAGAAGCTCTTTTCTTTTTGTCTTTGTGTAACAAGGGCTAGGGAGCAGTTAGATGGCTCAGTGGATACAGTGCCAGGCTATGAGTCTGATAGACTCATCTTCGTGAGTTCAAATCTCACCTCAGACACTTCCTGGCTGTGTGACCCTGGCCAAGGGACTTTACCCTATTTGCCTCAGTTTCCTCATTTGTAAATGATGGAACAACAGTGAGGGCCTGGCCAGCTGGTTCTCTATGAGCCTGATCAGAATGCATCTGCTGGTGGGGGGGACTGAGGACTGAGGGTTTCACGGTGATTTGTGATGGAAGCCCCTTGGAGAGACTTAGAAGCATGTGTAGACATTCTGTAAGTGGTTGTGGTCGACTGACCACATGGGGGAATGGTAGCCTCTTTGGCCACAGAGACAGGACTAAGCTTCAGGAGACTTCCAAAGGCCTTGGCCTTGGTCCCTCACTGTCTCATGTTTGGACTTTTACTCCAGGTTTGACTTTGAAGATGGAAAGGTGAGAGGCCTTGGATCTTCTCCTCCTGAGGCCATGCAGCTCCCTACATATGAGCCTCAGGCCTTCCCTACCTTGGCAATTGTGTTTGGGTTGATTTTGGTTGTTTTAGGTGAAGGAGATTCCTCTGGAGGCTATGACCTGCTGAGTTCTGAAGGGTTAAGAGCATGAGCCACTTGGGTGTCTGGGAGTTCAGAGACATTGGGAGTTAAGCTCATGTCAGGTTTTTTAGCCACTGACGTCTCAGAGGTAGCTGAAAAGAACCTTTGTCCTGCAGCAAGTCAGCATTTGGACGTCCAACCCAATCCAATCAGCACTTATTAATAAAAAGACAGTCCTTGCCCTCAAGAAGCTTAAAATCTAAAGGGGGAGAGGACACACAAAAGAAGACAGGAAAGTGGGGTGGGGTGAGATTCGGAGGGACCAGTGTTTTATAGAAATGACCAAGTTTGAACCCATTCTTCCCAGAGACTGAGGTAGTATAGGGAAGATGGTGCTCCCAAGGCTTCAAAGTAAGTATTTGCATTTTCATTCTTATATCTTAGAAGCAGACTATTCCTTTGTAAAAGCTAATGGATGATTAATGGTTAGCTGGAAGTAGGACTCAGGTCACTGGGAACAAACTCTGAATGGGGGCTTGAGCCAATGACATTAGAGATGAGATGTTGCAACCTCTTAGGCAAACCAGGCCATTTTTTGCCTCAATTCTTACCTAAGCCTTTAATCACTGAATGGGTGTTGCCTCAGACAAACTGAGACCTGGGAAAGACCTTAGCTTAAAAAAGGCCAAGGTCTCCCATTGCATCCAGGGCCATCACCAGCTGTCCTCACCTAAGTCTTGCCACTGGACTCAGATGACTTTGGAGGAGAGAGTGAGGCTGATGACTTTGCACAGCACTGTCTCACTTAAATCCAGTTTTCTTACCACCACCACCACCACCACCACCACCAAACAACAGCAGTACTCCTAGAAACCTGAGGAAGAGATATTTCCAGGCTGACTCTGAGATTGTGAGCCCAGAGAGATACTTGCTACGTTTGCATTCCTAGCACAATGCCTTGAGCTAGGTGCTTAATAAATGCTCTAGGGATTGGATCCCATTGACCTGAGCCTGATTGGGATGTGAGTGTGGAGAGAAGCATGGGGAAAGGATTTTCTCTTGCCCAGATGACTGAGAATCATAAGGATTAGGGGATCGAGAGGTTAGAATTTCCCAGTCACAGAACAGAGGGATTAACCAGTTTAAGTGGGGGGTGATCCTGAGTTCCACTATGGATTTGATGAGATTACAGGGAGCTTTCATTTGGAAGCATCTGAAGGGCCCCTCCCCCTGGAGACTGTGGGTGTGTTCACTGACACATAGTCTCATCAGTGACCACTGGGGCCAGCTCCAAGATGATTGACTGCCTGAGACTCAGGCTTGTCAGAAAAGCTGTCCCTCCCAGTGGTCTATTAAGTAGAGCTGAATGAGCAGCTTGGCTTTGGGGGATTTTTCTTTTTCTTCTTTTTTTGACCTTTTCCTGTTTGAATAATTGACTTCTATTTAGAGGAGTTCTAGGCAGTGAGGTCAAACTGAAGTTAGAAACAGGTGCCTGCAGCCCACACATTGATTTAGAAAACTACAAATGAACATTGTCTGTGTTGTGTTGTGTTGTATTTATTTTGTTAAACATTTCCATCTGATTTGGGTGGAGTTTTTCTGGACGCTTGGGGCAGCAAGAATAGAGTTTGACAGTTCCATCCTAGGAGACGGCAAGTCAAGACATCACCTTATTGGTCTTCTTTGAGAACAAAGGACAAACAGCAATAACAAGAGGAGGGGAACAGGGGAGGGAGGAGGACTTGGGAAGCCCCATAGGACAGCTAGGTGCTACAGTGGATACAGTACTGAGTTTGGAATCAGGAAGACTGGTCTTCGGGTTCAAGTCCAGCCTCGGAGACTTACTACTGTGTGATCCTAGGCAAGTCACTAAACCCTGTTTCCTCATTTTCTTCATCTGTTAAATGATCTGGAGAAAGAAATGGCAAATTGCTTTAGTTTCTTTGTCAAGAAAACCCCAAATGGGGTCACAGAGAGTTAGACATGACTGAAAAACAACTGGAATGAACTGAACTTGGGGTCCTCTCGCCAAGAGATGCAAATGGACACTGTGAGTCATGGTCTCATGGGAGTTGCATGTCCTTACAGGTGGCTAGAGCAGAGAGATCCTGATGGTGGACTCTCCCACCTCAGGAGGTGGGGGCAGCAGGCTCACTGAGCATACGACAGAAGCAGGTATATGTGTGCCCACTGGATCAGAGGAGGAAGTCCCCTCTTTGCAGATTGCCTCATGGGTGACCCCGAGTTTAAGAGTTTGCAGATAAAGGGACTTCCTTGATGCAGCCTACTCCTTGGAGGAAGAAGCTCCCCTTTGTAACATCTGAGAAGGGGAGTCCTATTTGGAGAATAAAGAACCTGAGATATTTGGGGTAACTCCACTGGGAAAGAAATGGATTGTTCAACAGCCCTAGAACATGTTTGGTATCTAGAGGGAATGCAAGAACTGTGTAAAACCCCATGGGAGGGCCAGGGGTCCACCAAAATCTCAGATGTTTGCTCCAGTGGCATTTCCAGCTCCCTTCTGAGTAGAGCACCTTATCTGTTTCTGTATATTTTCACAGGCTCCTCTGAAACTTCTTTATTTTCTCTGGAGTAAAACAGTCTGTCCTATACCCAATTTGCATATGCTACCTTGAATGCTTGAATGGGAATGGGGGAGGAGGGCTGTGGGGAGGATTCCTTTAATTTGGATTTGGGGAAATATAGATCCAAGATGCACCTGACTTTCATTTTGAAATTTTCTTGTAGTAACTCCACATGTGGAAAATGAGAGCCTGGGGGTCATTCCTCAGGATTGGGCCTGGTCTACCTCAGCCTAGAATCTTGAGGAACTGACCCTAGGCCAGGGACAGAGGGGAGTCTGTAACTCTAGGTTATAGCAACTTTGGAGAGAAGCTCATAGACGAAATTTGCTCCAGTGTTTGAATTGGAATTCTGTTGTCAATAACATATCCTAGGTAGGGACTCACTTTAGTTGATCCAACTTGGAGGTGGCTTGTGGTAATGGGTGTCAGGATGGTCATATGGTGAGGAAGCTAAGCGGTTATAATTCTCATAGCTGCTGTCTCCAAATGGACTTTCCTTCCCAGATTGGGAGGGGAGAAGGAATCAGCAGTCACAAGCTCAGACAGTCAACAAACATTTATAAAATCCCTTCTATGTACCAGGCACAATGCTAGGCACTGGGGAAAGTCCTTGATCTCAAGGAGCTCACAGTCTATTGGATGGAGGGACATGCAAATAACTATATATAAACAAAATATCAACAGGATACATTGGAAATAATCAGCAGAGGGAAAGTGCTAGAATTAAGAGGGGTCAGACTTTCTGTAGAAGGCAGGATTTTAGCTGAGACCTGAAGGTAGCCACAGAAGCCAGGGAAGGAAATTTAGGCATGGGGGTCAAAGAGTTGAAATGCTAGAGTTACAAGATGGAACATATTTGAGGAATAGAAAGGAGGCCAGTGTCACTGCATTGAAAAATAAGTGGAAGAAGGAGGAATTAAGGTGTAAGAAGACTAGAAGGGTCAGAGGGGCAGGTTAGGTAGAGTTTTGATCTCCAGACAGAAGGTTTTATCTTTGATGCTTAGAGATGACAAGGAACCACTGCAGTTTATTGAAAAGAAGGGTGTTGGGGTGGCCAGGTAGCACAGTGAGTAAGAGCACCCGCACCAATGTCGGGATGACCTGGATCAAATCTGGGCTCAGATACTCAGTACCACACCCAGAAATAACTGGCCGTGTAATCTTGAGCAAGTTACTTAACCCCGATTGCTTTAAAAAGAAAAGAAAAGAAAGGTGTTGTGGCCAGCCTGGGCTTTGATGACTGAGCAGAAGATGGGCTGGAGGGAAGAGATATTTGTGTCAGGTAGACCAACAAGCAGGTTATTGCAATAACCCAGGTATGGGCCAAGAAGGGACTGGACCAGGGTGGTGGCAGAGTCACAGGAGAGAAGGGGACAAATTGGAGAAATGTTATGAAGGCAACATCATCAGGCTTGGGCAAAAGATTAGATATGGGATGGGGCAAGAGAGACTGAAGAGTATAAGATCACAGTTATTCGAGCCAGGGCAACTGGGAAGATAGTGGTGCCCTCAACAGTCATGGGGAAGATTAGGAAGGGAGAAGGTTTTGGAAAATATATGAGTTCAACAATGGATATGTCAGTTTTAACATGTCTACAGAATATCCAGGTGGAGATATCCAATAGGCAGTTGGTTATGGGAGACTGGAGGTGAGCAGAGAAGTTAAGGCTGGATAAATTGGGTTGAGAATCATCAGAATAGAGATGAAAATTGAATCCATGGACACCTGATGAGATCACCAGGTGAAGTAATATAGAGGGACAAGAGAAGAGGGCCCAGAACAGAGTTTTGAGGGACACTCACAGTTAGCAGGTATGACCTGGAGGAAGATCTAGTGAAAGACTTAGAAGGAGTGGTCAGGTAGAAGGAGAATCAGGAGAAAATGGTGTCCCCCAAACCTAGAGAGACAGGACTTCGAAGGGTGATTGACAGTGTCAAAAGCTTCAGAGAGGTCAGGAAAGATGGACATTAGGAAAAGGCCATTAGATTTGGCAACTAAGAGATCATTAGTAACTTTGAAGAGAGCAGTTTCCATTAAATGATGAGATCGGAAACCAAACTACATTGTTGTCCTTAATTTCAAAGAAGACCAATGACATCATAGAGTAATGTTTTGACTCATGTGTGAATTGTATTTAAGCAAGGCATAGGAGACTGCCTCTTCCTGAGTCATCAAAGTCTGCTGGCCTGCTTTAGCTGCCTTAATAGCTTTTGGAACCAATTTCCTCAAAACAGGGTGTGGCCACTGTTCCTATGTGGCCACAGGTAAGAACTGGGTGAATCAGGTGGACTCCAAAGGTGGAGGAGAAGTCCCGAAAAGGGCCTGGCAAACCCACCCTCGTGAACACCCCATGCATCCTAAGCCAGACTACAGAGCATTAAGAAGAGAGTCAAAGGAAAGGGAGCCTATAGATGACCTTCTCAAGGAAGTTAGCCACAAAAAGGAGGAAAAATGGGCAAATAGCCAGAGGGGATGAATGTATTGACTATTAAATAGATAAATCCCATAAATTGATAATCCTGATACACAAATTACATGATAAGAACCTAAAAGAATTTGAGAGAACAGTTTTCAAAAGGAAAAATGTTATATCTATAATGACAGAAATGTTTTAAATCACTGAAGATGAGAGAAATGTAAATTAAAATCACTCTAAAGTTCAACCTCACACTCACCACATTGGAGATGATAAAAATGAAAAAAACAATCTTGAAGAAGCTGGAAAATCAGGTACACTGAGTCACTGCTGGTGAAGTTGGGAATTGATCTAATCCTTCTGGAAAACAATTTGGAATTATGGGTGACTAAATACCTTTAAACTCAGAAGTTCTATTAGTGGATACATTTTTCATGAAGGTCAAAGACAGATAGAAAGGTCTCCTGTATTCCAATTATTTTAGCATCAATGGGATTTCGATGGGGTATGGCTATTGCTTGTCCTTTATTTGAAGAGGACCAATGACATCATGGGGAGATGCCCTGACTTGAATGTGAAGTGGACTGAAGTGAGACAGAACCAGCAAAGTCGTTGCCTCACTCTTTCTTCAAAAGTCATCAAAGTCTAGTGGCGGGACAAAAGTCCAGGTGATTGGTGATGGCCTGGGATGCACTGGATGACTAGCATCTTGGATGCCTGACCAAGCTTGAAACCCTCTACAGTACCTGCTTTAGCTGCCTTCATTGCAATTGGAACACATTGTTCTCATCCACCCATTCTGCTTGGGGAAATCTTCACACATGCTTGAGGCAGACATCCCCCTAACTCACTGATGGCTTTGAGGCCAACCAGTTATCCTCAACCTGGTTTGGCCCATCTGCCAAGACAGTTGTGCACGCTACAGCTTCTTAAAGCCACAGGTGAGAGTTAAGTGCCAGGTAGACACCAAAGGTGGATAAGCAGCCTTGAAGAGGACTGGCCACCCCTCATACCAGAAGTGCTAGTTTGAAAAATGGAATTATGTCACAGGGAGGTCACATCAAAGGGGAACCTGCCGTTCTAAATCTATACAGCCTTCTAGTTAGCTGACAATAGATAAGGCCATCAGGAGTAGACTGGAGCTCCAGTCAGGGACAAACCCACAGTCACAGGTGTATTGCCTGGAGCTGGAGGTTGCAAGTCTTTGATCAGGGGAGTAGTGATCAGACTTCACCCCAAATCAGAGAGATTTGGGTTGGGTAGATACCTCAGTTCTACAGCATAAAATACCTTTGAGATATTTTGAGAATGTGGTAACCCAGTATCTGGAGAAATGGGAGCAGGACCCCAGAAAATACAAATCAGTTCTCCAGTTCCTCTAGAAGGAAAGAATTCTCTCTGGAATCAGCAGAGACATTAGCTTACAGGGCTTAGTGGCTCAAGCAGATTATCACCTTTGGGCCAATTAAGATATTAATCCCCACTAATTAATTTCCTTTACTAGATAATTAATACAGTGACAAAGTCTTTTGTAAGTTTAAGGAGTGCACACTACAATCCAAAGGAGTCAGTATCACACATGTCAATGGGTATTTTTGTTATCATGAATGCTTCTATGAATACATAAAGGGTATGGCTGAGCTCTTTAGCTGATGTAAGAGCCAGACATGCATTCAAGTCCATGTCCAGACTGCGACAATATTAATTATCACCTTACCTCTTCTGTACCTTGATCCAGTTAGAGAGTATGGCCATGTTTTTGTTGTTCAATCATTTCAGTTGTGTCCAGCTCTTTGTGAGCCCATTTGGATTTTTCTTAGCAAAGATACTGGAGTGGTTAGTCATTCCCTTCTCTAGCTCATTTACAGATGAGGAAACTGAGGTAAACAGGGGTGAGTGACTTGCCCAGGGTCACACAGTTAGGTCGTATCTGTGGTCAGATTGAAACTCACAAAGGCTCTATGCAGCCCACTCCTTGATAGACCCTCTTCCCAGTGCTACTGACTTTCTATCTCGCTATGATAGTCTGGGCTGAAAAAATTATTCCCTGTATTTTTAATAATAATTTAAATATAATTTTAATAATATTTATAATATTTTTCCCTGGATTTCCAGGTCAAGTCTTAGTATGGCATATTTTCTAGCTTCTTGAAGAATAAGCTGGGGGACAAGGCAGCTGAGCTGTGCTTCTTCCGCCTATGCCACCATCTTGGATGGTCTCCGTTTAGATACCTATTTCATAACAGACTGCAGTAGTATCCCTTCTGGCCAAAAGGGAGACTTCAGACTGCAATTTCCTGCACTGCTCCCTCCAAACAAATGTGTGCTGGTAAATGTTCAAACCACTGATTCTCTGGAAAAAAAAGTACAACACACTTTTATTTAATCAGCATTATTAACATTTTCATCATCACTTTCATAAGTCTAGACAAGCAACACAACAATAAATCAAGCTCTGGCTTGTGGTGTTTTCCAATTTCTGAGGCATACATGCTCACATTGAAAACTGAACGGTTTTAAATTGTTAGCAATGCTTTTGCTAGCATTCCAGGTGGCTCCAGTGAGCCCCTGCATAGCTACAATTCCACAGCAGGGGCACCAAAGCAGTATTAATGAATTCCTTTATTTCCTGATTCAATTTTTATCTAGGGGACAGAATGGAATATCTCTACCGATACCTAATAAATGTCTATTGATTGATAACAGAGCCCCCATTCCATAGTGACTTACATTCACTCAGGTGACTTCACAATGTAGTCATAGATGGCTGCTATCCCATAGCTTATTGTACAAAGATTAAAACAAAAAGGAATTGAAACCAAACGCTACTTTGTGGAGACACAAAGTGTTCCAATAATCTCAGTGCAATTTTGAGCTTTAATTACGTCAAAAGCATAAATGCCACAGACTTACAGAAACATTATTTGAGAGTTTATTTATATTTGTTTTAGACTTGTTTGGTTTTATGAATTTTGAATAACATATTTTAAATTAAAATTTTTTTTTGTTTTTTGGAGGGGGGAAGGCAGGGCAATTGGGGTTAAGCGACTTGCCCAAGATCACACAGCTAGTAAGTATTATGTGTCTGAGGCTGGATTTGAACTCAGGTCCTCCTGACTCCGGGGCTGGTGCTCTTTTCACTGTGCAACCTAGCTGCCCCTAAATTTCTTTTTCTGAATGACACTTTCTCAGACCAGCGAATTGGTAAGGGAAGTTTTCTTCTATACCTTAGAAAACTGATCTATCTCCATTGGAGTTTTTCTCATGGGGTCACATCAAAACTATCATGTATATGACAAAACCTCCTCCTATGGTTGATCTTAAGGCTAGGATTCCAAATGCAATCCTCTCAGTCACTATACAAAGTGGATGAAAGTTTTTTTTTTACAAAGTTTAAAAATTGAATAGAGGGATGTATAGCACAAAATGGGGATTATGTTAAATTTTAATAATATATTTAGCAATATTTTTAAAAGTTACGTAATTAACCTTTTAAATGTCATTCTTTGCATATTTGTAGCATTCACATCCCTGAAGTTATTAAAGCTTAAAGATGCACCAATACTTTTGGGACACTTTGTTTTCAAACATTTTTCTAATCCTCATCCCCTTTTCTCTCCCAGAACTCTGAGTGCAGCCTGGAGGATTCCTGACTACACATTCCTGCAGTTCATGGAAAAAGAACAGGCAGAGGGACATCTGTCTTAGGATCGCAAACAACAAAAAGGAAAGCAGGGGAGATATGGGGACTTCCAGGCTCACTGGAAGTGTTAGAACAGATCTCATCTCTTTACTTTCACAAGATCACTGTCCCTCCTCCCAGTATGGAAGCTCTGGTCAAGCCATCTGTAACTACCTGTTCTTGTCATGCAGGTTGCTCCCCTCTTTCCTCTCTCAGACATCTGAATACTATGATTAGAAGCAAGACAGGTGAAAAAAAAAGAGGTTGCCTCAGCATACGGATAGCAGCCCTTTACCCTAGCACATGTTTTCCTGGATCACAGAGCAGCCTACCATTCCATGAGGGTTCTCTGGCCATACTCACTTGACAACCCTCCCAGGTGCCCTTCCCCACTTTCCACTTTCCAGCTTCTCTTTATGTGTCTTTCCCCATTAGAATCTAAACTCCTTGAGGACACGAATTGTCTTGTTTTCTTGTATTTGTATCATCTTTTATGTATCCATCCATCCATCCATCCATCCATCCATCCATCTATCTATCCTCTATCCATCTCTCTTGTCCATCTATCTATTCTATCCAAGTTTGTCTTTCAAAACTTGCCCTCCACCTTTCCAGTCTTCCTGCACTCTGAGATGCAATTACATTGGCCTCTTTATCTTCCTTGAATATGACATACCCAGTGTGCATTTTTCCATGGATGTTCCCCTATGCCTGAAGCTCCCTCCCTCCTCATCTCCACTTTACATCTTCCTGCAGGTCTCAGCTAAACTCTCATCTTCTTCACCATTTTCCCATAATGCCAATGCCTTCCCTCTTTGATTATTTCTAATTTATCCTGTCTACAACTCCTTTGTAACTGGCTGTTTTCATGTTGTCTCCTCCATTAGACTGTGAGGTCCTTGAGAACAGAATTTTTTGTATCCTTGGTGCTTAGCACAGTGCCTGGCATATAATAGGTCCTTAATAAATGCTTTTTGACTTTCATTGTGTGTGTGTGTGTGTTTTCTGTTGCAACAGGGCTGAGATGGAAATATATTATGATTACTTCATATATATAATCAATATCATTTTGCTTGTTTTCTCAAGGAGTGGAGGAGGGCTGAGAGGGAAAGGATTTGGAACTCAAATTTCTTTTTTTTTTTTTAAAGCAATCGGGGTTAAGTAACTTGCTCAAGGTTACACAGCCAGTTATTTCTGGGTGTGGTGCTGAGTATCTGAGCCCAGATTTGATCTAGGTCATCCTGACACTGGAGCCGGTGCTCTTACTCGCTGAGCCACCTGGCCGCCCCTAAGCAATTGGGGTTAAGTAACTTGTTCAAGGTTTCATGGCAGGTGTTTCTGGGTGGGTGCTAAGTGTCTGAGCCCGGGTTTCGATCTCCAGGTAGTCCTGACACTGGAGCTGGTGCTCTTACTCGCTGTGCTACCTGGCCGCCCTGTGGAACTCAAATTTCAAAAAAGAATGTTGAAACAAATTTTTTTATGTAATTGGAAAATATTGAATGAACACAAATATTATTTAAAAATAGGTGCTTGCAGACTGCCTGCCTTAGTTTTCTCATCTGTAAGATGGACATAAAAATAGTGCCTACTTCATAGGGCTATTGTGAGCTTCAAATGGGAATTATATATGGAAAGTGTTTTGTAAACCTTAAGCATCAGTCATGATTATTAGGAAGGGGTCTTGTTTGGATGTGGGATTGGCCAGATGCCCTTGGATCCTTTCCAGCTGTCAGATCTGTGAGTCTATGTGGCCAGTGAACCAGTGTGCCTGTCTTTAGGCAAGTCAATGGAATAGGGTTGACTAAGTGTGCCAGTGGAATCCTAGGGCTCTGGAGAAGAGAGGACCAGAGGACATGGGAATTGTCTCTGAAGTATCCACCTTGTGGAAAAGGGTCTAACTACCCCCAAAATCACCAAAACACAGATGGCACATGAGCAAGCCATCTAGTCCAAGCAATAACCCACAGTGGTATTGGGGAGCCCTGGATTTCTGCAGAGACTCTTTTAAGGGGTGCATGGGGTCAAAACCATTTTCACAATAATTCTAAGACACCTTAGTCTGTAATACAGTCATCATCTATAGATATAACCCTTGTAATCAAAGGCCCTTTGAGGGGGGCCCTCAATAATTTTTAAGTGTAAAGGGGTCCTAAGTCCAAAAAGTTGGAGAACTTTGTTCCTAGAAGAACTCTACTATAACATACAAAGCTTCCTTTAAGCTCTGCCTGAAGCCTCTCCAAGGAAGACAAGCTCACTGCTTCGTGGGGCAAGCCAATCCACTGGGAGACAGTTTTCCTTGTTAGGAAGCTCCTCCTTCCATCAAACCTCAATCTGTCTCTTTGCACTGTTCACCCTTAAATACTCCTGGTTTTCTCCCTTGTTACCTCTTTCCCCGGGGGACCAGATGAATTTATCAAATCTCCCAGAGCTGTCACATGCCCCCTGAATCTCCTTTGGTTTGGGTGAAACATGGTGATTTCCTACAACCCAGGGCCCTTGGGAGCAGAAAACCAGGAACAATGGCTGGATTTGGAAGAGGCAGATTTGGGTTTAATGGCCATAAATACCCCCCAATGTTCACATTTAACAGGAGCTAGATGGGCAGCCTTTCCCTGAAGTCTTCAAGCAAAAGCTTAGTGACCATCTGGTATGTTGTAGTGGAAATTCTTTACCTGGAATATGTGAGCCAGCTACAGGGGCTTTTGAACTCTGAGATTCTGGGAGCCAGGGAAGGTCCAAGCTGGGTTGGAGAGAAAGAAGTGTGGGATTGGGGCAGCTAGGTGTTGAAGCGAATACAGCACTGGTTCTGGAGTCAGGAGAACCCGAGTTCAAATGTGACCTCAGACACTTAACACTAGCCATGTGACCTCCAAAAAAGAAAGAAAGAAAGAAGTGTGGGGTTTGGAAACCTGTGCTGAATGTACAAATGGAGACCTAATATGAGACAGCTAGGATCTGGGGAGGATGGAGGCAAAAGCCATTGAGGAAGGAGAACAGATAGGGCTGAGTTGGGGTGTCCCTGGTTCTAGGGGAAGACAGTTTTATTTTTTCCTCAGCCCCTCCAGAAAAACACAGCAAGAAGAAAGTTCAGGAATTCTTGTCCTTTATTCTAGCTCTGAACAAAAGCCAACAACATGAAATCTGCTTATTTTAACTTCATCCCCCCATCCCCTAAAAAACATTATTGAAGAACTTCCAGTCCTCAGCAGTCCCCCTCATTCCCATCCCAGTTACTTTGATCAGGCCTTCTTCCTCGTAGGCTTCAGAAAACTGTAGAGAGCTAATCTACCCTCCCCTCGAGGCATGAGGCTACTTAGGTAATGAGAGGGGCTTTGGGGGGGGGCAGAAATGCACACTGAGTGGTCTGGGGCCCAGGTGGGGGGCAGGTAGGGCTGCAGGAGCCAACATTTGTATACAGAAACAGGTGAATGAGAACAATATAAGAAAGTCTGTCTCTTCCTGCCCTAAGCCCCCAGCTCTAGTCCCACCCCAAGCTATTCTTCTGGAGATGGACCAATGTGAGTTGGGAGAAGGACAACAGTAGGCACACACAGGGATTGAGGGAACCCCCCAACATCATCTCCAGGAGCTGGTCACCCCCTGGGACCCAAAGGGGTTATATGAGGGCCCTAGCATGAGAGGCACCATTTGGAAATCTTCAAAAGCATGTGCTGACTCCTGGGTTGCTGAGGTCTTCAGAGGGATTCCGCTTTCAAGGCTGAGACAGGAGCCAAAGGAGATGCTGGAGGCAGGGCTGTTGTAGGGAGGCAGAGACAGAAGCTGGCACAGTCGTCTCATGGATGCTCCACATTTGGAGGTCTGTGGTTCCTTGGGAACTCCCCAATGTCCAGGGAAGTTGGAAGTTGGCAGGGGTAGGGGGAAAGGGTTGGAGAGATTCAGGGGTGAGGGTTTCCTAGGGCTGAGACAAGGTGGGAGTGGAGGATTCCAGAAGCTGAAATCCTGGGGGTGGGATTAGCTGGGTGTATTGGGGGGGGCAGGGTGATACTGGAATGAGGGAGTCCCAGACTGAAGATTCTCCAGGATGGGTTGAACTGGGCATGAAGGCAGGTTTTCAGGGATGCAGAACTCCCTAGGCTAGGATTAGTCTGGGGAAGGTCTTGGAGAAAGAAGAGGGGACCAGCCCCTGGGGAACTGGGGATGGCCAGGGACTCAGAAAACCCTGGGATAAGGTCATTTTGGAATGGGAAGGTCTCAGGGGCTGAGGATTCCCTGAGCTTGGGAGAACCAGGAGTGGGGTAAGCCCCAGGGAGACAGAAATCCCTGGGCTGGGGCAAAGCCCGGGTCCTGGAGGGGTCTGGAAGAGGAGGTCCAGGTTATCCCTCACCGCTTGACCTTTCTCCCGGCTGAGTTTCGTCCACTCCGTCGGTACAGGGACTGCTGGCCACCATTGAGGGGGCAGTACTTGAGGGTGTGGGCCAGGCCCCCTGTAGCTCCACACAGTGGGCAGATGTAATGGCGAAGTATGGGACAGACGACCACACCCTCTGGAGTCTTCAGCAGGTGAGAGGTATACACATGTCGGGACTCCCCATTGTGTTTGCAGAAGTTGCAGAGGGGTGTAGGGGCCCCTGGTTCCCCAGCTGCTGCTTGCCTCAC